>NW_026652297.1:12248515-12581920 GCF_009828535.3 Hylobates moloch | reverse complement strand
TTCCTCAGGGATCTAGAACTAGAAATACCATTTGACCCAGCCATCCCATTACTGGGTATATGCCCAAAGGAATATAAATCATGCTGCTATAAAGACACATGCACACGTATGTTTATTGCGGCACTATTCACAATAGCAAAGAGTTGGAATCAACCCAAATGCCCAACAATGATAGACTGGATTAAGAAAATATGGCACATATACACCATGGAATACTATGCAGCCATAAAAAAGGATGAGTTCATGTCCTTTGTAGGGACATGGATGAAGCTGGAAACCATCATTCTCAGCAAACTATTACAAGGACAAAAAACCAAACACCGCATGTTCTCACTCATAGGTGGGAATTGAACAATGAGAAAAACATGGACACAGGAAGGGGAACATCACACACCGGGGCCTGTTGTGGGGTGGGGGGAGGATGTAAAGACGATTAAGGGTCACACACCAAAGGCACATGTATACATATGTAAAAACTGCATGTTGTCACATGTACCCTACACTTAAATATATATATATATATATATATATAAAGATTGTTTTTCCTACCTCTTCTATGCCTTTTTCAGTGATATAAAGTTAAAACCTGGTACTGGGGTGTTTGCTTTCGTTTTAGTTCTTAGGAAGGTGATTTTTTTGTGTAGATAGTCGTTAAATTGGTGTCCTTGTGGGGTGGGGAGACGATCGGTAGAGGCTTCTATTCCACCATCTTGCTCTGCTCCCTCTAATAATTTAATTGTCTGTTTCCTGCCTCTCAACTGTGGGCTTCCTGAGGGCCAATACCATGTCTGTATTTTTCTCCATTGAATTCCCACCACTTTGCAAAATTATTACAATGCTTACTAATCTTTTGAATAAGTGAATGTTTTAGTAAACATACTTGCATATAAATTGTACCTAATCTCTCAGTACCTCACTTTCTTTACCTGTAAAGTTGGAATATTTAGAATGCCCATCTCATAAGGTTGTTACGAAGATTCAATCGAGCTATACCTCTGAAGTTCTTGAATAATGCCTGGTATGGTGTAAGTACTCAATAAATGTCAGCGGTCATTATTATCATTTCGTCACATTTAGAGGCTCTGTGTGAATTTGCATTGTGGAAATTGAGGAAGAAGCTGGATGTGAGATCTGGGTGCACATGGTATGTAACAGGGACAGGTGCAAGGAAGCAGGATCTCAGAGGCAGAGATGATGAGAACCAAGCTGCTCAGGAAACTGCAGAAATCTTGGGTGGGACTTTGGAGATCCATGAGCTATAGAATGAGTGATAGAACTATCTTATCTAGATCTTAAGAAGCCAAGTGCTCTGGGTAACCACATATGCACGTAGACATGCATAGCTACATTCAGGAGAACAAGTCTTTCTTTAGGCATAGAGCAGTTTCATTTCAAACTGAGAAAAAAAAATTTTTTACTCCATTTACTTCTTCTTACCAAACAAATAAACATATTCTGCAGAGATACAACTCTGACTCAAGCATACACCAAAAAAAGAGAGAGTTCCTTACACATCAGTACACTTGGATTATAAGTATACAAACATCTACATTATGGTTGGGTGTAACAAGGCATTTTCTCCCCAAATGGCAAGTGGGTATGTACTTTATATATGTGTAATTATAGTGTGTTAGTTACGGTGGTGCCCAGAACAAAATGCAGCTTATGCTGAAGGACAATTACAGCATATATCTCTAGTGAGATTAAAAATTGCTTACAACTTAAATGCTGGCTTTTTTTCTACTTCTTCCCATCAAGATTTCAAAAATCAAAGATTCCAATTTTTCAAAAAGTAAACATTGGTAAAAACCTAAATAAACAGTGGGAGAAAGGTTAAATAAACATGATATATCCACATGATAACATATTAAAACTTATGCTTGCAATGGGTTTTAATGAAGAAAATATTTTTGACAAATATAAAGTTAAATGAAAAAAATATAATAAAATGCGTACCTGCAGTCTGATCCCAAATATGTAAAACGTATGTATTCAGGGAAAGAAGACAGGAGGTAAATAAAGACAAAATGTTAACAATAGTATCTCTTAGAGGAATCAGAGTTTATTCTCTATGCTTTGTTGGCTTGAGGAATATTTTTCCTTTTATTTATTTATTATTAGAACTTGCTTTTTTAGAGCAGTTTTAGGTTCACAGCAAAACTGAGAGGAAGGTAGACATATTTTCCATATACACTGTGCCCCTATATCCCACACACTAAGAGCCTCCCCCATTATCAACGTCCCCCACAGAGTGGTACATTTCTTGCTATTGACGAACCATCATTGACACATCATTATCATCCACAGTTCATAGTTTACTTTAGGGTTTACTCTTGGTGTTGTGTACTTTATGAGTTTGGACACATGTATAATGACAAATGTGTAATGTATCCACCATCATAGCATCATACAGTGGTTTCACTGCCCTAAAAACCCCTTGTGCTCCACCTATTCCTCTTTTGGATTTTTTGTAAATTTTTTATTCTTTCACTTTTATATTATCGTTTATATTACTTCTGTGAAAATAAAAAAATAAACATTGTAACTTAAAGAAAACCTTTGTGGAAGAAAATGCAGGTTGGAGTCTTAATTGTCCCCATGACTCAGAAACCCTTTGAGTAAGTTCTTAGCTCCCCTGAATAAAAGCACCTAAAGGTGAACCTGCAGTTGATGAACATTGGGAGGTGGCAGGAAGGTGAGCAGGCCTACAGCTAGTCAAACAGAAACCAGCCCTCCCTACCTTGTTTGCTCTCTTGTCTCACTCTCCTCGTGATTCCTGAGAGCAGGAAACAGAGTCCGCTCCTGATACTGAAAGCAGCTTAGATAAAGCACGTGTGGTGGGTAAATGAAAATGTCTATGGCCATCAGCCCTAACACTTCCCACACGGGATTTCCTCCCATCTTAGTGTCATCACAAAGTTAATTTATTATATACATTAACTAAAGGTGATTTAATTTTATATTTAAAAAAACATTTTGAGACAGGGTCTTGCTCTGTTGACCTGGCTGGAGTGCAATGGTGCCATACTCACAGTTAATTGCAACCTCAACCTCCTGGGCTCCAGTGATCCTCCCACCTCAGCCTCCCAAGTAGCTAGAACTACAGGCACACGCCACCACGCCCAGCTATTTTTGTATTCTTTTGTAGAGATGGGGTTTCGGCATGTTGTCCAGGCTGGTCTCAAACTCCTGAGCTCAAGCAATAAGCTCACTTTGGCCACTCAAAGTGCTGGGATTACAGGTGTGAGCTACTGCACCCGGCCTAAAAAAAAAATTTCTGTGTAACCTAAAAAGTCAGAGGGGAAATGCCTCCTCCATTCATGCATTTAAACACTTTGATTTGGAAAACGCAGTCCCTCTACGGGACCTTTACTACGAGTGTTTTGAAGCACCACTGCCTGAAACTAAGGGGTTTTCTGGGACCTGGGACTTTCAGTCACATAACCAGGACAGTCCTGAGCAAACCAGGATGACTGGTCACCCTAGTGCTGTTATCAAATGACTCAAAAAGCTAACACTGAGCCACAGTGTCCTGTGACCTATAAGCCTATCAGAATCAGTGCAACATTCTCCCTTGAGATTTATGGGTTTCCCTCTTTCCAGTCTCACATAAGCCCTTCCCACCCTGTACTCTGCAATTGAGCACAAGCTGTCAGTCATCACTGTATGACTATGGGGTGTACCTCATACGAACAGTAGGTAAATCACAAGCCAGGCTCATGCTGCTCCCTTAGCTGGGTCCACATAAGCCAGATCCACTCCAACCAGAATTTCTAGCTCCCTTTCTCTCTGTAAGCTCCACCTCAATGAGCACTCACCAGTTCTTTTAATCACCCTACTTATTCCCCCAGCCCCAAGCTACACAGCCTTTGTTCTCTTCCTTTTGCTTCGTTTCAGCTTACTGCATTCTTTTTCCCTCTTTTCTCTTTGGTCCTAAGAAACTCGTGTCACTCTCTCTTTGAGCCCCACTATTCCTTTCCCCAAAGCCATCAGCCCTCCTACTTGCCAGTCTCCCTCTCTCGAGTTGCTCACACCTCATTTGGCCAACAATCTCCAAACAGGGGGTGTACACAGCCCAGGAAAAGAATCCACACGAAGACAATCTCAGAAATTCTATTTATAATCATTTTCGTATTGTCCTCAATTAACTTTCATGTCAGGGTATGTTTTATAATGTATCTAATACATAAAATATATCAGCACATATACAGTCATGTGTCACTTAACGATGGGGATACATTCTAAGAAATGCATCACTAGGTGACTTTGTTGTTGTGCGAACATCACAGAGTCAGCTTACACAAACCTGTATGGTATAACCTACTACACACCTAGGCTATGTGGTATAGCCTATTGCTCCTAGGCTACAAACCTGTACCGTATGTTACTGTAATGAATACTGTAATCAGTGTAACACAATGGTAAGTATTTATGTATCTAAACATATCTAAAAATAAAAAGGTACAGTAAAATTTTGGTATAAAAGATTTTTTTAAATGCTACAGCTGGATGGGGCATTTACCATGGATAGAACTTACAGGACTGTGAGTTGCCCTGGATGAGTTAGTGAATGAGTGGGAAGTGAATGTGAAGGCCTAAGACATTACTGTAGACCACTATAGACTTTACAAACACTGTACACAGGCTACACTAGATTTATTTTTTAAAATTTTTTCTTCAATAATAAATTAATCTTAGCTTACTGTAACATTTTCACTTTATAAGCTTTTTAATTATTTTTAACTTTTGGACTCTTTTGTAATACTACTTAGGTTAAAACACAAAGACATTTTTTACAGCTGCATAAATGTATTTTTTATATCTTAATTTTTCCTTTTTGTACTTTTTAAACATTTAAAAAAAGAACTAAGATGCATTAGCATAGGCCTACATAGGGTCAGAATAATCTATATCATTGTCTTCACCTCCACATCTTGTCCCACTGGAAGGTCTTCAGGAGCAATAACACTTATGGAGCTGTCATCTCCTGTGATAACAATATAGCCTTCTGGAATTCCTCCTGAAGTACCTGCCTGGGGCTGTTTTACAGTGAACTATTTTTAGTAAGTAGAAGGAGTACACCCCAACAATAAAAAGTATAGTATAGTAAATACATGAGAGCAGTAACATAGTCATTTATTATCACTATCAAGGAGTATGTATTGTTTGTACATAACTGTTATGTGCTATATACTCTTATACGACTGTCAGTGCAGTAGGTTTGTTCACACCGGTATCACCATAAACACACGAGTGATGCATTATGCTATGATGTTATGATGGCTACGATGTCACTAGGCAATAAAAGTTTTTCAGCTCTATTATCATCTCTAGGGCCCACCATCATAAGTGCAGTTCATCATTAACCAAAACATTGTTATTCAGTGCATGACTGTATACCATTTATAAATAATTACATATACCTGAGGACAAAAATTGTACCTTATTAATTTCCATAGCCCTGGTCCTTAGTGCATTATCTGACTCAAAAATTGCTTTTTAGACAAATACATTCATGAATTAATCAAATGAATCTCATGCAATCAATCAGTCAATCAATGTTCCTTAGTCCTTGTCCACAGAACATTCTAAACAAGCCCCTTGTGAGTTCATAGTCGTGGTCCTTAGGGACTTTTCATTGCTTCTCTTCTCTTCTGTCCCTGATGTGAATACTTTTCACCAGACACCCTGTCCCCACTTCTACCTACCTCAGTCCCTGCGCCCTCAGTCAGATCATCTGGAGTCCTCAAGATCTTCTCTCTTTGCCTGTCTACATATTCCCCCAAATTCAGCATCTTTCCTCAAGATCACCTGCAGCTCAAGAGTCACACCTCTGGCCTCCCTATCCTGGCATTATTCCTCCTCAACAAACTTATTAGCGAGCATCTCACCAGCTGAAGGTCAGCTACTAACCCTGCAACTCCAAGCATCTGCACCCATGCTGGTTCATGGACTATGATGGTCCATGATGATGGTTTCCTCATGTGAAAAGAAATTAGATAAAAAATGAGGACAATGTTAAACATAGGTACAAATGATTTATATCATTTATATATGATATATATATATCACCATACATATATCATTTGTACCTATGTTCAACATAGGTACAAATACATATATTATAATATATATTTTATATATATATCTTACCTGTTGAAGACTGGCCTTTATTCTGAGATTGTGGTTTCCTATCATTTCACATTAAAATATTATTTATCTTATACACGATGTGATACGGTCATTAGTTATTGTCCTTACTTAACAAAATAGTGATTTGCCAGTCCTCTTTGAGTCCGGGAATCTTTTATATAAAATTTACTCATTTATAAAATCCAAAAGTCTAGGGGTTGCCAAACCACCAGCAAACAGACGATGTTTTGTTTGATTTGTTTTTAAGGTGGAGAGAGAAGTTGATTCCCAGAGTAAAATATAAATAATTCAGAAGAGGTTGCAGACAAAGCCTTCCTGATCATGCCTTAGCACATCTCTTTCCTACTGGCATATTTTAGAGATGTGAGAGCACATGAGGACCTGGGGCAATGAGCATCCATGAGGAGGAAAGGTCTCAGAAAAAGACAGACAGGTGAGGGTTGGGGAACCTGATGATCATGTGTGGTGTCATCACACCCTTGCCAAAGGCTGATTCTATCTTAGAATTCTTGTCCTAGAAAGGCCTCCTGTATCTCAGGGTACATCTTAACATAGACATGTGCTGGCAACTGGGAAAACATGGTATTATGGATAATGTTCATAGCTTTGCTGCATCTTGCTTTATGTCAATGGAAGCAATGTTTGAGTTTACCAACCAAAACCCTGCTTGACAAACAAACAGATCTATTTCATGTCTAGCCTGAGAGAATACATATAGTTCAAATTCTTTCCAAATATTCTTGAATTTATGAACTGCTTTTAGGTGTATTTTTTATTGAAAATCCATATGCTATTAGTCACTCAAACTGGGGCTCAAAAATATAGCGAGAACTAGGAAGCCCATGAATAATACTGGGCATATTTTGGTTTGCAATGCTTTCTGGCTTTAGAATGGAACCTTGAGTCTGCAAATTGGGGAGGGTGCTTGAGCCATTTATACCTCCTGTCTACAGTCAAGGGAGTGATGCCTTGTCACTCCCACAAGCCAAACCAAATGGAAATGAGTCACTACTTAGCTGAATGCTGTCCTTGGAACGCCCACATTAGGCTGAAACTCGGGGTTCAGTGGTCATTTTTCTGAGTTATATCTGACCCAGCAGCATGAACTTATGACAAGAACATTCTGAATTTCCCCTCCAGAATCTGGGATGGGCATTTTTCCTGGAAAGAGCAGGTGGGCTCTCTCTTCTGGAAAATTGAATTTTTTTTTTTTCAGAGCCCACACTTAGTGCTGGAGACCTCTGAACATAGTGGTATTTAGACTGTTATTTTTCAAACTGTTCCTATACTGTAGGTGAGAAATATTCCCTATGTGCCTGAGAATCAGATTGGCAAAATGGTGCAAATAGATTCAATGCCATCCCCATCAAGCTACCAATGACTTTCTTCACAGAATTGGAAAAAACTACTTTAAAGTTCATATGGAACCAAAAAAGAGTCCGCATCACCAAGTCAATCCTAAGCCAAAAGAACAAAGCCAGAGGCATCACACTACCTGGCTTCAAACTATACTACAAGACTACAGTAATCAAAACAGCATGGTACTGGCACCAAAACAGAGATATAGACCAATGGAACAGAACAGAGCCCTCAGAAATAATGCCACATGTCTACAACCATCTGATCTTTGACAAACCTGACAAAAACAAGAAATGGGGAAAGGATTCCCTATTTAACAAATGGTGCTGGGAAAACTGGCTAGCCATATGTAGAAGGCTGAAACTGGATCCCTTCCTTACACCTTATACAAAAATTAATTCAAGATGGATTAAAGACTTACATGTCAGACCTAAAACCATAAAAACCCTAGAAGAAAACCTAGGCAATACCATTCAGGACATAGGCATGGGCAAGGACTTCATGTCTAAAACACCAAAAGCAATGGCAACAAAAGCCAAAATTGACAAATGGGATCTAATTAAACTAAAGAGCTTCTGCACAGCAAAAGAAACTACCATCAGAGTGAACAGGCAACCTACAAAATGGGAGAAAATTTTCACAACCTACTCATCTGACAAAGGGCTAATATGCAGAATCTACAATGAACTCAAACAAATTTACAAGAAAAAAACAAACAACCCCATCAAAAAGTGGGTGAAGGATATGAACAGACAATTCTACATAAAATGTCTGCATAAAAGAAGACATTTATGCAGCCAAAAAACACATGCAAAAATGCTCATCATCCCTGGCCATCAGAGAAATGCAAATCAAAACCACAATGAGATACCATCTCCCACCAGTTAGAATGGCGACCATTAAAAAGTCAGGAAACAACAGGTGCTGGAGAGGATGTGGAGAAATAGGAACACTTTTACACTGTTGGAGGGACTTTAAACTAGTTCAACCATTGTGGAAGTCAGTGTGGCGATTCCTCAGGGATCTAGAACTAGAAACACCATTTGACCCAGCCATCCCATTACTGAGTATATACCCAAAGGATTATAAATCATGCTGCCATAAAGACACATGCACACGTATGTTTATTGTGGCACTATTCACAATAGCAAAGACTTGGAACCAACCCAAATGTCCAACAACGATAGACTGGATTAAGAAAATGTGGCACATATACACCATGAAATACTATGCAGCCATAAAAAATGATGAGTTCATGTCCTTTGTAGGGACATGGATGAAACTGGAAACCATCATTCTCAGCAAATTATCGCAAGGACAAAAAACCAAACACCACATGTTGTGACTCATAGGTGGGAATTGAACAATGAGAAAAACATGGACACAGGAAGGGGAACATCACACTCCGGGGACTGTTGTGGGGTGGGGGTAGGGGAGAGGGATATCATTAGGAGATATACCTAATGCTAAATGACGAGTTAATGGGTGCAGCACACCAAGATGGTGCATGTATACATATGTAACAAACCTGCACATTGTGCACATGTACCCTAAAACTTAAAGTATGATAATAATAAAACTAAAAATAATAATAATAAAATAAAATAAAATCCCTCAACACCACTAGAGTTAGCACATGAACTTCTCCACATGTGATCATACTTACTGAGATTGCTTTGTTCCTGATTCCCAGATCTGGCGAAAAAATTCCTGCAAGTTTCTAAAGCATCCTCGACCACTAACAAACAAGGCAAAGGTTAAATATAAAAGGTGTTATCTTGGCCCCCAGGCTAAGGTGTACATCTGGAGGGTCATCTGGGACCCTGACAGCCAGAAAGGCAGAGCTACCAGGAGCCAACCTCCCAGTCACTGGAAGGTATTGTGAATCTGAATTCTGTTTTCTCATTTAGGCCTCACAAGTGGCCCATTACTGGGAGTTCGAATGTGTGCACTGACTTCAGTCCTTTCCATGACTGAGAACTTCACCAAGATGGGATCCCTATTCCTTTGGCTTGTCATGTAACCGATTTCCTCTAGGGCTTACCCTATGCCTGAAGATCTGAATAAGATTGGATTGAGCCCACACTCTGAGAAAGCCTACTGCCCTCCCCAAGATATCTCAGAACACCCAGGAATTTTACATTTTTATGGGCACCTCTGATTCCAACTTCCTGCCCCTACTAAAGTCTGCCCTAATGACGTAAGATGTTGGGCATCCTTTCATATGCTCATTTGCCATCTGTATATTTTCTTTGGTAACGTGTCAGTTAAGATATTTTTCCCATTTTCTATTATTATTTTTAAGGTATGCAACATGATGTTTTCATACACATATACTTGGTGAAATGGTTACTATGGTCAAGCAAATTAACACATCCATCTCTTCACATAGTTACACTTTTGTATGGTGAGAGCACCAGAAAGCTAGTCTCTTATCTCCATAATTTCTCTATCCATTCTTCCATCAGCAGAGGCTTAGATTGTTTCTGCATGTTGACTATTAAAAACAGTGCTGCAATGAACATGAGTGCACAGATATCTCTTTGAGGTTCTAATTTCATTTCCTTTGCGTATATACCCAGAAGAGGGACTTCTGGATCTTATGGTGGCTCTGTTTTTAATTGTTTTGAGGAAACTCCAGAATGGCTTTCCAGAATGGCTGTAACAATTTACATTCCCACCAACAGTGTACAGTAATTTCCTTTTCTCCACATCCTTGCCAACACTTGCTATCTTTTATCTTTTTGACAATAGCCTTCCTAACAAATGTGAGGTGATATTCTATTATCGCTTTGATTTGAATATCCCTGATGATAATGATGTTGATCACTTTTTCATATATCTGTTGTCAGTTTGTATGTCTTCTTTGGGAAAATGTCTATTCAGGTCCTTTGCCCATTTTTTTAATCCAGTTGTTTGTTTATTTGCTATTAAATTCTGTGAGTTCCCTATATATTTTTATATTAACCCCTTATCAGCTATCCTGTATGCAAATATTTTCCCCTAACTCTAGGCTGTCTTTTCATTTTGTTAATTGTTTGAATTGCTGTGCAGAAGTTTTTAGCTTGATGTAGTCCCACTGGACTATTTTTCCTACTGTTGCCTGAGCTTTTGGTGTCATATAAAAAAAAATTATCAAGACGAAAGTCAACAAGCTTTTTCCTGATGTTTTCTTTAAGGAATTTTATGGCTTCAGGCCTTATGTTTACGTCTTTAATCCAATTTGAATTTATTTTTATATATGGTATAAAGTAAGGGCCCAATTCTATTCTTTTGTATGTGAATATCCAGTTATCCCAACACCATTTACTATCCTTTCTTTTTTGTGCATTTTTTATGCCCATGTCAAAAATTAGTTGACTGTGTATTGCTTGGAATTATTTCTGTCCTCTATATTTTGTTCCACTGGTCTATGTGTCTGTTTTTATGTCTGTGCCATACTGTTTTGATTACTATAGTTTTGTAATATAATTTGAAATCAAGAAGTGTGATGTCTCCAACTGTGTTCTTTTTCCTCAAAATTGCTTTGGATCTTCAGGGTCTTTTGTGGTTTCATACAAATTTTAGAATATTTTTCCATTTCTGTGAAAAATGGCACTGCAGTTTGATAGGGGTTATGTTGAATCTGTATATCACTTTGAGTAGTACAGAAATTTTAACAATATTAATTCTTCCAATCCATGAACAAGAGACATCTTTCCATTTATTTGTGTCTTCAATTTCTTTCATTGATGTTTTATAGTTTTCAGGCTACAGATGTCTCACCTCCTTGGTTAAATTTACTCCTAAAAACTTTATTCTTTTTGATGCTATTATAAATGGTATTTTTTCTTGATTTCCCTTTTGGATAGATCATGATTGGTGTAAAAACGCACAACTAATTTTTGTGTTTCTTTTGTATCCTGCAACATTACTGAATTCATCTGTTAGTTTTAACAGGCTTTTTGTGGAGTCTTAAGGAGTTTTTATATATGGGATCCTATCCTCTGAAAACAGATCATTTTACCTCTTTCTTTCCAAATTGGATGTATTTTGCTTCTTTTCCTTGTCTGATTGCTCATGCTAATTCTTCCATTTTAAAATCAAGTTGTTTGTTTATTATTGTTGATTTTTAAGAGTTCTTAGTATATTTTAGATAAGAATCTTGTAACAGATGTCTTTTGCAAATATTTTCTCTCAGTCTGTGGCTTGTCTTCTCAATGTTTTGAGTTAGTAATTATTTTTATTATCAGTCTTTAAAGATATAATTCTATCCTTCTGGCTTCAGTTGCTGCAATTGATATAATAGCTGTAATTCCTTTCTTTCAGGATTTTGCAGATGTAATTAAAGTTACTAATTGGTGGACATTAAAGGTTTGAAAGGTTTTTCTCTTTGACTTTGGTATTTTTCAATACTACAATACATCCAGGTGTGGATTTGTTTTTATTTACCATTCTTGGTACTCATTTAACAACATTAACATGGAATTTATGCTTTTCATTCATTCTTGAAAATCCTTAGCCAATAACTCATCAAATATTGTTTTTCATTCTATTTATGTCTTCTTCTTATACTCCTATTAGATGTGTGTTAGAATTTCTCATTCATTTTTCCATTCTCTTACTACTGTTTCATGTTTTCCAACTCTTTATTTCTCTGTCTACATTTTGCTTAATTTTTTCAGTTCTATTTTTTTACTTTGAGTGCTACCTTCAGCTGTGTTTAATCTGCTAATTATGTTTTTAGTTTTCTACTGCTGTCATAACGAATTTCTAGAAACTTAGCAGCTTCAAACAACACCCATTTATTATCTTGCAGTTTCTATAAATCAGATGTCTAGCATGATATTGATTTTTGTGTATGATGTAAGATAAGGGCCCAATTAGTTTTAGGATATTCTGTTTAAGGAATTGCTGAGCTTCAATTAAGGTATTTGTCATGCCTGTTGTTCTCATACGGGACTTGGAGGCTTCTTCCAAACTCACTGTTGGTTGGAAGAATTCAGTTATTTGCAGTTGCAGGGCTGAAGTTCCTGCTTCCCTGTCATGTGATCTCCTTTCATCTTCAAGCTAGTAATTGTGCATCAAATCCTTCTCATTCTTGAGATCTCTCTAACTTAACTTTCTGCTACATCTCTCTCACTCCATGTTCTACCTTTTTCTGCTGCTTTTTAGGGTTTATATGATTACATTGGGCTTTCCTGGGTAATCTAAAATAATCTCTTTATATTAAGGTCAGCTGGTTAGTAACTTTACATCTGTAAAATCCTTTTTGCCATGTAATATATTATAGCCATGGGAGTAATACAAAGGCCAGAGATCACCGGGGAAGAGGGCAAAATTATGCCTACCACACCATCCATTGAAGCTTTGTTTCATTATCTATACCCTTAATTTCTAGAAATTCTAGTAGGGAAGTTGTCAGATCTTCCTGTTCTTTTTTTATGGTGACTTTTATTTACTTATGGTTTTAGTTCCTTCTTTTATGTCTTTAACTGCATTATCTGATTCGAGAAGGGGTTTCTTGTAAGCATTTGTTAAGTCTTATGATAGTATTCACAAGTAATGTGCCAGAGTCAGCTTGCAAGAGTTGATTACATGCATCTCTTCCCAACTTTGCATTTACTGACTTTACATTCACATTACTAGCTTGAAATCAGCCATGGTAGGAGGATTTATACTATGAGAATTGGCAAAGGCCACAAATCAGAGTAATTCTTTTTTCTTTTTAGAGTTGGTTTACTAGTATACCACTGGGTTTAGTAGTACACCACTGTTTATAGCAGATTTTGAATTTTGGGTTTTGAGCTCAAGTTTGACAGGACTTTAAATGTTGAAATCTTATGCAGCCTGCATTGAGGGTTTTGCAGTTGCCTCTGCAAATCATTCTAGATGTGTTATCAGCCTAGAATCACTTTTTAAAGCTACTTTCTTATTGTAGGAGCTCCAGGGCCATGATGTTCAGGGTACAAATTCAAACCCCAGTCACATTACAGAAAGAGGCTTTTGCTAATATAGTCTCAGAAGATTCTTTTCAATTTTTTTCACACATGGACCAGCTCAGGCAAAGCCTAACGAGCTTCCTTGTTTTCTCTCTGGGCCAGTGAGCTGATTTTTCTAGTTCGTTTCTTCACTGTATGAATTTTGTAATAGATTATTGAGGTAATCTAAGCCAATGGTTTTCAAATTATGTTCCCTGGATCCCTGTGGGATTCTAATAAATGATCTTAGAGGCTACTTTATGGAGCAAAAGTTTCTTCATCCCATAAATCAGAGTAGCATGCCCTTCCTCCTGCCCTCCCACTGCCACACAAGCATATACATGCACACACACACATTTTCATCTAAACAATATATTTGTCTTCCTGAAAATATCATAGTCAAAGAAAAGGGTACCTCTTTTTTACACTTATGAACTATCTAACATTCCAAAATCTTAACTTTAGAAATGGAGAGACTAGAACACAGAGATGTTAGCCAACAACGTATAATATAGCTCTGTGAGTTGGTGAAAAAAGCTGAGACTTGAGTCCAGGTTCAAAATAAGTAGGAATAATATTTGGACAAAAAAAACCTTTAGGCCTTTTCGTAACTAGAGACACTTTGTGTGAGTAGGCTGTGGTTTAATTTCTGATCAATGTGAAGAAACACAGTGTGAGAGTGATCATCAATTGCCACAGCTTTCAATTATATTATCAGTCTGCCCTAGTAATATTTGCTAGTATTTTCTGAGTACAGTGCTCCACATGCAATGTTCAACATTTCACATGTATTTTCACATTTAAAGTACAAAACAATCCAGAGAGATAAGCACTATTATTACCTCATTTTACATATGAAGATAATGTGGCTCAAAGAGGGTCAGTATTTAGCTGTTCCCCCTCCACAGCTAGTAAGCAATGGAGTGGGGTTTGAACCCAAGCTGTATAGCTCCAGAGCCCAAAGGCCTTCTTGCGTCTTACCTCTGCTATCTTCCTTCCTCCATGGTTTCTCCATTGATTAAGGCAGTCAGTGCCACGGAAGCTGCAAACAGTTTAACCACATTAACTAGTCAATTCCGTCAAATAACTACTACAGCTGATTCTCATTAACCCCGTGTACCATATTTTCAAATTTGCCTACTTGCTAAAACTTATTTTAACTCCAAAATCAATAGTCATGGCACTGCTGCAGTCATAACAACATGTGCCGAGGATGGAAAATTTGCATTGCCCAAGTTGCATGTTCCCAGCTGAGGCCCAGTAAGGTGAAACTCTGCCTTCTTTTTTCAGCTCTCATACGGTAAACAAGTGTCCTTTTTGAAGTATGTGTACCGCCACGTTTTTCACATTTTTGTGCTTTTTGTTGATTTCACTGTTTAAAATGGCCCCCAAGCATAGTACAGAAGCACTGATTACTGTTTAGAAGCACAGGCAGGCTGTGCTGTGCCTTATGGAGAAAATATGTGTGTTAGATAAGCTTCATTCAGGCATGAATTTCACTGCTGTTGGCTGTGAGTCCAATGCTAATGAACCAACAATTTATATTAAATAAGCTGTTTTTAAACAGAAATACACATACAGTAAGCGTATCTATTGATGATGAAAATGTTGTGACCAGAGACTTGCAGGAGCCTGACCCTGTACTTCCCCTATGGGCAATGATTCAGTATTCACTAATTCGGTGTTCTTTGTGACTTTATAGAATGTAACTACCGTGATTAACAAGAATAAACTGTACTTTATTATGCCTCATAACGGGCCTTGCCTAAGTTTTTTAACTAAAGTGGCAGCATGTATCTCAGTCCCCAGGGCCACATGGATGAAGCCCTTGTATCTCCAAGTATTTTGTGGCTCAGCTACTGGAAGCCCTGCCTGACCAATCTGCAGTGCCTTCCGGGCAACCACCTCTGCACTTGCTTTACCCTCTACAGAGGGGAGCCTGGTTAATCAGGAAAGAAACTCCCTCAAAAGGTAAACAGTGAGTAGAGTGTACATATGGCGGAAAACAAATGACTCTTGGTACCATGTTGTGGGAATTATCTCACTTCAATAGATAAAGGAGTAGGGCAAGCCCAGGTGGCACTGGTGAGTAACCGCCTCCGTTACATGGTCCGTTCCTGACGTGTACACCAGCCTCTCAGAGAAAACTCCATCCCTACACTCGGCAGTCTCAGAATTGCGCCGTCCACTTGTCGTGTGGCTCTGTGTCGACACTGTGCGCCACCATGGCCGTGACTGCCTGTCAGGGCTTGGGGTTCGTGGTTTCACTGATTGGGATTGCGGGCATCATTGCTGCCACCTGCATGGACCAGTGGAGCACCCAAGACTTGTACAACAACCCCGTAACAGCTGTTTTCAACTACCAGGGGCTGTGGCGCTCCTGTGTCCGAGAGAGCTCTGGCTTCACCGAGTGCCGGGGCTACTTCACCCTGCTGGGGCTACCAGGTAAGGGCCAGGTGCCTGGCTGGCTGGAGGCAGAGATTGGAGGTGGAGAGGAAACTGCAGCCTCTGCCTGGGCACCACGACAGGGACTGCTGGGGAGGGAGGAACTGCGATTCATGTTTGACAGGGGCAACAGCCACTAGCACCAGGGTGGAATAGGAGGACGGGAACCTTAGGGAGAGGAAGTTTCTGGAGCTGTCTGAGCTCCTGTTCCCCTAACTGGATGGTGCCCAATTCTCCCAAAGGAACTTATTTTTTCAATAACTCCTATGTCAGCAATGGCATAGTCTCAATCACCCATAGGAACAGGTCTCAGGAGGCCCAGACTTCGGCCACTTACTTTCTTCGGCCCCAGGATTCCCCCTCACTGAGTTGGAGACTATCTCCGGAACAGAGTTCCATCTTCAGGCCTCCTTGTGCCTGACCTCAGCTTCCAGGGACACCTAAGTAAACAACAGCAATAGAAATGGGGCAGAGGAAAAAGGCAGAGAAAAAGAACTAGGTGGTTGTGTTTCCCTGGGATGTCAGATGGGCCCCTGCTCTGGGGCTCCAGGCTCCCGACCTCCAGAAAACATTGGCGACAAGGAACCAGACTCAGAGCGCTCTCTGCACAGGGGCTTCTGCTGTGGCGAATGGGCGCTGCCATGCAGGGAAAGGTATTGCAGGCTGCCGTGCTCCCTTCCAGGGATTGGCATATTCAATACACAAGGATTGTGTTTATTTGCTTAGTAGATTGGTCATTTTAACTGGAAGAAAAATTCAAGTCACAAGAGTAGAGAATGTTAAAAATGTCTTTCACTCCGATAAGAGAGTAAGACAATGAATAAACTTGTCGTTCTTATTTTTGCTTGTTTCTTTCATAAATACATATTGAAGTCTTGAGAGGGGCATTGATCTAAGGTGGGCAATGTGAACAGGATCAGAAATGGAAAATATTGGGCTTTCTCCTCCAGGAATTTGCCATTTGACTGCAGGGTCAAGACTTAGACACACAAAAAAGGTAACAAGAGAAGACTTGAATCATGCGGTGATTTATTCTTTGATACATTCAACACTTATTTATGGAGAGCTTCCTATAACCTCAGGAATCTGTGGGCCTACCATTCCCAAAAATATAAAAGAGTGCACCAGGCTGAGTATAACAATATGCCAAGTGAGGGGGACAGAGGGCCAGTGCGGCAGGAAAGGAGGGTGAAACTGCAAGACTCCATCAAGGTGGAAAAACCACAAGTATCTTGTGAAAAGGAGTTAAGATTTGGAGATGGCAGCAATACAGAAAGGAAAGACAGCATGGGCAAAGCCAAGAGGGTGCCACTGCCCAAGTCTTAGGGGCAATGAGAGAATGACCTTGGCTGGAGAAGAAGGTTTATGTGGGGACGATTATGGAGAGCAATGGATGCCAGGCAAAGGTGTTTGGAAGCCATTGAGAGGTTGGTTGGTTGGTTGGTTGGTTGGTTGGTTGGTTGGTTGGTTTGGGATTGTGGTATTTCAAGGATATTAATCTGGCAAGAAGATGCTAAAGAGATTGAATCAGTAGGACAGCCAAAGGCAAAGGCAGTAGAACCAAAGTGAGAAGGAGTGACTGGGTATAAACAGCAGAATGTGAGCCAGATGGGTGGGTAACCGGCAGCTGGTCAGTGAGGTCTCTCTCCACTAGGGACCAGAAGGAAGGTGAACCACTTCCATGTTCCTATGTCCTGCTGACCCCTCCTTAGCTCTTGGTCTAACCACTTGCCACTGAGATTCTCCCTCACTGCAGATACGAAGTGCCCAAAACCTGCCCAGTGGCTAGGACCTGGGTCCATGCAGTTACAGGCCATAGTGGGGAGAATCAGCCTATGGCTGACCTCATGCCACAAGCAGCACCTGCAGTGACATCTGAGGGCTTCATTCTGCTTCACAAAGGGAAAATAACAATGACAAATCATGCACTAGCACTTGAGTAGGCAACTGCCTTACGATATTTTGTATAATCACTACAGCCACCTTGTTAGTTTGGTACTACAATTATCACTTTTTGAGACAAGAAAACTGATTCTGAGTAACTTGCCCAAGGACATTTGCGGATGTAGCCAGAGCTAAAACCCTGTCCTGTCTGCACCTAAGCCCTGGCTTACAGCCCTAATAGGGAGCCCTAAGACACAAAGCCGAAATCTCTCCTGACCCAAGTAGAAATTCCCGGTGCAGAAGCACCTTCCTGTCCTCATCTCTTGCCTAAGTCTGATGCTGCAGGCCCATACAGAATTCTCCTTGAATGGGGTCCTGGACTAACAACAGCTGTCAACCTACCCCCATTCTTTTTTTTTTTTGTATTTTTAGTAGATACGGGGTTTCACTGTGTTAGCCAGGATGGTCTCGATCTCCTGACCTCATGATCCTCCTGCCTTGGCCTCCCAAAGTGCTGGGATTACAGGCATGAGCCACTGCACCCGGCAACATTCCCCCATTCTTATGCTGGAGAGATAGGGAGATGGAGGCTCAGAGGAGCAAGGTCATTTGCCCAGGCTCAAAGATCTAAAAACGAACCAGATTGAATCTGCCTGTTATGCCTTCTCTTAAAACGTGTGTGTGTGTGTGTGTGTGTGTGTGTGTGTGTGTAAAATAAAACCCAACTATTTAATAGATAGTTTATAGAAGTATTTTTCAAAGAGAATACAGATTATAGAATCCCTTTTAAAAGAAAAAATTCTTGCATACCATCAAGGTTGATCTAAAGTATACTTACTTTAATGTTATTTTAATATATACAAGTATAACAATAGACTTAAATTCCTTATGCATATGTCCTATACAAGTACAAAAACCACATTTGCAAATATAAGATACATAAAACTGAAAAACTAATAAGCCCAAATTTCAAATGTAACTGAGTGTGAGAGATAGTGTTCATTTTCATTTGGGGTGAAACAGGATAAAGATACAACCTCAAACAAGTGGATTTTTTTTTAATTTCACCTGTTTTAGTGTTCAACCTTGATATTAATGACATAGATTCTCTATTCACATAGAACTGTTTTACAAAATAATATTAACTTTAAGGTAATCATGCCTCACACTTAGCCACCACCCTCTCAGCGAAGGTGTCTGGGGTAGTGAGGTGTCTATGACTTGATTGTTCTCTGCAATGGTCTTGCTTGTTTAAGGAAAGATTGTATTGTGGTGCTCCTGAAATCCAGTTTGAATGGCTATCTTAACCCACTTATTTCTAGAATTAGACAAAAAAAAAAAGTTGTTTGGTGTGTATTTACTGCCAATAATTGTTGCAATCAGGTCTGACCAAAGACAGGCCTGTGAAATGCTTGCAGGTGATGCTAAGGTACTGACCACCAGCGTGCAGGCATTTGAGTTTGGAGTTCCCCCAATTCTGTTTTCTGTTTAATCTACACGACTCTGTTCATTAGCAGTTGAGGATGTCATTTGGCTGTCCTCTGGTGCAAATACGATCATAAACACCAACATAAACATAATCTGTAAGTAGCCAGCCAAAGGATCTGGAACATTCTTGTTTTAATTTGTTTCTCATTTCCATTGAAATGAAAGTATGGAATTTTTAAATTTCCATTGAGAAGCTAACATACCCCGAGGATGGAAACACAGACCCTTAGGCTCAGAGGGAAGAAGACAAACACAATCAAATCTTCCAGAGAAACCCTAGGCATAGAACTGGTGGTCACCTTCCTGGGCAAAGTCATTTCACTAGGCCCATAACCAGTAGTCAAACTTTTCTGGGCTGACTGGGTTTAGACAAAGTCCTTTCTTGGAGAGATCAAGGAACAAAAAGCAAAGGTCTTTGGTCCTTTCACACACATGGAAATAATAAGGAAATAAACAACAACATAGAAATTGTGGCATTAGAAGAAATATTTATTCATTCAACAAACGTTTATTGAACACCTACTATGTCCCAGGCTGTCTGCACATAGGGAATATAGGTGTCAAAGGGCTCATGAATCTAGGAAGACAGACATACAGTAAACAGTCTCAACCTCAGCACTATCGACATTGTGGGCCATATAATTCTTTTCTGTAGGAGCCTCTCCTGCATACTGTAGAACATTTAAAGGCATCTCTGGCCTCTACCTACCAGATAAGAGTAGCATCAATACCCACCCACACCAGTTATGGCAACCAAAAATGGCTCCTTACATTGCCAAATGTCCTCTAAGGGGCAAATCATCCCTGGTTAAGAACCACAGCAATAAATTGTAGTAAGTGTCATGTCTGGTACAGGGTGCAGACCGTGCAGAAAGGAAAGGCTTCCAAAAGGAATGACAGCTGCACTGAGTTAATAACAACAGATATGAATTACCCAAGAAGATAAAGAGGCAAAGAGTTTTCCAGAAAGAGAGACCATCATCTTGGAAAATCACAGTGGCATGAGAGAGTGTACTATGTTAAGAAAATTAAAAGGACTTAGTTCTGCTTATGTGTGATATGGGCTGGGGCAGGTGGAGTGCACAGTACAATGAGATACGTTAAACACTTAAGAATAATATGCTTAAATATTTGGCAAAATCAAAATGAAAAAAGTTTTACTAAGAAATTCTTTAAAGATTTCGTGGAAATATATAATACAGGTTTCTAGATGGGACTATTATTAAAATGGAAATTTGTCCCTAATTAATGTGTAATGATAATAATAATAGAATGTATTAAGACCTTGCTATGTGCCAGGCATTGTTTTAAGAAATTAACATATGCCTGTTCTGATTTAGCTAGAGAGACAGGAATAATAAAAAAATTTTTTAATAAATTAATGTATGCCTATATTAATATACATAACTTATATAATTATAAAAATTTAGGCCAGGCGCAGTGACTCACACCTATAATCCCAGCACTTTGGGAGGCCAAGGCAGGGGGATCATTTGAGGTCAGGAGTTCGAGACCAGCCTGACCAACATGGTGAAACCCTGTCTCTACTAAAAATACAAAAAAATTAGCCAGGCGTGGTGGTGCCCGCCTGTAGTCCCAGCTACTCAGGAGGCTGAGGCAAGAGAATCACTTGAACCCAGGAGGTGGAGGTTGCAGTGGGCCGAGATTGCACCACTGCAACAGAGTTAGACTCTGTCTCAAAAAAAAAAATTTTAGATGAATTACCTGTACATATTTTAATCTTTGCAACTACCCTATGAAGTAAGTAGTAGTAGTATCTCCATTTTATAGGTGAGAAAACAGGCACAAAGAGGTTAAAATATTTGCCTAATGGCACTATGGTAGTAAATGGCAGGATGAAGATTCAGACCATACAGGCATTCTTCAGAGCCTCAGCTCTTCTCCTTTACAAGAATTCTTATCAAAATACCGGTAAGAGTTTCCCCATGGGAACTTGACAAAGTGTCTAGGTGTAAGAAGAAGCAGACAAAAAAACAAAAGTTTTTTTTTTTAAGAATAATAAAGTGATGGGCTAACGCTGCCAGATATTCAACCAAATGTTAAAGCTTTGAAAGTTAAAAGTATGCTTTGGCATAAGGATGGACAAACAGATTAATGGAACAAAATCTAAAATCAGAAAGACATATATGTGAGTTGAATACAAGATAGAGGAGGTTTTACAAAGCAATGAAGAAAAAGGAAGTTTATTTAGTTAATGCTGCAGAAGTTATTGACTAGCTTTTTTGGAAGGAAAAAGTAATTACAGTATAACTAATAAATATATCAAAATAAATCCTAGATTAAATATTTAAAAATATAAAATAATTTTAAATATTTTAAAATTACAAAATAATTCTAGAATAACTATCTCCTAAATGGAAACTATTCTCTAAGCATAGAAATAGTGGAGGGAAACACAAAGAAAAAGTAAATTTATTTGACTACATCATTCAACAAACATTTATTGCGCATACTTTACGTACCAGGCACCAGGAAGCACATAAAATAAAATACATTATATGTTTTCTTCTAAATCATGAATGGAATTTAAAAGCAAATAATCAATGGGAAAAGATGTTTTTAGTAATTACAGCTATGTATTAAAATCCTTAACAAATACATAGCTCAGATAAACTGATAGAAAAAGTGTTAACATTCTAGTAAATCAATGAGGAAGGAATACAAACTGACAATTCAAGAAAAGAATAAAAATCAAATGCTTCATACAAACTTGTTGGGTTTTTTTGTTTTTTTTTTTTCTTTTCTATTTTTGATGATGAGATTTTGTTCTATTATTATTATACTTTAATTTCTGGGATACATGTGCAGAACGTGCAGGTTTGTTATATAGGTATACATGTGCCATGGTGGTTTGCTGCACCCATTAACCCACCATCTACATTAGGTATTTCTTCTAATGCTATCCCTCCCCTTGCCACCCACCCCCCCAACAGGCCCTGGTGTGTGATCTTCCCCTCCCTGTGCCCATATGTTCTCATTGTTCAAGTACCACTTATGAGTGAGAACATGCGGTGTTCGGTTTTCTGCTCCTGTGTTAGTTTGCTGAGAATGGTTGTTTCTAGCTTCATCCATGTCCCTGCAAAGGACATGAACTCATATTCATTTTTTTCAAAAAGGCTCAAACCCAGTAATTAAAGAGCTGCAAGTTAAAACAAGTAATCATATACATATGTAACTTGCCAAATTCACAATGTAGACTAGGATGTAGAAACAAGAACTTTGAAACACTGCTGTTAGGATAAGATTCATAGAAAGCAATATGGTTGTGTATAAAAAAACATTTTTTGAAACTTCACAGTTTTTGACAACTTAATTTCACTCCTAGGAATCTCTCCTAAAAGAGTCATCAGAAATGCTGACAAAGAGTTATATGTAAGATGCTCATCATAACATTGCCTTTTATTCAAAAAAATGGGGGAAGGTACAATCTAACTATATAAAAATAGGTTAATAATAGCCCTTCTATATAATGAAAGACTAACACACTCATATTAAATGATGTTTACAAGAGCTTTGGTGAAACTAATACAATTAAGTGAAAAGAGCAAAACATCAAACTATATTATCCTTTAATTATGTAAAAAAATACATATAGAGAATTGATAAGAAGGAAGTATGCCAAATATTTTGTCTAGGGTTTAAAATTGTGAGCGATTTGTTCAAATTCTCTCCAAATTTTCTATTATGAACACCAAAAGGTGAAATTAAAAATTAGGGATATATAATGTGGTAATATTTTTGAAGAAAAAATTAATAGATGTGTCAATTATTTTTCTCACTAGTATATTCATTTTATTTCTTCCTAATTCCTAGCTATAATATTTTCTATTGTTATTTATGCCACCATTGTTGCCTAATTACCATAGACCGTGTTATAAAAAGTAGTGGAAATGTTTTCTCCAATGTCAGTAAAATAATATAAGCTCCTGGAAACTTACAACCTGAAATGACACTGCCAGGCCGTATTTAAACCTGAATGCAGAGATGATTTCCCCTAGGAAGTCAGCAAAAATTTAGCTCCATTTTAAAGGTGATTAAACAAAGTTTACCAACCCCATTATTGTTAAACAGAATCAGACCCGGACTTATCTGGTAGAGATACATTGATATGTTTCAATAAAGCCTATTGCGATAAATGAGAAAGTCACATTTTCCTCTGCAGACCCCCATTCATTTTTTGGCAGATACGGCTAAAATAGTAGTCTGCTCAGAGCCCAGAAAACTTACCAGGAAGTGAAAAATCCTATCTTCCAGGTATTTCAAAACACGTCAGTATTTATTTCACACAGAAGAAGTGTGTAGATTTACAATTTCCCTCCTCTCATTCAGTATTCTGCCTAGGTAGAGATAGTCTTAGTTTACCCTTTAAAATTAACTTTTTCTATTTTCAAAAAAGTGTCATGTCACCATTTCAGCCAAGAAAGAAAACTTCTTTCCTTATTATCTGAGTAACATTTTTCCCTATTTTGAAACTCTGCATGAAAACATTTGCATAGAGAAACTGGGGGAGGAATTGCCATAGATGAAAAATACATAACTTTAATCAACAGTTTTTTTATTTTTCCATCTTCAATCTATGTTTTTGGTGGTATTCTAACACATGTATATGTATTGTCAGGGGAGGGTTAGACAAATGTCATAAATTGAACATCTGAAAATCAAACCGATAGAGCTTTTTAAGAATAAAAAGGTACAATTTGACCTAGCAATCCCATTACTGGGTATATACCCAAAGGAATATAAACCATTCTACTATAAAAGCACATGCACACGTATGTTTATTGCAGCACTATTTATAATAGCAGAGATGTGGAACCAACCCAAATGCCCATCAATGATAGACTGGATAAAGAAAATGTGGTACATATATACCATAGAATACTATGCAGCCATAAAAAGGAATGAGATCATGTCCTTTGCAGGAACATGGATGAAGCTAGAAGCCATCATCCTCAGCAAACTAACACAGGAACAGAAAACTATACACCACGTTCTCACTCATAAGTGGGAGCTGAACAATGAGAACATACGGACACAGGGAGGGGAACAACATACACTGGGGCCTGTCGGGGGTTGGGGGGGTGAGGGGAGGGAACGTAAATGATGGGTCAATAGGTGCAGCAAACCATCATGGCACATGTATACCTATGTAACAAACCTGCACGTTCTGCACATGTATCCTAGAAGTTAAAATAAATTTTTTTAAAAATGAAATAAATTTTTAAAATGAGGATTAAAAAGCCTGCCTGTTGGTTGAAATAAAAGATAGACTCTGTCTATGGAAACAGTGGTAGAATCATTCCTGAATTATTCCAACAACAGTTTTCAACCTAATTGGTCAATCTATGCCCACCAGCAGAAATCAGTGTCACTTCTAACTGTCCCCTTCCCTCCTTTTAGAATTGGCCTTGTAACAACTCAAGGGATACACAGCCATCAACATTCCTTCACTGTAAATCATGTAACTGTTGCTTACCCTCTTATTTTAGGCTTTCTGACTCATGCTTCACTCTCTAGAAACACTGAACACAGAACCTAAAGTAAGGTGTGCAGTGAAGGGGAGTGTTGCCTCCATTCAAATTAGGGGTAGTTTTTCCCTATTTGCTTTCTATGTTTGCTGGGAATAATGCAGCGGGAGCGGTGGCTGGGTGCACCCAAGATAACGAAATGTCCAGACACAGAGGCTCATTTCCTGGAGAACCTGTAAAGACCTATAAAGGTTAAAGATTGGAGTATGTATGTGGGGGGTGTGTGTGTGTGTGTGTGTGTGTGTGTGTGTGTGTGTGTGTTTCAGAGCCTTGAGGTCCAGATTTTGGAGAGTCTCATTAAAATGTCTCCGGAGGGCTGGGCGCAGTGGCTCACGCCTGCAATCCTGGCACTTTGGGAGGCCAAGGCAGGCAGATCATTTGAGGTCAGGAGTTCGAGACCAGCCTGACCAACATGGTGAAACCCCATCTCTACTAAAATACAAAAATTAGCTGGGTGTGGTGGCAGGCACCTGTAATCTCAGCTAGTCAGGAGGCTGAGGCAGGAGAATCGCTTGAACCCAGGAGGTGGAGATTGCAGTGAGCCAAGATCGTACCACTGCACTCCAGCCTAGGTGACAGAGTGAGACTCCCTCTCAAAAAAAAAAATAAATAAAAACAAAATATATCTGGAGGCCGGGCACGGTGAGTCACGCCTGTAATCCCAGCACTTTGGGAAGCCAAGATAAGCAGATCACTTGAGCTCAGGAATTCGAGCCCAGCATGGGCAACATGGTGAAACCCTGTCTCTACTACAAATACAAAAATTAGCCAGGTGTGGTAGTATGCGTGTGTAGTTCCAAATACTCTGGAGGCTGAGGCATGAGAATTGCTTGAACCCAGGAGGCAGAAGTTGTAGTGACCCTGATGACAACACTGCACTCCAGTCTGGGCAACAGAGCGAGACTCCATCTCAAAAAATTTTTTTAAAGTCTCTGGATTCAGATGCCAGACATACCTGGCCCCCACATCCGTCAACCAATTCTCTAGCAAAATTTAGTTGTATAGACAAAACACAAAACACAGCACCTGATGTCTTCAGCCAAGTCTTTCTACTGTGATTATACAATTCCTAATATTTTGACCAATTCCGGTGAAAACTTCTCTGCAAAATGTAGAAGATAGTGTATGAGATCTGAAAAGGCTCTGGAGTGTTCTAGTTTAGATCTCACATGTTGTGGATGAAGAAGCTGTGACCTACAAGGGCTTAGGAGTTTGCCCCCAACCTGCCCAGCACACGGCAAGTTAGGGGCAGAGTCAGGGGCAGATCCTAAGCCTCCCAGTGACCAGGCCAAGGACTTCAGCCCAGCTGACCCTGGTCCCTCCTCTGGCCTTTGTGGGACCTTCTGTGTCAGCCACAGAGTCCTCATGTGGTTCTTGTGGCACGAGTGAAAGCATGAGATGGAAATCAACGGGGTCCCTGGCTTCCTCTCATCCCAGTTCCAATGCTTGTGGACCAAGAGCATAGCTCTAGGATTTGGCTTCGTGTTCTCAAAAGTGGGGACAATTTTGCCTGCCCCTGCTGCTCCATATGGAAATAGAGAAAGAGCGCTGGACTGGAAGCTGAGGTGGGAGCCCCACCCCTGCCGTTTTTAGAGTATCTGTGGTTCCAGGCACTGGGAGAAGTCCCTTAACTTATCTGTACTTTTCTTGACTCACCCCCAAAAAATGGGGATAATAGTGCCTGCCCTACCCATTTCTGTAAGATCAAAATGGAAAGATGTAAGTGAAAAGTCGTTTATGAGTTGTGAGGAGAAAATGTGAAAAGTCTGGTTTAAGACAGAGCACGGTGGGTGCTTCCCAGGGCCATCTTAAGCGAGGTCAGCCAAAGTGGTCTGCAGTCACGTTCCCAGTGGTGGGGACACGTCAGCCTTTTCTCCAGATGGCGGCGCTCTCCGGAGGAGCCAGAGTTGGAGGGAGGCCGGTCTGGCCCGGAGCGGGGAGTCCTTCTGCTCCCTGGCACGGCTCTGCGCTGAACCCACCCGGCCTGCAGAGCGCAGACAAGTGCCTCTTGGGCCCGCTTCTCTAACAAATGTAAAAATAATGCCCTTGAACCAGGAGTGAAACTGAGCTATCTAAGGAAAACACAGTGAGCAAACACTGAGAGCCTAGGGAAACCATCTGATTAGAGGAGCTCCCCTCAGGAGCGCGGTAGCTGCACACCTTCGGCAGCAGGAGGGAGGCAGCTTCTCGCAGGCGGCAGGGCGGGCGGCCGGGATCATGTCCACCACCACGTGCCAAGTGGTGGCGTTCCTCCTGTCCATCCTGGGGCTGGCGGGCTGCATCGCGGCCACCGGGATGGACATGTGGAGCACCCAGGACCTGTACGACAACCCCGTCACCTCCGTGTTCCAGTACGAAGGGCTCTGGAGGAGCTGCGTGAGGCAGAGCTCGGGGTTCACCGAATGCAGGCCCTATTTCACCATCCTGGGCCTTCCAGGTAGGCACCGTGCACCCCGGGGCAGGGCCAGGTGGGCCAGGTGAGCGCAGGGAAGGGGGCGTTTGCGCTAAGCCCCACTCCCGCCTCTGGGTGAGGATCCTGGCAGCTCTAGCTCAGAATGAAAGGTATGAATAAAAGGAGAAGCTGGCTCGTGTCAAATAGGGCAACAGCCATACAGGAGAAAATGGGAGGATTAATACTCGAGGCGAAGGAATCGCTAGTAAGGAATCGCAGGCCTCAAGAAGAATGGGTCTGTTGTAAGCGTATGTTCCTGATACCTGGAATAAACTCGTGTTTCTCAAGGAGAAAATAAATTGTGTGCATTCCGGGCATGTGGCTTGCTCCTGCCTGCACATACATGGGAGCAGGGAAGCAGGATGCTGAGTATTTTGTTATATCTGGAAAAGTTTATTGAGAGCCAATTTAATTTTCTTTCCATTTCAATGAAATTTTTCAAAGTTGGAATCTCTGTGGGTGCCAAAAAGAATATTGCCATTAAATTATAAATATCTTTTTTCTGCATTTGTATTAAGAATATCTTATATACTGTCCTAAAAATCAATGTATATCAAAATATAATTACAGAATTATAATTATATTATAATGTCAAAACATGAATATAATTACAAATGTGACATCCTTTCACCCCTAAAGATGAAATAAATTAAATCCCTGCTTTTAATACAGATAATTACTTCAAATATGCATCATAGCAGCTTTGCATTCTGAATAATATGGGAGCTCTATTTGTATTTTTTAAATGCAAAGAAGAAAATAATAGTTCTAGCTAATTAGTGGCTCTAAGGGGTGGCCAAGATGTGAGTGTGATGGAGAAAGGAGAACAATGTTAGGTTTTGCCTCTCTGAAACAATACCTTTTATAAACAAGTAGATGGAAATAAATTTGCAAGAAATTGTGAAGAGGCTGTAGAGCCCTTGAAACTGAATTGAATTGTGAAAAGCAATTCAACTAATCCAAGTTCATTTTCAGAAAGAAATAGAAGATGGGTGTCAGAGTAGAAGAATTGGATTATGTATTCCATTTTTTGGCAGCCACTTATTGCAGGACCAACAGGATCACTGACTCCGTGGAAAGACCTGCTTAGGGGAGCAAGGAAGGTAGAACCTGACCAAAAGAAAGAGAACCAGACTGAGGAGGGATTATGCTGTAGTGGGAGGGGAGAGGTGAGATGCACCAAATGCCACGCGGAGTGCTGAGTTGCTAGTTATGTCTAATTTTAACTATCATATAAAGAAAAAATATTGTCCTCATATTCAAAACTAAGGCATGATATCTTATGACTTCATGTTCAATAACCTCTCCCCAGGGCCCCACTACATATTATCAATCTCTTGCTCACTGTGTATCACAGTCTCCATACATGGGGCTCCTGAATATTCCCACTCTCCTAAATGAGCAGACCCCATTGCGTCCACTGTGACTTGTCACTCCTATTCTGTCAACAGATCTTATCTCCATGACACCATCTCAGAATAGCTCCACCTCTCCCCCTTGACAGAACAAGATTATCCTTCCTGCTTTCCTGCTAAGGTCAACCTCCCCAGCAGGGCTCTGAAGGCCTCATGCCACCTGTCTGGGATCATGCCCTGTTGGTCAGCCCCTCTCCTCCTTGCCTCTTTCATCTCTTCTCCTCACTTACGCATATGGCCCCCTTTCTGGGGAAATCTATTGATCCTGATCATTGTCAAGTTCTGTCTCTCTCCTGGGTCACGGACAAACCAAATTAAAAGACTAAATTTTTCCACTACCTCTCAACCTTAACCTTTCTCAGTCTGGTTTCTATCCTTCCTCTCTATAGAATGTCTGCTTTTTTGACCATAGCAGAGGATGAAGGGGAGTATTTCAGTCACCAGCTCCTAGTTATCAGTTCTCATCTCCTTAGACATTTCAAAACCCAACCAACTTCCATGGTTCACCACTCCCAGCTTAAGTAGGGGCACACATAACAGCCTGACACCAAGCCTTCCTAACCCCTCACCTACCTTCCTTGGTGGTCTCTTACTCCCCCATCCTGTTTCTACTGTCCTTTCAGTATACCCTAGACTTGGTCCTGGACATCCATTGCTCCTGCTCCCCTGAATTCCCCCCTCCACCACCCCAACTGTCCTCTCACAAATCCCCCAAACCTCCTCAAGCCCCCAAATTGAATAAAGATTCCACAAGTCTCTGTAGCAAACCCAGAGCATTCTCATAGCATTGAGCATATTCGCCCCTCGTGACACTGCTCTCAAATCTGAGAAGCATTTATCGCATACCTACAGAGTACACAACACAAAACCGGCCTTGTCGGAACCGTAAATTCCAGCAGAGGGGACAGGCATGTGCGTGAATATCAAAGCAAAGGCAACACATGGCATGGGGCTTTGACACAGGTGTTTGGAGCAACAGGAAGAAAGTGGTTATTCAGTAGGAAGAGTCAGGAGGGGAGGAAATCAGGACAGTTTCGCTAAGGGAGTTCTGTTTGAGTCTGAACTTTAGCTTACTAACTTGGTTATTGGTACATTTGTCTCATTCAGCTTCTATGGGGTGGTTCCCTTCAGCTAGATAAGAATTATTTCCCCATTTCCCAGAAAAGGGCCTGGTAGAGTGAGTATTTAGCAAAGGATTGATAAACTAAGTTGAATAGTACGAATAGTTCATTTTAAGTGTTTATGCAAGCCATTGAACTAAAAACAGGTTAAGGTCTTCCCCAAAAAGGACAGTAAATCATTTTTGTACTACAAATTTTTTGTTATTATGGCTCCATGTATAGAAAAGGACCTGGTCCTCCTCCTGCCTGGAACAGATTCATTTGTTCATCCAATCATGTATTTAACAAATATCTCTTGCATGCCTACTGTGTTGCAGAGACTAGAGTTCAGGAACTCTATTAGTCAGAGTAGTTAATGTCTGCTGCTGCAACAAACAAACCTAAACATCTCAATGGCTTGACGCAACAAAAGTTTACTTCCTGCCCACATAAAGTCCACTGTAGGAAGAGCAGCCTCCTTGTAGCTACACTATTCAAAGTTGCTGGGGCAAGAGAAGAAAGGCTTGAAGGAGGCACAACAGTTCTTAACTGCTTCAATCTGAAAGTAACACATGTCACTCACAGTGCATTGGCCAGAACTAGCCATATGGCCGCAGGAGCTGGGAGACGTAGGAGCACATAGCTATTTGGTGAGCACCTACTGTCTCTACCACAGGGAGCATTTAAATAGTAACTGCCTGGGCTGTAACACATCAACCACACTAATTTCAGTTCTGCCAGACAGATAATTCCCTGAACATCAAATAGTCAAAACCAATGAGATTGCAAAAGAAGATATACCATTAATTTATATTCAAACAAATATGATTGAATTATACGTGTAAACTATCATCTGATACAAGATAATATATAGTGTGTAATTTCAGAGCTAGACATTTTGGTGGGGATGGCCTGGAATCAGGAAAGAGGAGGGGTTTGAGGTAAATTTCTGCAATGTAAAAATTCCCTAGCATTTAATAACAGAGGAATGTAAATATGGCCATGGGGGTGGGAGCGGAAAGCACATTTTTTTCAAAAAGTAAGGAGTAAGAAAGGAACAGTGGGTGAGGGAGACAGAGAGGGAAGGCGAGAAGGAAGAAAGTAGAGAGGGAGAGAGGGAGGAAGAAAGGTGGGAGAACTGGTGATGCTAGGTACTTTTATTCCATGTCAGGCCAGACAAAGAGCTCTTAGAGAGGGAAGCCAGTTGCCACTCATGGAACCCTGAGATGTTTCAGACCCACAAAAGGAGAGGTCCTTGGCTCTCTGAGAAGGATTTTAGGGAAGCTGGAAGAAATGACTTCCTCAAATCCCATCTAGAGAACAGCAAATGTGAATGTCAGGGCCAGTAGCCACGCACTGAGGGCTCTTGGAAACTGTTGGTCACAAGACCATCTATTGGTAAGCTCTGTCGGTGGTAAGATTGTGGCCAGAGGACTCTGATGTGCCCGTCTTGCATCTCCCACAAAACCCAGCATGGCGCACAACAAGCATAGGGGGCTGGGGGAGGGGGAAGTGGGTGCTGCTCTGTGTCCTATCTCCCAGTTGTGCTGTGAAAAGCCAAGCTGGGCTGAACCACCACGGGAACTGGGGGACAGTTCTCAGCAGCCACCACAGAAGCGTACCGCAGTTCTGCCTGAGTTGAGGGAAGAGGATTTCACCAAAAGCCAGAAAAAAACACTTGTTGGGATTGAGTTTGCAGAAAAGGAGGTACTTTAAATCACTGAAAATCTGTGGCCTTCAAGAAGACTGTGGACTTAAAAGCAGACAGTCCTCATGCAGCAGGAGTGGCTACGCTACAAATTGGTACCCCAAAATACAAATATCTATTTGATGACTTAGATAAGGAATGGGCAGGAGCTGGGAGTGGTGACTTACACCTGTAATCCTAGCACTTTAGGAGGCTGAGCTGGGAGGATTGCTTGAGGCCAGGAGTTCAAGTCTAGCCTGGGCAACAAGTCTACCCATCTCTATAGTAACTTTAAAATTTTTTAAAACTAGCTGGACACAGTGATATATGCCAGTAATCCCAGCTACTCGGGAGGCTGTGGCAGGAAAATCACTGGAGCTGGAGTTAGAAGCTGCAGTGAACTGTGATCATGCCACTGCACTCCATCTTGGGCAACAAAGTGAAACTCCATCCATCTCTAAAAATAATTTTTTTTTTTTTTTTTGAGACAGAGCCTCACTCTGTTGCCCAGGCTGGAGTGCAGTGGCGCAATCTTGGCTCACTGCAAGCTCCGCCTCCTGGGTTCACGCCATTCTCCTGCCTCAGCCTCCCGAGTAGCTGAGACTACAGGCGCCAGCTACCACGCCCGGCTAATTTTTTGTATTTTTTAGTAGAGACGGGGTTTCACCGTGTTACCCAGTATGGTCTCGATCTCCTGACATCGTGATCCACCAGCCCCGGCCTCCCAAAGTGCTGGGATTACAGGCGTGAGCCACCACACCCAGCCAAAATAAAATATTTTTTTTAAAAATATTTAAAGAGTGTAAGAATGGGCAGGAAGATTACCAGGAGGAAAAGGCTCAAAAGAAACTCAAAAGCTAAAGCAACAACGCAAGGAGATAAAACAGCCCAAGAGGACACTTGTGGGGCTCCTAAAGGAGCTGGAAGGAAGCCAGTTGCCACTCATGGAACCCCGAGATGTTTCAGACCCACAAAAGGAGAGGTCCTTGGCTCTCTGAGGATTTTAGGGAAGCTGGAAGAAATGACTCCCAACAACGAGCCAGGACCTAATGCCTAACTTCTCATCAGAAACAGCTGTGTAAAGTATTTTCTTGAGCTTGATGAGGAAACTGGGGAAGAGGGACCTGAAGCAGAGGAGCTGGATGAAATGCCTGGAGGGAGAAATGTAAGTTTGCAATGATTCTCCCAGAGAGTTTAATTTTGACCTGGAACCCAGAAAAGTATCACTCTTTAGCAGAGAAGTAAGCCTTAAAGTGTTTACAGAAAGGCAAAAGGCAGATACCTATAATACTTTAGTTAATAATCATAATTATCACTGGGTACAGTGGCTTGCACCTGTAATCCTAGCAATGCAGGAGGCTGAGACAGAAGGATCATCACTTGAACCCAGAAATTCAAAGCCACAGTGATCATGCTGCACTCCAGCATGGGCAACAGAGCAAGATCTCACCTCAAAAAAATATATAAATAAATAATTATAATAATCATTACCAGTTAAGAAATTCTTCCTAAGTACAATCTCTGTTCTTGCAAAATCTCACTTAACTTTTCATTCGTCTGATAAAAATGTATCATGTCTCTTTGGAACTTACAGCTATAGAAGAATGTAATTCAATGCAACAAGTTGTATTGTGTAAACTACAGATAGATTAATGAGGTAAACGGTGGTGGTAGCAGGACTGTACACTTGTATATTACCAGCTCTGTATAACTGATAGCTCAAGATTCAATCTCATTGTATTCCACACAGTCAATACAGCATGCAGTACTCTGAGGACAGTGCCAGAAATAAAAATAACTACTATTTATTGAGCTGCATATTGACTCTTCAGCTTAATCTTTACAAAAATCAGGAAAATATGTATTAGCTTTAGGTTTAAAAAGTTGGAAACTGAGGCTGGGGGTGAGGGAAGGACATGCCCAAGGCCTCGTGGATAGAAGACGGCAGAAACAGGATGTGAACACAAGGCAAAGACTTCCAAGTCTGCGTCCTTTTCCCCTGCCCAGACCCTGTTTCTAAAGGCAGGAATGGGCTGCCTTTAGAATTGAAGAGCTTGGTCTAGGCTTGAGCACAATAAGCACAGAGGGTATATGGGGGTTGACCCATTTGTAACAATATAATCAATGATGTGAAATTAGGAGTATGAAGTAAGTTTAAAGCATGGATGACTTGCATCCTATTCACACATGCCTTCCCTGGAAACAGCGGAAGGGACGAGCAAAGGGCCAACAATAAGCAGAGTGGAGAGGGGGCAAAGATATGGCAAACTCATGTCCCTGGCTCCATCGTGTCCCTGGCTTGACATCACAGTCAAGTAATGCTTTTTCTAAAGTGTTTGCAAACATTTGGGCTAAATTTGGTAAAGTGGTAAGCCTTACAGTTAGAGGGGAGTGAGCTGGAATCAAGGGCACAGTTTGGCCACCTACAGCTCTGGACCTCACTTTCCCCATTTGTGAAATGCCTCACAGTAAGACATCTATATGAAAGTGCTGGGCCAGGCTTGGTGGCTCACTCCTGTAATCCCAGCACTTTGGGAGGCCAAGGCAGGTGGATCACCTAAGGTCAGGATTTCGAGACCAGCCTGACCAATATGGTAAAACCCTGTCTCTACTAAAAATGTGAACAAATTAGTCGGGCATGGTGGTGAGTGCCTGTAGTCCCAGCTACTCGGGAAGCTGAGACAGGAGAATTGCTTGAACCCAGGAGGCAGAGGTTGCAGTGAGCTGAGATCGCGCCACTGCACTCCAACCTGGGTGACAGAGTGAGACTCTGTCTCAAAAAAAAAAAAAAAACAAAAAAAACAAAAAAAACAAAGAAAGAAAGTGCCCTGTGACCCATTTACAAGATCTAGCTCTTGGCACCACTAAATCATCGCTGCTGTGTCTACATCACTCAGGGCTCTCAAACAGTTAGGATATTTGTTCTTCTAGCCTTTTTTTTCCTCCAAACTCAAAAACATTTTATGAATTCAAATATCCAAAGTAAAGATCACTTAAGGTTCTGTGTTCTCCCTTCCCATCCCCATCCTACCCGTGTTCTGAGCACCTCACTATATCTCAGCCCCTTTGCAGGCACTGAGGGTCTTCATTTTTTTATATGACTATCTACATTTTCCCCTTTCTGCTTCAGTGTAAAAACAACAGCCACTGGAGAGTTACAGTTTCCTATCAACCTATAAATCATATTTACAGACACAGGAATGAAGTTTTAAACCAAACCACATTTAATCCAGAGAACAGTTTCACAAAACCTTCACAAAATCTAAATCAAAAATCCATACGGGAAAAAAATGAGACTTCTCATAAGTATCCTTTTTAAAGGATCTTGTCTGTTTATTTCTTGCTATTGGCTGAATGGTTTTACTGGTTGTGAAACCAGTTTGTCTCTCCCCATTTTCTGGCAGAAGAAACCAGCCCTAGAAGGTGAAGTGATTGTAAGTTAGTTATAACATTAGGGAGTCTATTGGTTTTCAATCAAGCTGCTTTCCCTCTCTTCAAAAGAGAAAAATATTTCAGCATCAGCATGCCTGTTAAAATATGTGGACAAACGTCTAAATGTTTACATGTTATTGTACATATGAAGAATGTACACCACAGGGAGCTGAGAATGGGCCTACACAGCTCAAGAGAACCTGCAACTTAGGTAGATGAGGCTGCTTGCCCTGATTTCTCAATGAGAAAAGCTAGGAACCAGAATGCCTGCTCAGCTTGTGGCTGTGGTGGTCCCCATTTAGATGGCAGAGGCAGCTACCACAAAGCATCATGCCCTAGGATGGCCTAGTCAGTGGTGCAGCATCATTTCTTGGTGGGGAGACACATCATCAGAGTTGTAGTTGGATCTCACCTTATAGGATGTCTTAGACGGTTCCTGCTGCTATAAGAAGATTATCTTAGACTGGGTAATGTATAAACAACAGAAATTTATTCTCACAGTTCTGGAGGCTGGGAAGTCCAAGATCAAGGTGTCAGCAGATTCCATCTGGTAAGGGTTCATGCTCTTCAAAGATAGTGCCTTTTGCTGTGTCCTCATATGGCAGAAGGAACAGAAGGGCAAAAGAGACAAACAGGCTCCCTCAAGGCCTTTTATAAGGGCACTAATGTCATTCCTGAGGGTACCTCCTACAGACCTCACCTCGTAGTAGTATTGCATTGGGGATTATGTTTCAACATATAGATTTTGGAGGGAAACACACATTCAAATCATAGCAGAGGTGAAGAAGAAGGTCAATGAGGATAGAAACCCACCTATGCTGCCTCTGCCATCAGCTAGCTCCCTGCTCATTGAGGGTCTTGAGTCCATTTTTCCTGATCTTCCCCACTACTTAGGTGCTGCTAGGTCCAGACCTTTCTTTTCTTCCTCTTTTCAAATTTTCTTCCCCTCTTGCCCATAGCAATTCACACACATGGCTGTTTCAAATCCTCAACCATATTTTATCATCATGTGAGAGGATTCACGTTTGTATACAGTTAGTACAAGTCAAAGCTTTGTAGAGTTGCCAAGGGATACGTCGTTTTTAGGGAAGGAGAGGAAACTGATATTTATTGAGCCTGGCTTAGGTTTATGCCAAGTAGCATCTGATCCTCACAGATCTATGCAAGAGATATCTTTGACTCCCTCCAGAACTGAGGACTTGTTTTCGTTGAGCTTAAATGACTTACCTAATAACACTCACCTGGTATCGCATTGTTCTGTAGAATTTTACAAGGTACGAAGGACCTCTAGTGTCGATTCCCTGGCATCTCCAGAGAATCTAGCCTCTCCCATCTTATTTTCAAGAGCATTTCCTCTGGGGTCTGGCCTCAGACTACCATCTTCTGAGCTCCCCGACTTTGGGCTCCTCCATTAGCCCTCTTATCTCCAGTCTAGGACCAAGCTACGCCTGAAGGTATGGCTCCTCCCATCCCCCTACTCCACCAGGGCCCCAGTCCAGGCCTTTGGCTGCTGGTGAACTGCTGTCCCATCATCCTCACTCCCACTTCCACTTAGTGATGCCAGCCCCTGAGAACCCTCTTTCGGCCCAACTCTCCACTCTGAGTACCTCTGCTGAGCCCTTCTTGAAAGCTGTTGTCTCACATTATTCCTTGAAATTTTGCTTTGAATAATTAAATGAAAATCTCTGGGAGTGAGAACGAACATTAGGATTTCTTTAAAGCCTCCCCCAGAAGATGCTCAGGTGCAGCCTGTGTTGAAAAAAACCACACCCGAGGGCACTCCACCTGTCAGTTCACAGCTACTTGGGGAATTAAGGTATTTTGCAACAGGGAGGGAACACTGAGTTCCCATTTTTCTGTTTGCTTCTTTCAGCCCAGAATCCTGCCCACCCTTCAGGTCTGATAACACTTCATTGTTCATTGGGAAGAATGCTGTGGTCACACCTTTGGTGCAGGGAATCAGGCTTTAGAGCCTGTTGACTCACCTGTTATCAGCTGATAAGCCTCTTGATCAGAATATCAAGCAAGAGACAGAATGGCTAAAAGAGAAACCTACCTGCTACCTGCTTTGTGGCAGTTTTCTCTGTTTACTTATCTATAGAGAAGTTTAGGATCCCAGAGGGTAGGACCATGCAGGTGCAGGGGAAGGTGAGTTTATCATCATGAATCTCCATGGTCATTACTAGACATAGGGGGTTTCTGGCAGTGAGCAGTGGAGCCAATTTCCTCCCACTTACTGGCACTTGCTCCCATGACAGTTGCCAGTGGGACCAAGACTGATGATCATTGTTTGTAGAATTCTCTTCCCAGCAAAGAAGCAAAGTTAAAATCAGAAGTTTCTTTAGGAGAAGAGAATCAGAATCAAGTATACGGAGATCAATGGGATAGAACTAGAATAGGTGGACACTGTCATTCATACTTCAGACATTTCTGGCCAGAAGGCTGCTAGGGCCTCTGTTCCTCAGACATTGCAGGAGGCACTTTTAACAAGTTTACAATATCTAACTCTCCTTTGTCAAAATTTCTCATTGATTGCTGATTCTTCTGGCATGAAAAATTGCTTTATGATACATACACACCTTAGAGTGAATATGCTGGCAGCTCCACTGATGTTAGCTGTTGTAGGAGAAGGAAATCTTCCCAAGGTGACTGGAGAGAGTTATCTCCGAGGACTGCTGGAGGAGATGGGAATGCTGTCATCTTGAGAGTCACATTTATAAATAATCTACCAGGCCAGGTTATTCCCTAAGACGATTTGGAGAATGTTTTCTTCCACATTCTCAGCATCCATTTCAGAGGATGATAGTTTATGGTTGAGTCTCCAAATTTGGAGGATACATTCTGTAAGAGTTTACAGATCCTTGTACCTTGATGGAAGCCAGGACTCTTACCTGTTTCTCCAGAATAAGGTGCCTCAAAACAATGTGCTGTGATAGAAAAGTAATGATTTTGAGGCAATTTTGGATTTGACTCCCAGCTCTGCCTCCTTTCCCTTGGTGTGTGTCCTTGGGCAAGTCACCTCACCCGAGTCTCCATTTCTTCAACCATAAAATGGGTGATAATTTTATTACTTACATTGTAGGGGTTTTTTCCCATGGATTACATTTTTGAATGTCTGAAAATTCCTTACTAGCTTTCACTTAAAAGTAGCAACTGCCTATGAAAACTAGGGCTGGACAGGACTCTCTGTTTTGTTTACAGTTTCCTCTGAGCCTTTTGCCTACAGCCCTACAGGCAGATTCCCTCAGTATCTCCTTCAAAGAGAAAAAAAAGTGTTAAGCATTTCTCCTGTTTCTTCTCCATTCCCAAATTTTAATTTTGCCTGGGTATTATTAACCGGTCTCACTGAGGGTAGGAATGACACCTCCTTTGAGTGTACCCCACAAGCCCCTTCTAGTTAAAACTCAGCAAGGTCTCCATCTGCATTTCCAGCTGGCTCCTGACTTGCTCCCTTGGGTCTAGGTGACAGGGAGAGCCTCAGTAGGGTTTTGCTTCTCCTTTTTAAAAAATCCCCTCCTGGAAAACTACACACCAGGATGCTAAAGGTGACTATCTCCAAGAGTTGGAATAACAGGTTATTGTTTTTTATTTCCTGTTTATAGTTTTCTATACATCCTGAAATTTTTATGTTGAGCAGTTATTGCTTATATAACTAAGAAAAATATCAGCAATTTCCCAAAAAAGAAAAATGATGCCCTTTACCTCTTCTCTGACACCACACTGTGGAATGCGATGTCTTTGCAGCCATAAGACTCGGCATGAGAGGTCCCCTCACATCTGCAAGGGGCTTCAGCAGCACTCTGGTCATGACCTCGAACCTGGAGGGGTGGAAACTCTCCAAAAACAATAAGACTTTAAAGGTTAGCATGTGTAGACACTGATGAAACCATCTTCCATAAGTTAGAACCACTTGATTTCAAGTAACAGAACCCCAACCTGAATTAGTTCAAACAGGTAGGGATTTAAAAACAATAATAATAATAATAATGGTGCTGGGATAGCATCTGAAACCTAAGGAAGGAATGTATGTGGACCATAGGAAAAGCTGGAGTCAGGAGCTCAAACACTGTCAGGGCTCTCTGCCTCACTGTTGGGTTTGGTCTGCTTGCCGTTGTACAGCAGCTCACCACCTGAAGGAGACCACGGACTCCCACGACAGCAACTTATACTTTCAGCCCCTGGAGAGAGACTGGCCTGATGCCCTCTGTGTCCAGCACAAACATTCTGTATAAGGGTCTCATCTGCCCAGTTTGACTCAGACGCCCATGCTGAATTAATTTGCCATGGTCAAGGCACCAGGTATAAAGTCGGGGCCTGAAAGATCAAGGTCAATATTACTACTCAAAGTAGGGCCTGTGTACCAAGCTGGCCCACAAACTATGTGTTACCCACCTGAACAGTTCTGGTACCGAAATCGAGAATAAATATTTCTAAACATTTATAACAATTTGACATGCCTGTGACACTCAAGCAGGTGATTTTGTATTTTGCCAGGATGTCAATTTGTGACAGATTGGAAATTTAAATTTTTAAGTAGTTTGAAAAGCACTGATGTGAGACACAGCAACTCCTTCAGAAATCATGGACTTAAGAGGAAAAAAGGGGATATACTGGAGGGATAAAACAATTGGCATCTAGCACATAAGCATCTCCACACAGTTTTGCAGTTCGGCTCCACCAGACCAACCACACTAGGGGCCTTGTCTTCTGGAACACACGAAGGACTAATTTGTCTTCCTTGTTAAATTAATTATACTTGTAATAGACATGCTTAGTGACTGTCGTTCCCCACTTTGGCATAAGCTCCATGACAACAGAGACCGTGTCTGACCTATTGTTAACTACTGTCATCCCATGGCCAGTCAGGAGGACTCAGTAAACAGTTGTTGCTATGAGTCACTGCAATTTAAGGATGCACTAGAAGCAACTTTGGCTATATCTGGAGGTGAGGGCACTGCAGAAGAGTCCCTGTAGGGCCTATAGCTATGACTGATTCCTGGAAAGGAAACTGCTGATAAACTGTAGTCTAGTTGAAAGGCCTAATATTGTTATATTGTTTTATATACATCTGAAACCTACAGCTCACCATAATCTTAGTAGTTCCTTTTGGAAAGGGACAAAATTGAGTATCCTTGGTATATCACTTAGCAACCTTGGCTTCATCATATGCTATAAATGAATTCTGGGTTTCCTAAAGTGGACACAACTATGTGAAACTTTCAGCACATATGGAAGCACAAGAGAAGAAAAATATTTGGGTTAGAAGTCACAGCTATAAGCTCTATCAGTAATTTGAACTCTTACCTTAGACAAACTATTTTCCCCTTTCCGAGCCCCAGATTGTCAAGCTTTAAAAATGAGGAAGCTGAAATAGATACAATCCAAGGGCCCCCCCAGTTCCAACCATCCGTAATTCTCTGATTCTGAAGACATCTGAGTGCATGTCCTTCATCAGTCAGAGAATTGTAAGCGATGTATTTTGTATTTCCCACAATTCCACATCCTTTGACAATGACAAGTTTCACAGTTTATGGACTTTGCTTCTCTCAGAGGTTTGGTGCAGGTTAGTTGTGGTTGCTCTGTTTTGTTAAACCAGAGCCTAATCAAGTGTGCTGAGCTGGTCTTATTTGTCTGCTTGTGTCTTGCCCCTTGCCCCACAGCCATGCTGCAGGCGGTGCGAGCCCTGATGATCGTAGGCATCGTCCTGGGTGCTATTGGCCTCCTGGTATCCATCTTTGCCCTGAAATGCATCCGCATTGGCAGCATGGAGGACTCTGCCAAAGCCAACATGACGCTGACCTCTGGGATCATGTTCATTGTCTCAGGTAAACACAAAGCCTGGAGTTCCCACTTCTGCGAATGTCAAAGCAAAATCATTCTGGTAGAGAAAACATGACTCCTCCCTACTGCTGAATGTGGTTCAGAACTTTTCATACTGGGATTCATGATCTCAGCGTGGAGGCCCAGTTGTGTATCATGAGTGCTAAGGTCCTTCTTAGCCGCCACCCCAACCCCAATGTAAGAGGTTCTTAGCTGGGTGCAGTGGTTCACATGTATAATGTCGGCACTTTGAGAGGCGAAGACAGGAGGATCACTTGAGTCCAGGGGTTCAAGACCAGCCTAGGCAGCATTGTGACCCCCTATGTCGATTAAAAGAATTTTTTTTATTTAAAAGAAAAAACACTTAGTAAGCTTTTGAATCTTAACTTTAGCTGAAAAAAATAGAGGTTCTCAACCCTAAAAGAGTCATGTGACTTGATCCCTAAAAGGCATTTCCTTGGCAAGGCTTTAGAAAGTGATTTTAAGGGAAGATACTTTGACATTACCAAAGAACCAGACTGAAAATATTTGGACTATTGAGCCTTGGTCCCAAGATGCACAAAAAATTTATTTCTGTACACACACATATCCTTCCACAATTAGCGATATAAAACATTCTCAGCATCTATCACAATATTTAGCACATAGCAAGAATTCAATAATCAATGCTTGGTTATAGGGATACAATATTCTGCAGCCTACTCATCTAAACTCATCTAGGCATAAACTGCCTCAGAAACATTGTAATCCCTTGAAACTAACTGTGGAGTTTTCTTTCTCTTTCCCACAGGTCTTTGTGCAATTGCTGGAGTGTCTGTGTTTGCCAACATGCTGGTGACTAACTTCTGGATGTCCACAGCTAACATGTACACCGGCATGGGTGGGATGGTGCAAACTGTTCAGACCAGGTAACCTCCTAATCTAGGTCTCGGCATTCACCATGATGAATATTGTTACAAGAATCTGATTAAACACATGTGCCTAATGTGACTGTCAGTGCCTGAAATAGCAAAAATTTATCAGAGACAACCATGCCATATCATAAATCAACAATCACCTGTAAATTCATAAACTTCATTTCAGTGAAATATCCTTGGTGATATGACTTGAGGCTGATCTGACATTTGCATTGAAATACAGTGACAGTTCATAGTATTTATCTAACACTCTTACACAAGCCCCATTGTGGTGGCAATGAAACAGGCACTGTTAACCCAGGCAAGTGAATGAACATCAACTTACATCTACAGTCCGTAACTGGAACCTGGCTAGGAACAGGGAAGTGTTTGAATAGAAATTAGCAAGGTGCAGTATGGGTGAGAAAAGTGATGTTCCTTCCTGGTATAGCTGCCTCTTTCTCTCATTCATTAATTCATTTGTTCTACAAATGTATTGATCACCTGCCGTAAGCCAAGACATGTTCAGAGTGCTGGAGATACAAAGTCCCCACTCTCACAGGGGGTGCAGTCTGGTAGAGGGAGATGAAACCCCACTATGATTTGGTGTCTGAAGGAGAGTAGAACTTTTAAAGATGGAAAAGCAATACCAACGCCCGTATTCATTTAGTCACCTTAAAGGGATATATCTCATAGCAAGAAGCTGGAGCAAATTCCTTTAAAGATCTTGTTCTTGAGAAGAAATATAAATATTAGACCTCAGTGACCTGCCATCTCTGGATGCATGCACTTGGCATTTTTCCAGCCACACCGACATGGGGTACAGATGGAGACTGAGGGTGTGATAAATCCATTACCCTCTGGCTCCCTGGAACTCCAATCCCCACTCATTTTTCTGCTTTATTTCAAGAATGTAAAGGAAGTGATCCCTCAAAACTCCCCTGATCCTACTCTATGTTCCTCTCATGGTCTCTTAGTTACAGGTGAAATTTGGAAGTAGGGTGACCAACTCATTCCAATCTGCCTGGGACTTTCCCAATTTTAGCACTGCAAGTTCCACATTCTGGGAAACTCCTCTATCATGGGCAAACCAGAATGATTGCTCACCCTACTTAGAAAAGCCCACCTTTCCCAGAGTATTTGGGTGCCTGAGGTCATTGCCCTTGCTCAGAGGAACCATCTACCAGCCACTTTGCACTTAGAACTAATGCCTGCCATCACTCTCTCACACCATCTCCCTAGCACCAGCCCCTGTCCCACGGGCAGGCAGCTTCAGTCCTGGAATTAAGACTATAGAATTCTGAAAGGCCTCCTGAACGTCTCCCTCCATGGATGGGCAGCTGTCTTTCCCTTTCTTTTGTCTTCTCATTTTCTCCACCCGGAAGTCTTACAAGACAGCCCAGCTTCCAAAAAAGACCTTGGCAGTAACCTTGATAGAGCTTTGGTTCCAGTGCCCCACTTGGTCCTGGGACCCCCCTCCTTCTCCTGTTCCCCAACTCCGTTATTGCCGTGTCGTATGTAACAGTGGCAGAGCCTAAGCCCCAGACTAGAGCTGCAAACTGCCTGCCCTCACACTGTACACAGTCTGCAAGGTGTTTTGTATAAAACATTTCATTTTATAATCTGAACCAATTACCAACTTTTAAAAATTAGAAGGGTTAGGCTGGGCGCGGTGGCTCACGCCTGTAATCCCAGCACTTTGGGAGGCCGAGGTGGGCGGATCACAAGGTCAGGAGTTCAAGACCAGCCTGGTCAATATGGTGAAACCCCCGTCTCTACTGAAAATATAAAATTAGCTGGGCGTGGTGGCAGGCACCTGTAGTCCCAGCTACTTGGGAGACTGAGGCAGGAGAATCACTTGAACCTGGGAGGCAGAGGTTGCAGTGAGCCGAGATCACGCCACTGCACTCCAGCCTGGGTGACAGAGTGAGACTCCATCTCAAAAAAACAAACAAAAAAAAATTAGAAGGGTTAAGGGCTGGGTTTCTCAGAAACAGATCCTGAGAAGAGGATCCCAGTGCCAGAGTTCATTAAGAAAAGGGAGATGGTTAGTGGGTGAGGGAAGCAGGGATGGGAAGGAAGGGAAGCAGGGATGGGAAGGAAGGGAAGCAGGGATGGGAAGGAAGGGAAGCAGGGATGGGAAGGAAGGGAAGCCAAGCATGGGCGTGATTTCAGGTGAAGCCCTGGACTCAGCCTGGTCCTGAGGAGAGCTGTGCAGTGTGAATTATACACCAGAGATGTCTCGACTCCAAACTAAAGAGCTGAGCTTTCATACCTTGGTGCCAGTCAGTCCCTGTGGGCAGAGTGGCTTCAGTGGCTAAACCAAAGCCAGAATTCCAGAGGCAGCCACAGGGGCCAGCAGGTAAAGGCAAAGGAATACACAAGCTGGAGAAGAGACCCACAGAAATGGTTAAAGGGTAGAGCACCACTAGTGCCTACTACAAGGAGACTTCACCCCCCACACATATACACATACTCTGTTTTTCCAGCTTTGTGTAAAAAATCAGAAGATCTGGCAGCATTACACTGGGCCCTCGTTCTCATATGACCTCCATCTCTGCAGCTGAGAGGCAGCTACCCTTTTGGCTAGGACTCACTCTGTCCAGTTTACCACAATCCCCACTATGCCCAAATAGCCCAACTCATGCTTATAGGGATTTTTCCCATATATTACAGTTGAGAAAATGAAATATGTTCTTCTATCTAGCTCACTTCACTCATTTAAGTTTCTTGCCTGTCCCAGGTAAGTATTTAGGTTTGCTAACCTTGACCCAGAGTGTCTAAGTTGAGGAAAAGGCCTTTGTCCCTCATGCTTAGAAGATGCATTAACAATGAGAGTTTTGAAGGCAAAGTGACCTGAGTTTGAATCCTGATGATATCGTGTCCTTCCTGGGTCATTGGAGAAGTGTGTTAACCTTGCTGAGCCTCAATCTCTTCATCTGTAAAATGCAAGTGACAAATATTATCACAGTGGCTATTGGGAGAATTAAACAAGATAGTGGTAAAAAGTGCTTATCACAATATCAGTAAGGGCTTAATAAATGGTAGCAATTGTTGTTATCATCATTAGCATTAAGCAATCACTCAATCATCCATAGGGGTATCAAAGACAGGGGCTCTGTCTGTGTCAGGGCTCACAGACCAGGGTTGTCACCAGGAAATCACCTAGGGACCCCCTAGGAGGAGCCCCAGGAAAAGATCTGCTGTTCAGCCCCCAGCCACACCGGGTAGGATGAGGAGGCAGGGCTCTTCATGCCAAGGCAGAAGCCCTTAAACCAAATTTCTGTCTTTTTCCCAGTGCAAGGAAATAAAAATAGCCTACAGGTAAATTTTCTCCCAGAACTTTTTCAAGGACTGAGCTCAGTCAACTATACTTGGTCATGAAGCTTACATCGTTTACTTTAATCCTGCTAAAGTGTGTGTACTTTTTTTTTTTTTTTTTTTGAGATGAAGTCTCACTCTGTTGCCCAGGCTGGAGGGCAATGGCACGGTCTCGGCTCACTGCAACCTCCGCCTCCCGGGTTCAAGCAATTCTCCTGCCTCAACTTCCCAAGTAGCTGGGATTACAGGCACCTGCCACTGCCACCACACCTGGCTAATTTTTGTATTTTTAGTAGAGATGGGGTTTCACCATGCTGGCCAGGCTGGTCTCAAACTCCCTACCTCAGGCAATCTGCCTGCCTCGGCCTCCCAAAGTGCTGGGATTACAGGCGTGAGCCACCACACCCAGCCAATGTGTGTGCTTTTAAAGCACATCTAAAGTATTGTATTTTCTTAGGTTGCAGAGGTTTGCACACATATTACTTGTCTTCCTATTGTTGGTATAACATTCTTAGCTTGTGTCGTAGACTTTAAACATACTAGTAATTCATAGAGTTCTACAAACAGTCCCCATGCTCTTTGAGGAACACAAAGGGAAACTTCCAAGGGGAGGCACTCCTTTTCCATGCCGAGCTCTCCTTTTCTGCAGAGCTCATGGAGCTGGAAATCAAGTTATCAGCTGGCATTAAAATACACACTGACATCCTAACAGTTTTTGGTCACTTGAAGAAGGATACTGCTCTCCACCATCCAAAAATGTCCATTTGGGATCACAATTATTTTATTCTCAGGAGATTTTGTTCTCAATCCTGATCTGATGTAATTGAGTCCTATTGGAGGCAGCCCCCCTAGGCGAAAGGCACCAGCTTTGGAGTCAGACCACCCCAAGTTAGAATTCTCTTGTGAGCTGGAACAGAAGCACCATGAAGCACATGAGCACAGGGTCTCTGTCTATCTTGTTCGCCCTGTGTCCCAGTACCAGGGCAGGGCTCTGCACATAGTAGGAGCTCAATAAAGACTTGTTGAACAAATAAGTAAAGACATCAATAAAAGAATGAATAGTCACTTCAACTTAGTTCCTTCTGAAGGTAATAGCTCTACCTGCATGGATAGTTGTAAGGATTATTTGAGATAAGTTAAGATGACTGCTTGTTGGCCCATACTGAGAACTCAAGGAACTAAAATTCCTTCAGAAATAATAACTTCAGATTGATTTTTTTTTTTTTTTTGTCAGAGTCTCGCTCTTTTGCCCAGGCTAGAGTGCAATGGCACAATCTCAGCTCACTGCAACCTCCACCTTTCAGGTTCAAGCAATTCTCATGCCTTAGCCTCCTGAGTAGCTGGGATTACAGGCGTGCACCACCACACCCAGCTAATTTTTGTATTTTCAGTAGAGACAGGGTTTCACCATGCTGGCCAGGCTGCTCTTGAACTCCCGACTTCAGTTGAAACTTGGCCTCCCAAAGTGCTAGGATTACAGGCGTGAACCACCGCACCCAGTGGAGATTGATTTTATATCTCTCAAATTTCTCTTGCCAAATCTTCAAGACACTTTCTTTTGCCAGTAGAGAGGGGAGGGAGATTTCTTGAGATGTGTCACAGAGATGAGATTTATAATTTTATGGTTGAGTGATGCTAGAATCCCCCTGCTGTTTTGCCCCCTAGCTTTAGTCCCAATTCTACTCTCCAGGGTACCCGATCAGTTGGCTGTGACCCACAGGAATGTGTGTTCAGGGGCATGGGCAGGGATGGATGTAGAATCCAAAAGTGGGGACAGAAAGAACAGGCACAGCCAGGTGCAGTGGGCGGAGCCTGGAGAGTTGATTCAACCATATTGACAGCCACCATCTCCCCACCCAGGTACACATTTGGTGCGGCTCTGTTCGTGGGCTGGGTCGCTGGAGGCCTCACACTAATTGGGGGTGTGATGATGTGCATCGCCTGCCGGGGCCTGGCACCAGAAGAAACCAAGTGAGTTTCCCTGTTCCGCTGCAACCAGACGTTTTACTTGTTCAGGGTCTATTTTAATGTATAACTTGCAGCCAAAAAAAAAAATTAGTCTAGGTATATGGATGAACTTTATTTGACTTAAAGATTATCGAAGCTTCTCTTTTAGGGGGAACCTAAAGAACAGAATGAGAATATTTCAGCCTAGACTGATTTAAATGTGATCCTATTTGAAAGAAAAATCCATCCTTCTTGGTTCCTTCTGAGATTGTTTTGTAACTCCGTAGTTCTCAACTAGGAGCAATTTGCCCCCCCAGGGGATATTTGGCAACATCTGAAGACATTTTTAATTGTTACAATTTTGGGAGGGTGGAGAAAGTGATACTGGCCTCTGGCGGGTAGAGGCCAGGGATGCTGCTAAACACCCTACAGTGCACAGAACTGTCCCACAACAAAGAAGCATCTGTTCCAAAGTGTCAACAGTGCTGCTGCTGAGAAACTCTGCTGTAACTCCCTAAATTGAACTGCTGTGGGGAGAGCTGGATTCCAGTGTGGTTCTGCTGCTGACCAGCCCTGTGACCTCCAGCAGGTTATTTGCTCTCTCTGTGCCTCTATCACCTCATCCATGAAATGAGCAGCTTGAGGCAATGGGCTGAACATAGGTACCCTCCAGCTCACAAATTCTATGATCCTTTGACGTAACAATGTTCCCCCGGACATTGTTTCTGGTTCAGCTTTATTTTTATTGATTAACAGAGGGAACTCATTAGTTACTGAGGATTTGGGGATACCTCTCTCCACCATCCAAAAATGTCCACTTGGAATCACAATTATTTTATTCTCAGGAGATTTTGTTCTCGGCTCAGCAAAGCTCTAAAACAGTGCAAGAACCTCTGTTCCACTGGAGAGGCAGAAAAACCAGTGTACCAAAAACTAGGGTTACTAACTATCCTGGTTTGCCCCAGACTGACAGGTTTCCAGGGACACTGGACTTTCAGTGCCAAGACCCAGATAGTTTAGGGTAAATAGGAGGTTGGTCCTCCTAAGAAAGACATCTACAATCATGAAATGTTTTTTTTTCTTTCAGCTACAAAGCCGTTTCTTATCATGCCTCGGGCCACAGTGTTGCCTACAAGCCTGGAGGCTTCAAGGCCAGCACTGGCTTTGGGTCCAACACCAAAAACAAGAAGATATACGATGGGGGTGCCCGCACAGAGGACGAGGTACAATCTTATCCTTCCAAGCACGACTATGTGTAATACTCTAAGACCTCTCAGAACGGGCAGAAGAAACTCCCAGAGAGCTCACCCAAAAAACAAGGAGATTCCATCTTGATTTCTTATTGCTTTTGACTCACAGCTGGAAGTTAGAAAAGCCTTGATTTCATCTTTGGAGAGGCCAAATGGTCTTAGCCTCATGTCTCTGTCTCTAAATATTCCATCATAAAACATCTGCGTTATTTATGAATTAGAGGCTATAGCTCATGTTTTCAAACCTCTATTTCTTTTTTTAAATATAACTTTCTACTCTGATGAGAGAAGGTGGTTTTAATCTCTCTCTCACATTTTGATGATTTAGACAGACTCCCCCTCTTCCTCCTAGTCAATAAACCCATTGATGATCTATTTCCCAGCTTATCCCCAAGAAAACTTTTGAAAGGAAAAAGAGTAGATCCAAAGACATTATTTTCTGCTATTTGACTTTTGTCTCCCTACTCCCAACTTGGCTAGTAATAAACACTTACTGAAGAAGAAGCAATAAGAGAAAGATATTTGTAATCTCTCCAGCCCATTATCTTGGTTTTCTTACACTGTGATCTTAAAAGTTACCAAACCAAAGTGATTTTCAGTTCGAGGCAACCAAACCTTTCTACTGCTGTTGGCATCTTCTTATTCCAGCAAGACGATTCTAGGAGTTTCCTGAGCTCTCCACTGCAGTCCTCTTTCTGTCGCGGGTCAGAAATTGTCCCTAGATGAATGAGAAAATTATTTTTTTTTAATTTAAGTCCTAAATATAGTAAAAATAAATAATGTTTTAGTAAAATGATACACTATCTCTGTCAATTAGCCTCACCCCTACATGTGGATAGAAGGAAATGAAAAAATAATTGCTTCGACATTGTCTATATGGTACTTTGTAAAGTCATGCTTAGGTACAAATTCCATGAAAGGCTCACTGATCCTAATTCTTTCCCTTTGAGGTCTCTGTGGCTCTGATTATACATGATAATAAGTGTAAGCCATGTAAAAAATAATGTCTAGGCACAGTGGCTCACGCCTGTAATCCTAGCACTTTGGGAGGCTGAGGAAGGATCACTTGAGCCCAGAAGTTCGAGACCAGCCTGGGCAACATGGAGAAACCCTGTCTCTACAAAATACAGAGAAAAAATCAGCCAGTCATGGTGGCATACACCTGTAGTCCCAGCATTCCGGGAGGCTGAGGTGGGAGGATGACTTGAGCCTAGGGAGGTTGGGGCTGCAGTGAGCCATGGTCACACCACTGCACTCCAGCCAGGTGACATAGTGAGATCCTGTCTAAAAAATAAAAAATAAATAATGGAACACAGCAAGTCCTAGGAAGTAGCTTAAAACCAATTCTTTAAAAAAAAAAAAAAAGTTGAGCCTGAATTAAATGTAATGTTTCCAAGTGACACATATCCACATTTGCATGGTTACAAGCCACTGCCAGTTGGCAGTAGCACTTTCCTGGCACTGTGGTCGGTTTTGTTTTGTTTTGCTTTGTTTAGAGACGGGGTCTCACTTTCCAGGCTGGCCTCAAACTCCTGCACTCAAGCAATTCTCCTATCCTGGCCTCCCAAGTAGCTGGGACTACAGGTGTGCGCCATCACAACTGGCTGGTGGTCAGTTTTGTTACTCTGAGAGCTGTTCCCTTCTCTGAATTCACCTAGAGTGGTTGGACCATCAGATGTTTGGGCAAAACTGAAAGCTCTTTGCAACCACACACCTTCCCTGAGCTTACATCACTGCCCTTTGGAGCAGAAAGTCTAAATTCCTTCCGGGACAGTAGAATTCCATCCCAGTACCAAAGCCAGATAGGCCCCCTAGGAAACCGAGGTAAAAGCAGTCTCTAAAAACTACTCACAGCAGCATTGTTGCAGGGGAACTTGGCCATTAGGTTATTATTTGAGAGTAAAGTCCTCACATCAATAGTACATATGAAAGCGATCTCCAAGGGGATTGGTGAATACTCATAAGGATCTTCAGGCTGAACAGACTATGTCTGGGGAGAGAATGGATTATGCCCCATTAAATAATAACAAGTTGTGTTCAAGAGTCAGAGCAGTGAGCTCAGAGGCCCTTCTCACTGAGACAGCAACATTTAAACCAAACCAGAGGAAGTATCTGTGGAACTCACTGCCTCCGTTTGGGTAAAGGATGAGCAGACAAGTCAACTAAAGAAAAAAGAAAAGTAAGGAGGAGGGTTGGGCAATCTAGAGCATGGAGATTGTTAAGTGCTCTCTGGATCTGAGTTGAAGAGCATCCATTTGAGTTGAAGGCCACAGGGCACAATGAGCTCTCCCTCCTACCACCAGAAAGTCCCTGGTCAGGTCTCAGGTAGTGCGGTGTGGCTCAGCTGGGTTTTTAATTAGCGCATTCTCTATCCAACACTTAATTGTTTGAAAGCCTCCATATAGTTAGATTGTGCTTTGTAATTTTGCTGTTGTTGCTCTATCTTATTGTATATGCATTGAGTATTAACCTGAATGTTTTGTTACTTAAATATTAAAAACACTGTTATCCTACAGTTGAATAGCTTCTGCTCTTTTTTCATATGTTTTGGGAAGTGGAGGTGGGAAGTCCCAGCACCTCAACGCTGGATGCGTCTTCATGGGAGTTTTTCTGCTTTCAGAATCCATTTCTGCTCAGCAGCAGCCTAGCTACCTAGAGCTAGGTGTCGGTCCAGACCAGTTTGTGGTTTCTGCAAGTTGGGAAGCCTTAATGAAAAGGAGTTCCCAGAGCAACCAGGCATGCAGCATGGGGTCCAAGGATCCAGTTTAGCCTGTCTGACCCTAAGCGCACCAGGCTGACGTGTCTAATGTCATTGTCCTGTTTGTGGGCCAGTAAAACAAGAGAGCCAGTGCCTGCCCTCTTGATGCTGCCAAGGGTTGGGTTGACCAGCTCAATAAACTGAGGCTGTATCCAAGCTACAAAAGCAGCATAAGCTATATAGTCAGAACAGCCCAACCTCAAATCCAGGTCATACTACTTCCCGGCTATGTTAGCTTGAGCAAAGCCCTTAAACTTTCTGAGTCTCCATTTCCTTATCTGTAAAATAGGGATGATAAGGATAATGGAATAATATAAGTAAAGGACCCACTTAAGTGACAGAAAACCAAGCTGCACAACTTTAAGACAAAGAGGGCAATGCTTATGTAACTGGGGTATCTGAGGCCAGGGTTGGCTTCAGACACAGCTGAATCAAGGGTTATGATTAAGACTCTATTTTTCTCTGCCCATATCTCAGTTCTGCTTTCTTCTCCGTTGGTTTGCTTCTCAAGAAGATTGTAAGTTGTTGTGTTGGCTGCTTATATTTCTAGCCATAAAGCCATGTTTCAGCTATGGGAAACCTAGCCAAAGGGAGGCATCTCTTTCCTTCTATCCATAGGAGAAAAACCCTAACAAAATACATTAGATTATTTGAGTAATGTACCCATCCCTAAACCTCTTCCTATAGCCAGAGCAGTGGTATCTAGTTGGTGAAGCCTGGGTCCCCCAGTCAAAACATGGAGATTTGTCATATGCCATGAAAACTTGTATTCTAAGGACCCAGGGTCCTTAGAAATCAGGCAAACTCATTGCTTTGCCTCATTTTTTTCTTCTTTTGGTTCGAACTGAACTCCAGAGAAAGCTTCAGAGATATAACTTCTGAGCTTCTCTGACTAGTTACCAAACAGTATATGGTACAGAAAGGAAGGATCTGAGAGATTACTCTGGTTCTCAAAGAAAGCTGGTAATTAAAACCTAAAAATTAAAAAAAAAAAAAAGACAAAAACGAAACACTTTACATTCAGTTTTAAACAAGTGAGATTACAAAAGTCATCAGTAGAAAGCTGTCCTTGGTTATGTAATTTTGAGCTATTCAAATTTAAATTTTCTAAAATTTAGGGGCATTTTGAAGTCTCCTTATACAAAGACAGAAATGGACGAACCAAGCCATGGAATACAGGCTCAAAATATGACTCAGCACTGTTACTCATAAAAATCCCTGGGAGTCCCCAGTTCTCTTACCTTTTACTTAGGTAGCACTCAGCCCCCTCCTGCCTCCACAGGACATTATCCAGGGTTGACTACTGCAACAGCCACAGTTTTTGCCAAAATGCCTGATATCTCTGAGTTGACGTGTTCCACTGGAGAGAGCACTGGGCTTGGAATAAAAAACCTGGATTTCTGGTTCTGACTGCATTGCCAACCAATTATGTGACCTTCAGGATTGATTACAGTGATTCACTAACATATTTTCATTATCTAACTTCTGTACTGAGTCCTCATAATAATCAGTACTGTGCCTAGTGCTTTATATACTTTAACCCTCCGACAACGCTGATCTCACCCCACTAGTGGCCCAACACTTTAAACACTCAAGGATCACACACACACTCACACTCATACATACACACATTTACCACACAGTCGGTTCAATTTTCAGAGCCTCATCAGGGACCGTCACTTCTTTGATTTTTCTACTCTTAAGTATTTGCATATGCCTCAGAACGGCTTTTGAACAATTCCATTCCTTCAGCTAAAGTCAGGTGGATTTTTCATACTTCCCAACCCACAGCTAGAAAGGGAAGGGGGTATTCTCTTCATAATAGCCCAAATAATGTGAAATGAGCATGTGAGGCCCTTAAGAGATGACGATAAGCAACAAGTTTCTTGTGGTTTAATATTCACTACGTAAGATACTATAATACATTAATATTCAATATGTAAGATAGTATAATATATTGTAGAGATAAAATGTCACTAAAATGCTTTAAATATGTCCAAATTCTGTTCTGGAGTAAGGGTATTTAATTTAGATACCACAAAATCGTCTATCAGTGATGGCTTTTAGTATCCACACCACTACAATATTCAATACTAAATGCAGCTACTCCCTAATAATCAAATAAGATGAAATCTCAGTCACCCCTGCCACAGTGGGTAGCTAAAAGAAAGCATAGACTTCTTCTTCTTCAGAGAAACTTCAAGGAGTGCGTGGGTCCTACTTGCAGACCAAGGATCATACAAATTCCTTACATAGAAAACATTATATTTTGTCCTATCTTTTAACTTAGATTTTAGGGTAACATAAAGGTAGAATTATATGTAATATGGAAGAAAGCTGGAAATATTTCTTCTTTAATCCAGCAATGCTCCTTCTTTAAATTTCTCTTAAGGAAATAATCATAAATATTTATGCTCAAAGGTATATATCAATTGTTTAAAATAATGTAACTGGATCAACCTAAAAACCTAATGAGAGAAAGATTTCTAATAGTATTTATATATAAGTAAACTATTATATAGTCATTAAAATTATTATAATATTTTTCTAACATTAAGTCTATTAAATGGTGCATTGAAAAACACCCTGGAAAGAAATACATTCCAAAATATTTTAAGTAGTTGCTTCTGATTGGAGATACAATTATGTTACTTTTTTTATTTGTACTTTACAGTACTTTGCAAATTTTCTTCAATGAGAATAGCTTTATTTTATATCTAGAGAAAAGAAAACTAAAAACTGAAGAATTAAAAAATAGAAAACAACTCAGACATGAAGTCCACAGGAGCAGATATAGCTCATTACCTGGAGACATGACAGCTTGGAAGGAGGGAGTTATTAAGTCATGGCTGAGTAGAGTTCTCTGCTCACTCTGAACCAATAAATTAAAATGGTCATGAGCCCAGAAACTGATCTCACACTATTTTGCTTTAGCTTTCCTTCCCCTTTAGAGACTCTTTGGCAATTGGCAATCATTTCCCCATTTACTCACCTCTACTCACCTTTGAAGATGGGAAAGCCGAGGCCCATACCTCTGTTGTGAATGAGGACCAGAAAGGAGAAATGACATGCTCAAGGCCTTTGCACAGGCATATCAGGGGAGCCAGAACAAAGACTAGAGTCCATGCCAGGTTAGCCTCTTGCTTGCTCCACAAGAACACACAGACCTCATCTCCTCCCAGCCACTGGCCTTCTCAGTTTCCAACTCCTTTTCCTGACTAGCAGGGCCATCCAGAAAGAGCAGGATGGGCTTGCTTCAGGATGGGTGGCCTAATGTTGGCAGGTGGTCTGAGCCAACCAGATCCACCTGTGTGGGGAAATGTCCAGAACAGACCCTGAGTCCCCAAATATTTAACACCTGGAACTCATCAGACCTGCATCTGATAAGGAAGGGGCTCTGTATGAGCTATGCACAGAGCAGCCTATCTCTAAAGAAGACTTTTGGGTCCTTGATGAATTTTTCAAGTTTTCTAAAAGATAATCTCAACCGTGTGTTATCACTGGATTCTACTCAGAGATGTTAGACATCAGGGAAAATTCAGCAGCTACTGTTTTTTAGCTGGACATAGCAAAGCTTCAGAAACCCAGTTTCTTAGTCATTTTCTGTTTCTTATCACAGAATACCTGAAACTGGGTAATTTATAAAGAAATGAAATATATTTTTTACAATTCTGAAGGCTGGGAATTACCGGGTCACGGGGCTGCATCTGGTGAGGCCCTTCTTGCTGATGGGGATCTCTGCAGAGTCCCAAAGGAGTTCAGAGCATCATGTGGTGAGGGAGCTAAGTGTGCTAGCTCAAGTCTCTCTTCTTCTTCTTATAAAGCTACCAGTACCACTCCTGTGATAACCCACTAATCCATTAACTCACTGATCTCTTAATCTATGAATGGATTAATCCATTCATGTGAGTGAAGTTCTCATGACCCAATCACCTCTTAAAGGCCCCACTCCTCATTATTTCCACTTTGGGAATTAGGTTTCAACATGAGTTTTGGAGGGGACAAACATTCAAACCATAATACCCAGGCTTACGTAAAAATGAAGAAAACAAAATAAACTTTTTCTCCTTGAAAAGACATTAGGAAAAAAGAGAAAAGCATTGATAGCAGAAAAAAATCTCTCTGACCATTTAAAAAATAAGATGATTATTAATGTTAATATTGTTGTCATTATCATTATCATTATTGAGAGTCTACAGTGTCACAGACATAGTTTCAGGCCCTTTTCTTACACTATTTCCAACCCTCAAAACAGCCCCCATGAGACAGGTATTATTATCCCCAGCTCACAGGTGAAGAAACCAAGCCTCAGGGAGGCTAAGTATTTTGTCCAAGTAAGGTGACCAACCATCCCAGTTTGTCCAGGACTGTCCCAGGTTCAGCGCTGAAAGTCCTGTGTTCCAGAAAACCTCTCAGCCTGAACAAACCGGGACAGCTATGCAAGGTCTACATAGCTAATAATTCCAACCAGGTTTGTCTGACTCCACACCTCACTTTGTTTCCAATATGCCAGAGAAAATCCCATTAAATGGGCAAAATAAATTCATAACTACATTTTTTTAAATGGAAGGAAGAAAAAAAGGGAGGGAGAGAGACAGAGAAAAGGAAGAAGAAAAACACAAATGAGAAAAATAAAGATAGGGAGAAACTCATATAAATCTAAAGAAAAAAATATTTGCCAATGAAGCCAAGAAGCGTAATACTTAATTTATTGTAAATTTTTAATTTTTAACACTCAAATTTCAAATAATGCCCAATACGAGCCTGTCTCTGTAACTAGTGCATAGACAGATGGCAGAGATGGGGGAGGACATTGGGCTACCCGGTCCCTCAGCCTCTGCAAAGCTCTCAGTGGGTTCTGTGATGTATGTGCACTCTTAAGGGCTTCCGGGCTAAAGAGGACTCTGGTGTGATGCCACCCAGAAGGGAAAGGAAAGCCCCAGCACTCCCAAGGTGGACTGTCTGTAGGAGAAATGCCTGTTCCCTCCAGTGGTGGCAGCTACACAAACATTACAAGGTGGGGTTTGGACCAGGGCTCACTTCATCCCAGCAGGCACCTTAGGCTAGAGCTTCCCCAGCAGCATCTGGGATCTGAGTCAGTTTCCATCAGCACTGAGAGGTTACCCATTCCTTTCTCATCTCAAGTGGAACTAGATGTGACCTGCTCACTCTGGTTTCGAGTTTTTGACCAGTCCAAGCTTTCCCTGTTATCAAAGCTGCCGCCCTTAGCCCTTGTTGACAATAAAAAGCTTATTTATTTTGTTCGACAGGCCAACTTGAATTTCCCCAAAGAATGTTTTGAAAGGTAAAATATCAAACATATTAAGCATGTAGGACTTTGCCACCCATACTTATTGCCCAGAGGAGGTAGGTTGCCACGGCAATGCCTCTGGTAAGGAGGATGAAGTCTGGCTCAAGGGTGAATAAAGTATCACAGTGGGGCACAGGCTGCCCCGCCAGGCAGCAAGCCCTTTATGATACTGGAAGTGTTTGCCCAAGTCTTAAGAATCAAGTCATAATTAAGAGAAAGGAAAAAAAACAAAAATGTCCAGCTGCAAAAAAAAAAAAGTAGAGGGGTGGAGGAGTCAGAATGTAGATAGAGATATTTTAAAAGTCAGCAGTGAATGAATGTGACTATGTTTTCTTACGACAGCTGGCAGAACCCGCCCACCAGTAGCTTTTGTGCAGACAGGCCACACCCCATCCATCTGCAGAAAGGTACGGCCAATGGAGCAGAGAGAACCCAATGAGGAATTCATTGGAGGGTTGGCATCAAATGACCTTCATGGCCTCTTTGGTAACACACCAAAGCTCCACAGAAATTAACACAAAAACTAGGCAGGAGGAACTCAGCTTCCAGTATGGCTTAGTAAGCTCCCACCAGGCTAACCCTCCTGCAGATAACAAATATAAACTCTGTACAAAATACAAAAAGTAACTACTTGAAGCCACTAGAGGATGAACAAAGACAGACATATTCTGAAGGGTAGTTGACATTTAAAAGAGAGGAAAGGTATAAAGCAAATTTCTGTTTTTGAGGCTTCTGGCCCAAGGACAAGCCAAAGTCAGGTGGCATGAAGTACCTAAAATCTGTTAGAAAATCTGCAGTTTTTCTGGCCTGAAGAACCATGAGACAGAGTTCAGGGCAACTATAGCCACTGTAAGGTGAGCAAAGAATCTTAGAAAAAAGAGACTCAGAGGGAGAAGATCCAAGTTTTCTATAAAAACCCCTCCCCGAGTCTCTAGTTAAACCCTAAGCCATGCAAGTATAGGGCTGACTACAAACAGCTGACTTAGGATCCAAAGCTGAATGGAGACTTGAGATGTCTCCAAGACACAAAGTTTGCTGTATGAGTAGAAGCAAATTAATTGTCTTCTCCAGCAAACAAAAAAAATCAATACTCTTTGGAAGACTATAATAGCATCTAGAGTCTCTGAAACATAATATTCACAATATCCAGGACGCAATCCAAAACTATCTGACATTTGCGTGACATGACCTATTTTTAAGAGAAAAGGTGATCAGTGGAGACCTGACCCCGAGATAACCCAGATATTGGAATTAGCAGATGACGATTTGTAAAGCAACTATTGTAACTATGCTCAAATACATAAAAGAAAATATGCTAATAGTGTCTAAAAAGACAAGAAATCTCACAGAGAAATAGAAACTATTCTTGAAAACAGAACTTCTGAAACTAAAAAATACAAAATCTGAAATTTAAAAATGTATGAACTTAGCGAAGTGGAGATAACAGAGGAAATCATGAGTTAACTTGAAGATAGATCATTAGAATTTATCCAAAAATAGAGAAAAAAGTTTTAGCAAAAACAGAACCTCAGGGACTTGTAGGATAATATCTAAAGAGAAACAATTGAGGCCGGAAGACAGTGTTATTTTTTAGGGGCTGACAGAAAAATAATGTACAAATACACTTCAAGAATGAAAGCAAAATATAGTTTGCAGATAAAAGGAAACCATGAAGATTCATTGCCAGAAAATCTTCACTATAAAAAAAATGCTAAAAGAGTTCTTCAATCTGAGGAAAAATGATACTAGATGAAAACTAGGATCTTCAGGAAGACATAAAGAGCATCAGAAACAGACCTTGTTGAATAGGACACTGGATATCACTAGATGCAAGGCAAGACTCAAAGCCTGAGAACTTGAGGCCCTCAGGCACTGCACCTCACCTTCCACCATCACAGCGGTTCTGGGCAGCTGTCAGCGATCCTACTGCCTCACATAACTGGGAGTATGAATCCACCTACAGAAGCACATATTGCCGTACGTACAAAGAGGAAAGACAGTAGAATTAAGTAGGTAACAGCAATAGGTAAGTCTTGGCAGTCTCTAAACCCAATACAAAAGCAGGAAAATCTTAACTTTGTAAACTGAATTGAAAAAATACTTTTGGAAATGTTACTTTGTACATATATAATGTAGAGGTGAAAAGTTTCAGGATGAGAATTCCCTCACAATCGCCATATCTCAAAGGCATCTCTCAGTGGGTCTCCAGATAATAAGCAAAGCCAGTACCAATGACAAAGAATTCATCAATGGTCATTCTCTGAATGTCTTGCCTTATACTAGGAGGTCATAACATCTAAAAAAAAAAAAAAGATGACTTTCACTTCATATTTCTCACCAACCTATCAGTTTGTTAGACAATTGTTTTTATGTTTTGATCTCTCTTTTGATGTGTGCTAACATTGAATATTTTGTGTGATATGTGTGTCTCTTTGTTGTGTGTTTATGGATGAATTGAGTATTGGTAAGGATAAAGGAAATTTCATAATCCTTGGTTCTCAATCAGAATGGCTAAAAAATGAGAGACTTCTAGACTCCTGGAAGAATAACAGCAAAAAATGTAATTTTATGCCCAGTACATCGAGAGATTGATTTAAAACATCTGCTAAAATAACTTTTTTACACTAGGATGGTAACAGGGAAACTGTGTGTATATATGAAAGTTGTACAGAGATAAGATTTTTAAAGAAACGAAACTAAGACTACTCTGTTTGCATTTAATCACCTAAAACCTATTTTTTAAAAAGCATTACAGAGTTATCAATTAGTCATCATCATTGATGGCAAATAGTTCAACTCTAGTCTCCCTTCAGGCATATTTTCCTCCAGGATGTGAAAGAAAAATATTTTCCAAAGCAGCTGTCTTTAGGCCAGATTCTCCCAAGGAAATTATTACAGCCTCTGCAGTGGACAATTTAATCCCAGAGCAGCTAGTGAGGGTACGGTTTGCAGAGTAGAATGGGATAGACAATGAGTATAAAGACACTATTGTGAGATCCTGTAGCTGACTGCCCTTCAGTTCTTCTGCTCTGCCCTGATTCATGTTTCAATGGAATGGAAGCTCCAAAAACAGGCTGAACATGAGTCACCTCCACTTACGTGCAACCCCTTAACATTCTTTTTTTCTTCACAGAAGCTAGCCCTTCTTTCTGTGAACAGTAGAACTGGCACTTCAGTTATTGTTCTCCAAATTGGGTTTCACACATTTAATATATTTTCAAGATTCAGTTGCATTCACTTAGTCAACAAATATGTATTAAATATCTATTTTACAAAAACATGAAGAAACTTTGCTATTAAAATATAACATCTATGAACCATGTAGCAGATTTTTTAAAAATTAAAGAAATAAAGGAAAAAAACTAGCCTGCAGTAGGTGAAACTGTTGAGTCCCATAGTAGGCACTCCTTATGGATGCATCCACACCCCAGGACATGCACGAGCTCCCCATACAAAAACACCTCTCACTAAAGATAAGCTCACTATCAAGAATTAGAGAGCATGTGGAAAAAAATCATGATGAGAAAGCCACTCAGTGTAATAACCAAGAGAAATCCCATCTCAATATCTATAGCTAATAGAAAAATCTAAAAGAGACTGTAAAATAAGCGTATGTAAAATGTCCAAAAAAATGAAGAATGGTGTGGTGGGGTGATGGAGGAACATGTGGGATTTTAAAATAAACCAAATAAAAATGCTGGAAATCTAAAATATAGTCACTCATACAAGAAACACAGATAAGTTAAATAGTGGACTAGACACAGCAATAGTGACTGAGGAGAACAAGCCAAAGAAATGACCCAATACGAGAAGGAAAGAGATACGATGACTGAAAAGGCTTTGGAGACACGACACACAGGATGGGGAACTTCACAACATGCATTTAATTCAGGTTCCAAGAAAGGAGAATAGTCAGAATAAGGAGAGGAAATGTCTCTAGACTTGAAGACATATGTTCTGGTATTGAAAACACTCTGTCTCCTGATAAGTATTAAACCATGCTTAGCTACACTCTAGTGAAAATGGAGAATATCAACAATAAAAAGAACATCTTAAAATAAGAAAAAAAATATGTATTACATATCCATGGCAATGAGACTGACATCAGTACCAAAAAAATGACAGAAGACTTTGTAATCATTTCTTTGAAGATCAGAAGGAAGACAACTGTCAAGCTAGAATTTTACACCCAGCTAAATCATCATTCCAAAGTAAGGGCAAGATAAAGAGTAGCAACAGCAACTGTGATCAAAGCCTTCATGGGACCAGCATAGAAGACACTGGAAATTCCAGCTGTCATCATGCTCCGAATGTGTAAGCCACTCAGGATTCTCCTAGCAAAAAGGGGTCAGACCTAAGGAACTGGAGATCCTGTTGACCTTATTAGGTGGGGAATCCCATACAAATGTCACTGAGGATTCTATCCAGACACTAAAAAGCAGGTGGGCCTTGAATAGCAGTCATCATCTTAGTTTTAGTGTTATTTACCCATCTGAAATGGCTTCATTAGTTTGAGAACTGCAAAGATACATACACTGGGTGAGAAGACGGCCCAGATTAAATGTAAGCTGTGCTCACCCTAAGATACATATATCTATGAATACCCTGGTCAAGTATTTTCATATGCAAGGAACAGAAAACCCACTCCAAGATTCTGGCTGTCCCTGCCAAATGCTTACTCATCAACTAACAACGGTTGCCCCACCCAGATCCAATTCTGTGTGAACTTCTAATTCAAGCTTCTACTACTGCCTAAGCAGAGTCTATGTTTCTCTTAAATTCTCTCAAGAGAGAAAATCTGATTGACCGCTAGCCAATGAAATGTCTACCACCCCTCTCTGAAGAGAGATCCCCTCTCTCAAGAGTCCACCTCTGATCCAATCAGCTCTTTCCCTGTGGAGCAAGAACTGTTGGCTTGCCTACTCAACATCCATTCCACCATCACTATCACTTTTTTCTTATTAATATTGTAAATCAACCCCTCCCTCCTATGGCACTATCCTCAGCTCAAGGGGTATATTCTGATTTGCCTAAGTCATGGTGTCCCATTCCCCATACCAGTGAGTGGTTTAGGGGATGGAGCACATGACCCAGTTTCTTTTTGTTTTTTAAATCTTTGTTTTTTAAAGCAGTTAAAGCTTACAGCAAAATTGAAAGGAAGGTACAGAGATTCCTCACATACACACAGGTGCATAGACTCCCCCATTTTCAACATCCCCCACATAGTGGTACCTTTGTTACAACTGATGAACCTACATTGACACATCATTATCACCCAGAGTTGACAGGATTCACTCTTGTTGCTGTACATTCTATGGGTTTTAACAAATGTGTGATGACACATTTCCACCATTGTAGTATCATACAGAGTGGCTTCATTGCCATAAAAATCTTCTATGCTCTGCCTTTCCCCCAACCCCTGGCAACCACTGATCTTTTTACTGTCTCCGTAGTTTTGCCTTTTCCAGAATGTCATATAGGTGGGATCATACCGTATGTAGTCTTTTCAGACTAGCTACTTCCAGTTCGTAATATGCATTTACGACTTCTTCATGTCTTTCCATGGCTTGATAACTCATTTCTCTTTAGTACTGAATAGCATTCCATTGTCTGGGTGTACTACAGTTATTTATCCATTCACCTACTGAAGGACATCTTGGTTGCTTCCAAGTTTTGGCAGCTAAGAACAAATCTGCTATAAACATCTGTGTGTGGGATTTTGTGTGGAGGTAAGTTTTCAATTCCTTTGTGTAAATACCAAGGAGCATGATGGCTACATCATATGGCAAGATTATGGTGAATTTTGTAAGAGCACATGACCCAGTTTTGATTAGTGGTTCAAAAAGGAAAGATTCCAGCATTTCTTCATTGAAGGGAAAACTTATTCACTCTTAATGAAGAGACAACAAAAGAGGCAGCTCCATCCTTAGAAACATGCACACACACACACACACACACACACGTGCATACCTTCTTCCTCCATCTAAGCATTCTCATAACTACATGTGATACACTGGAATACTGCAGCCCAAAGATGAACCAACATGGATGAAGGCAGAACAAAAGAAGCCTGGGGAAATGCAGCCAGAGCTCTACTTTATGTTCCTCACCTGACAACACCCCACCTCTGAAGTTTTTATAATGTATGGTAAGTTTCTTTTTTTTTTTTTTTTTGAGTCAGAGTCTCACTCTGCCACCCAGGCCGGAGTGCAGTGGCGTGATCTCGGCTCACTACAACCTCCACCTTCTGGGTTCAAGCCATTCTCCTGCCTCAGCTTCCCAAGCAGCTGGGAATACAGGCACATGCCACCACGCCCAGCTAATTTTTGTATTTTTAGTAGAGACGGGGTTTCACCATGTTGGCCAGGCTGCTCTTGAACTCCTGACCTCAGGTGATCCACTCACCTCGGCCTCCCAAAGTGCTGGGATTACAGGCGTGAGCCACCGCTCCCGGCCTTATGTGTGGTAAGTTTCTTTATTACTTAAGTCAACTTCAGTTGGGATTTACTATTACTTAAAGCCAATGCATCTGAATCAAAACATGGACACCCAGGCCAGGCCTCCATTAAAGATCATGTGTAGGTCCAACTCCCACAGAAATATCCACTGTGTCATGTGGGTTTTGTGGACTTGGAAAACATAAGGAATGAACAACGTCCTGGAAGTCCCAACTCGTAAGAAGAAAAGTGAAAAAGAACAAGTTTGAGTAGGGATGAGGGATACTTCTATTGTCCTCTAAGCTAGTGTGCATAGACTCATGTCTGAGTTCCAGGGCATACACATTGCAAAAAGTAGTTTAAAAAAAATTTATACATATATATATATATATATATATATGGCTATTTCACTAAAATCTCTGTGGCGTAGTGAAAGGTACTAGTAGCTTTGGTGCCATGACCTGGCCGTGTCAGGAGACCAAAGGAAGCTTCCTGAGGAGGGAGTCTTTGAATATCAGGTATTAAATGCACACACAAGTGTTTTTTTGGAGCCAGGGACAACAAATTGTTTGATCTTAAATGCCAACTCAGGCCAATTCCAACTGACTATGCTGAGAAGGACTCAGGAATGGAAGATTATCATGATCAATTGGCAATGCCTGTCATAGGACTGACTGGGAACCAGCAGTACACATGCCACATGTTTGCCCTCTTGAATTCCTTTCTGAGATGTACCTTGGCCAAACACTCCCTGCATCAGTGAAGATGCATTCACTCTAACACCCCATGTTACATATTCAAAAATCTTACATTTTCTCTACTCTTAAGCAAGGATATACATACAAAAGTGCACTGTCTCTAACCAATCTAATCGTTGTTGAATAATCCCCCAAACCCAGGAGCTGTTCTTGTCACATTTATTGTCCCTTGTGCTTCAGGGTACTTGACAATCCTCAACGACTGCTGTTCCTTGAAGAGCAACAGCACTCCACCTAGTAAATTTTACTTCAGAATGTTAGTACTATTGTTATTTTTAGCATTATTTTTTGTCTGTCTGCCTCATCCTAAAGATTGTAACCATGAGTAGCTTTGACATGCTTCAAAACTTCTTTTGTTCTTCCAGGGAGCTTTTGGAGAGGGTCCCACTTCATGATGTGCGTATGAAACAAGGTCATGGAGAATCCTTTGAATTTACTTCCACAGATATTTCTTTGAGTACCTATTTTGTGCCAGGTGCCACAACAGGTATAAAGATGAATAAGGAAGAAAAGAGAAGGATCATTCGTCGAGATTCTGGTCTGCTATGCAATGTGCTAATGCCATTTTGGGGACTTGGAAGCGTTCATCTCATTCCATTCCCATAACTACCTCCCAAAGCACCTTTATGACAGTTACAGCTGAGGAAACTGAGGCTTGGGGAGGTTACATGACTTGCCCAGTCATTCACCTAGTAGTCACTGGTGCTAGGATCTGAATCATGTCTGTCTGACTCAAAGCCCATGTTTCAATTCTCCTGACATGAGACCAATTGAGAAGTATGGTTCACAAGCTGGGGAGGGCGTCTTGGGAAATTTTGAGGCAGAGCACTTCCTAGCCCAGTATGTAAAAGCAGGCCAGTTACTAACCTGTCTTAGCCTCAGCAGCCCAGTCGACAGAGGCTAATATCTACCTTGCAAGGTTGTTGTGAGGATTCAAGATAATGCGTAAAGCATCCAGCACACAGTAGGTGGTCTATGAAGAATAGCTATGTTATTCAGAGCTACGTAAAAAAATTACCATTTCTCAAAGAGGCAGGAGCTATTTTCTGATACAGTGAATTCTTGGAACTTGCAATGGGTGTGTATTATGAAATTTAGGATCTAAGCTAGCAAGACTTTGCCATATGGCTTTGAGAAGGTATATGGTTGTCGCAAAAATCTCAGGAGAGTCTGCAAGATAAAAAAATCTCAAAGCAGAGGCAAGTTCAGAGACTTGCTTTCCTACTCCTGAATCTTCATTCAGCTGAGCTACTGGCCAGGAATGACAAGAGGACTCACCATTGTTTGAGCCTGCCTGTGAATTTGCATAAAATGTGATTTAAAACAAAAACATAACCAAGGATCTGGCCCCCAGGAATAGTCAAGGTATCTGCAGTGAGTAGAAGACTATTACTTATACTGCCTGGAATCCCACCACAAATCTTTACAGAAAGGCACAAACTCACATTGGATCAGGCTTTTGTTGGTCTCCAGGGAAGGCTGACTTTGTTTATTAATGCCACAAGAAATGTGTCTCTGAATAAGGGAATTGACAGGACACCCGTCTCTGCATTGAAACCTGATTAAAAGCAAGTCCATCCCCTTCTAGTCTCTCAGGAGTCTTCACAGTTTCTAAGCTGTCCTTTGTGAGTCAGTGATGTCGATGGCAGGAAACCTCCATCCTTGTTTCTTCGGGTGATAATCCACACAACACAGCATGAATACTCAAGCTCTCACATGAAGCAATGGTCTGCCTCCCAAATAGAAAGACGGAGAGTTGCCTAAATGGAAGGACTTGATAGGAGCTGAAAATGCAGCCCCATGACACCAGTCCTCCTCTAATAAAGGTTTTTCCCTATCTCCTGTCACTGATGCTGCCAATTCTACTCTGGAGGCAGAGTGGCATCGGCAGGCAGCACTTCTTGAACCTTTCCATGAAAGGACCCCTTAAACACAGGGGAACAGTGGGGATAGTTGCACAGCGTTATGAATATACTGAAAACTACTGAATTGTATACCTTAACGTGCTGAAGTTATGTTATATGAATTATATGTTAATAATGATAATACATTTTTTAAAAACACATAGAGGAAATATCCAACGTCCTTGCAAGGCCAGCAGAGCCAGGACTCAAGCGGACAGCTCTAAGTATGAAGTATTGTGCATGTTGCATTCTGCTCCAAAATATATCTATATCTGTTGTAATCGTTTAAGGTTAAAGTTATTTACCAGTTAAAATGCTTAACTTTTATCCCCTCAGATATTCAAATAAAATTGATACCCCAGGTAGACGTGCCTTAGATGGAGAACCCTGTGGCAGCACCACTCACTTGTGGCTTGAGAAACACAAAGGGGAGGTAGGCTTACCAGGGTGAGATCCCAAGGTGTAGATCCCAGAGTACGAATCCCAGGATGTGCATCCTAGGGTATGGGCGCCTAAAATGGTGCTGAAGTTCTGACTTAGGGTGACTCTCACTCACATTTTTCACAGAATAAGTTCAGAACTCTGGGCTATCAAAAGCCTGTTGTCACATGTGTGGACCCATGCATCCACTCTCACCCTTCCATGTTCTGTTCACAGTGCTGCCTCAGGTCTATGACATACGATGGCAGCAGGCATCGTTCACCTTGTGTATGCCCAACTCTGACTCCCAGGGCAGTCTCCCCACCCCTCACGGGCTTCATGCCACATATGAAGCAGGCCTCTGCGGGTGGTCTCAGCCATAGCCTCCGAGAGCCTTCGAGACCATTGCTCTGCAACACCAGTGGTCCCTTCCAACCAATGTCCTTTCTTGCCTCCAGCTGACATGGTGACATCATGCTCTCCAGCTTCAGTTTAAAGCCACGGTGGAAAATGTTTGGGCATGCCTTGCACAGTGGACATACCTTGCTCTTCTCACTCCATCCACAGGCCTTTTGCCTAGCCGGCCTGCAGATGGCTGTGTGCGGAAGGCAGGGGTATGTCAACACTGAAAGAAATCATATTCTAGGAATGTGGGGGTTAAGGCCTAAAAAGTCAAAGAGAAGATATGATTGGTAGATGTGTCATGCTACATTTACATTATGAAACTTCAAATGGCAAATTTAACAAGACCAGAACATTATCATTCAGATTCTCTGCATACTCTGGGTAGGATTTATATTTGGTCTCAACAACAAAGCACAGCAACAAGATTAGAGGGAGTCGTTGGAAGCCAACATCCAGGAGGCTGACATGTGACTTAGCATGGCAAGTAAGCAATGATGTCACCAGCATGACATGTGAAGCCCGAATGCACCTAGATCTACGAATCTGTGGGTTCTAGGTAAGGTGACATTCCCTGCCGGAGGGCCCAGAGTGCCCCACATAGCAACAGAGCTGTCACCTGCACCCTCCGCGCTCATCCTCCCTGTGCTCGGTGATCTACTGCCCCCTGAAGACCTCCCTGGACACACCTCATCCCTCTCCTCTCTGAAGTCCAGACTACCATTTTCTGGCTTCTTCCAGGCCACCCTCCAACCACCATCTACGCCCACTGCAGATCTGCACACACCCCCTGCCTCTGTCTCCCAGAACAGGGCTGCCTGCCCCTTCTGAGACCCAGTTCTGTCGCAGAGCTGCGTGGGCCCCTAATGATATAGCACTGAACCCCGTAATTCCTGAAGGGCTTTTTCAAAAGTCATTTTGTTTCTGCTATACATTAGTCACAAAAGAACTAATTCTAAAGCAAAAAAAATAAAAAAGACAATTATGTGAAAAACGGCTCAGAACCATGAAATAGATGCTGATTATAAATATAGGCTTCAGGCATTATGAAATGAGGCAGCTCTAAATTTTCAAAGAACAAAGAAAAAGCAAGAGGATTTTTTAAATATCAAAAAGACTTTCAGGTTATAATTAGTAAATTGACTAATCTTTTTAAAGGTAAAAGTGAATTTCTAAAGCCTGCAGCATTCATGGAATTATATATACTGTAAGTCGAGGGGACTGACTCTGCCAGCCTCCTCACTTCACAGATGAGAAAACAAAAGGTTCCATGACTTTCCCAAGGTCATAAAACAAGTGTGTGGCTGCTAGGATTTTAATTGGAGCTCCTGTCCTCCGTCTTCAGTTTCTTTCACCCATTCTACAATGGAAGCTACTTTCACAAATAGGCAACAATGTTCAGATTACTTGCATAAATATATGGAGATGGTGTTGGTGTTTGTGGAGGTGGTGGTAGTGATGGTGGTGGTGGTAAGAGGGTGGTAATAATGCTAATAGGGGTAGTAGAGGAGGTGGTAATAGCTATGGTGGTGGAGGTGGAAGTGGTTGTGGTGGAGGTGGTGGTTGTGGTGGGGGTAGAGGTAGTGATGGTGGTAATGGAGTGATGGTAGTGATGGTGGTAGATGTGGAGGTGTTAGTGGTAGTGGTGGAGGTGGTGGTTGTGGTGGTGGTGGTGGTAGTGAAATGATGGTAGTGATGGTGGTGGAGGTGATGTGATAGTGGAGGTGATGGTGGTGGAGGTGGTGATCGTGGTAATGGAGTGATGGTAGTGATGGTGGTGGTGGAGGTGGAGGTGGTAGTGGTAGAGGTGGTGGAGGTGGTGGTAGAGGTGGCGATGGTGGTAGTGGAGTGATGGTAGTGATGGTGGTAGATGTGGAGGTGGAGGTAGTGGTGGTGATGATGGTGGTGGAGATGGAGGTGGTCGTGATGATGGCAGAGATAATGAAAATTGTGGTGGGGCTAGGCACAGTGGTGCACACCTATAATCCTAGCACCTTGGGAAGCTCAGATGGGAGGATTACTTGAGCCCAGGAGTTCAAGACCAGCCTGGGCAACATAGGGAGACCCCCATCTCTATAAAAAATAAAAAATTATCTGGATCTGTGGTCCCTGCTACTCAGGAGGCTGGGGCAGGAGGACCTCTTGATCCCGGGAGGTTGAGGCTGCAGTGAGCTGTGATTGCACTACTGCACTCTAGCCTGGGTAACAGAGCAAGACCCTGTTTCAAAAAAAAAAAAGGAAAGAAAAGAAAAGAAAGAAAGAAAATAAATAGTGGTGGTATGCATATGTGCCGGGAAGTTGGGGAGTGAGGAATAGTTCAAGGGCAGTTCAAGGGCATGTCAGCCAAAGCTCAGATTCAGTTAAGAGTGAATATACATATAAGAAACTGGCAGAGGCTGGGCGCGGTGGCTCACGCTTGTAATCCCAGCACTTTGGGAGGCCGAGGCGGGCGGATCACGAGGTCAGGAGATCGAGACCACGGTGAAACCCCGTCTCTACTAAAAATACAAAAAGTGAGCCGGGCGTGGTGGCGGGCACCTGTAGTCCCAGCTACTCGGAGAGGCTGAGGCAGGAGAATGGCGTGAACCCGGGAGGCGGAGCTTGCAGTGAGCCGAGATCACGCCACTGCACTCCAGCCTGGGTGACAGAGCGAGACTCTGTCTCAAAAAAAAAAAAAAAAAAAAAGAAACTGGCAGAATGAGGAAAAGGATTCAGCCAGTATAGACAAATCAATTAGATGTATCTATAAACAAAATGACAGAAATGGTACAGCAGCTGAGGAAGCAACAGGGTCATAAGGATCTTTCAGTGTGGGATTGCCATGCATGCTGGACATTTCCAGGCTGAGGAAAAGCTCCCAATAGTGAGGCTCCTTGAGTGCAGGTACAGGTTGTGAAACCCATCAATATTTGTTGATTGCCTTTTCTGTGCAAGGACCTCAGCTGGGCCTTGGCAACACAAGGGTATGCAGGAAAGCAAGAGAGGCCACACCCTGTCCTGCTCCATTTTCTATCTTTAAATGTTGGGGGTTTTGTGTTTTGTTTTGTTTTTTAATCACGGGACAGTTGCCTGGCTGAATAAGACAATTCATCAAGTCCTGCCAAACTATGAGTGGTGGTGCAGGCTAGAGGAGCCCCACTTATTTCTTACAGTGAAGTTAGCCTGTCATTAAAAAGTGCCTGTGTAGCCATTCACTTTGTGGCCCACAGTGCCACTGTGTGGAAGGCACCTGTTGGCTGGACATGCACAAAATAAAACCGAAGCAGTGGCAGCTTTTAAACCAACCCATCACCTTCACTCAGGGAACCCAAAGCACTCCCTCCATGTGACTATTATGCTCAATTTACCAAAGAAAAGGCCATTGGATCTGTGGGTTCAATTAACCCTTAGTGATGAGCTATGTGGTCTAAGTTCTCACTGATCTCCTCTCTAAGATCCCTGATTGAGGTCAGAATCACAGAATCAATGGGCACTTCTCTATTCTTTCATACCATTTGATCCATTGCACTGATAGTTTATTGGGTACAAAATGCAGCTTCCTCTTCCACAAAAGCCTAACAATAGTCACCTATTGCCAATGGAAGAACAATTCAGCTCATCGTGTCTTTTCTGGATCAGGTCCTTATATTCCCCACCCTCTGCACTTTACTTAAAGTCCTCTCCAACCCTTTGAAACATTTTTCGTTCTGGCTCCCTGCTTAGGTTAGCTCTTCTCACTTGTCTTGTCATTAGGTGGAATAATGCATGAAGACACTCCTGGCACAATTACTGCCTTGGAATTGGCCCAGTTCAGCTTATCAGATGATGAGTGTCTGCTATGGGCAAATGCAAGTGATATAAGCATCAGAGACACCTCCTTCCTAAAGAACTTAACACATGTTAGTGTCTCCACTGGCAGCTCTGTTTTCTGTCGACTATGCTAAACATTGAGCCTGCATCTTTACATCCAGCAGGGAGACAGGCTTGCAACCTTTTGTAACAGACACAAGCATGAACACAGATGTAGAGAAGGCCATACAGGTGCAGGACAATTCCTTCCACATCCTTTCCACCTAAGCCTGGAGAGGACTTAGCGGACCTTCGCAGCTCCCCTCAGAAACTGGCAGTGAGGCCAAGCATGGCGGCTCACACCTGTAATCCCAGCACTTTGGGAGGCCGAGGCAGGTGGATCACCTGAAGTCAGGAGTTCGAGACCAGCCTGGCCAGCATGGTGAAACCCCGTCTCTACTAAAAATACAAAAATTAACTGGGCATGGTGGCGCATGCCTGTAATCCTAGCTACTCAGGAGGCTGAGGCAGGAGAATCACTTGAACACAAGAGGCAGAGGTTGCAATCAGCCGAGATCAGGCCACTGCACTCCAGCCTGTGCAACAGAGCGAGACTCCATCTCAAAAAAAAAAAAGAAAGAAAAGAAAGAAAGAAGAAACTGGCAATGAGAGACAAGGGGAAGAGAAGAAAGTGCAGACTCACACTTCATGCTCTGTTGATTTTAGAGGTTACTTTACTTAGATTCCCTAAAAGCCTAGAATTTGGTTATAGCATGTGAGTCAGCTTATTATAAATATGTAATTCACTTTGGATTTTCTAAAGCTGAAAATGGTCTTAATCTTTATCTCAGTTACACACCACTACTAGGTTCCAGTCACAAGATCAAAGCATCTTCTACTTCCTAAACTGTGGGCTCAGGTTTTCAGGTGATAAAAACCTTTTTCAGGTTGTAACTATAAACCTATTACACATTTCCAATCAATGTCATCCCTATATGTGTAAGTTCAGGACATTCTTCAGTTTACCTCAGAAAATATAGAACCATGCAGTCATGGAAGGGAAGAGCTGGTATGGTCCAAAGACACAAACCAGTGCAGCAGCTCCCAAGTGCTGGGCTGTGGGCCAGAGCTGGTCCATTGCTAAATTTTCGTTTGTCTAAGACAAAATATGGGGCCAATTGTCCATTCTTGGAGAGTCTTATCTTCTCACTCTTCTGGTATTAAAGTGTCCTTTATGAAATGATGGTGATTGTTGCATACTTTATTTTATGTGCTGACTTGGCAAAATAAATGTTAGCAACCTTGGGTCAACTGCAAAACTTTTTGTTAACAGCCTATAGCACAATGCTACCTCACACTACCAGGGACTATACTCCTGCATTACAGAGAACTAGCCTGATGAGAATCCAGAACAGGAAGAATTGCAAGAAATGAGACTTTCTGCTTAGAAGTATTCAGAAGATGCCCACAACTAAGGTTCAAGACTCAACTTCAAAAAAGACTTCTAATTAGAATTCATGAAGGCACCTACCCGTCAAAGCATTCCATGCGTTCATCCATATGTGGAGATTGGGATGGCCTCACAACAATGTGATGTAATTTCAAATTTGAAAAAACGCCAATACAAAATTCTAAAAGAGAAAAATAATCAGAGTATCTGTGTCTTGCAAGATGGTAAAATATACGATAAAATTTCCATGACTAAAAACAGCTCACGGTTAGAACTAATCAATGGATTCAGCAAAGTTAAAGGACACAAAATCAACGCACAAAAATCAGTTGCATTTCTATACATTAATAATAAGCAATCTGAAAAGGAAATTAAGAAAACAATCCCACTTATAATAACATCAAAAAGAATAAGATAATAATACACCAAACCAAGCAAACAAAAGATGTGTACACTAAAAACTTCAAAACATTGCTGAAAAATATTAAAGAAGACACCAATAAATGGAAACACATCGTGTGATCATGGATTGAAAGACTTAGTATTGTTAAGATGTAAATACTACCCAAAATAATCTACAAATGTGATGCAATCTCTATCAAAATCCCAATATTTTTTGCAGGAATAGCAAAATCTATCCTAAAATTCATATGGAATCTTAAGGGACCCTGAATAGCCAAAACAATCTTGAAAAAGAAAAACAAAATTGAAGGTCTCATGCTTCCTGATTTCAAAATTTATGACAAAGCTATAATAATCAAAATAGTGTAGTACTAGTATAAAGACAGACATGTAGACCCATGGAGTAGAATAGAGACTCCAGAAATAAACACCTGCATGTATGGTCACAGGATTTTCAACAAGGGTGTTAAGACCATTCAGTGGGAAAAGGACAGTCTCTTCAACACATGGTGTTAGGAACACTTGATATCCATGTCCGGAATAGTGAAATTTGACCTCCCACCTCCCCACCTTACAACATATACAAAATTTAACTCAAACTGGATCAAAGACCTAAATGTAAGACCTAAAGCTACAAAACTCTTGGAAGAAAAGATAGGGGGAAATATTCACAACATTGGATTTGGCAAGGATTTCTTGGAAATGACACCAAAACACAGGCAATAAAAGTAAAAATAGATAAACGTGACTACATAAAAATTGAAAATTCTGAATCAAAACACACAATGAACAGAGTAAAAGGCAACCTATAAAATGGGAGAAAACCATTTGCAAATCATATTTAACCCCACAATATATAAAGCTCCTGTAACTCAACAACAAAAAACCCAAATAACCCAATTTTAAAATAAGCAAAGGACTTGGATAAACATCTCCAAAGAAGATATACAAATGGCCAACAAGCATACAAAAAGATGCTCAACATCATGAATCATTAGGGAAATGCGAATCAAAACTGCAATGAGATATTATTTCGCATCCATCAGGATAGCTGATATTTTTTAAAAAGTAGAAAATAACAAGTGTCAGCAAAGATGGGGAGAAATAGGAACATTTGTGCATTGTCAAATTTATATTGGGAATATAAAATGGAAAACAGTATACAGGTTCCTGAAAAACAAAAAATAGACTATATGATTACTATATGACCCAGTAATTCCACTCTGGGTACATATCCAAAAAAGTTAAAAATAGGATCCTTGAGAAATATTTTCACAGCTGTGTTTATAGCAGCACTATTCACAATAGTCAAGATGCGGAAGCAACCAAGTGTCAACAGACAAATGGATTTTTTTAATGATATATATTCATACGATGGAATATTATTTAATCTTAAAAAGGAAGGAAATTGTGACACACGCTACAACATGGATAAACCTTGATGACATTATGCTAAGTGAAATAAGATAGTCACAAAAAGACAAATACTGTATGATACTACCATATATGGTACTTACAGTAGTCAAAATCATAGAAATAGAAAGTAGAATGGTGGTTGCCTGCAACCGGGTGGGGGGAGATAGGGATTTGTTTAATGGGTATAAAGTTTCTGTTGGGGAAGACGAAAAAGTTCTGGAAATTGGTTGCACAAGAGTGTTGATATACTCAACACCACCGAACAATACAGTTAGAGGTAGTTAAGATGGTAGATCTTATGTGTTATTTTACCACAATTAAAAATGAATTTTTAAAAACAAAACTGTGCAATACCAGAATAGTAACAGAATAGTCAGATTAATGGAATATACAGAAAGTCCAGGAATAGACTAACCACATACAATAATTTACATTTGATGAAGCAGGTATTTTTTAAGTGAAGAAAGGATGAATTGTCAAGTAATGCTGCTGAGACGACTGGCTAATTGTAAAAATAAAATAGATCCCTAACTTATTGCTAACACCCCTCAAAAAGTCCGGATATATTAAATATTCAAAATTCTAAAATTTTTTAAACTAGTAAAAGAAAATATAGATGAGCACGTAGAAGTCTTAGAATGGAGAAGACCTTACTAATTATGACACCAAAAGCAGAAATTGCAAAGTAAAACACTGATTAATAAGACAGCTACAATTTAAAATCTCTTTATAGCAAAGAACTCCATGAACATAATTAAAAGACAAATGATTGACTAGAAAGGAGAAAAAGTAACATATATAACAAAGGATTAATATTTTCAATATATTAAAAACTCAAGAGCAGTAAGACACAAATTACATAATAAAAATGCAATCTCTAAAAATCAAAAGTAAAACAAGGCATTCAGTAGCATAACCACAGAAAAGAACTACAAGTGACTTTAAAACACAGTAATTTAACTGGACATCCCAAGTAGGATCTAGCTTAAGGACAAAAACAACTCCAAAAAAATTAATAATAAACTTTAAATTGTTTTCAATATTCATACAATAAGCAATAGGGTGGGCATTGTTATGTCTAAGACTATGATTGTGACGTTAACAGCCAGGATTTTTGGTATGGAAGAAAAGTGATATACATGTTAGGTCAACGAGATAAAGTAAAAATTCTGTAGTCAGGAGTTTGAATAGGGAATATCAACATAAACTCACAATATTTTTATTGTATTTCCTATCTCTGTGCACTGAAAGATCTTAGAAACAATAAGCGCAGTAGTGATAGGCACTCCTAGCACCCAGATGTCTATAAATATAATTTCTTTCTAAAAGAAACCAGGATTCCCCCAGATAAATTACTAATTTTAGGTCTGAGACAAGAAAGGTATGCAATGAGCCTGGAAGGAAGCTATCAGACTACTAAGGTCATATCAAAATCATTCAAGAACCAAATTAAAGAGGCACCCAAAGACAGGACAATCTCAGTGTTAATAAGGATAATATCACAAAGGATTTAAACAAATCAAATATATTTAAATCTATAAGGTTGTATGGCACCTATTGAAGATACTAGGAAGCTCATTCATTATTCTGAAAAAAGAAAGACTTAAGCCTTTAGCTGCTTTACCTGTATGAGCTGTACCTCAGAGCAACCAGACAGTTTGATGTGGAGAATTCCTCTTTACAGAAGTTTTCCAGCTAGTAAATGTCAAAGGAATAACAAACTTAGACTATTAAACTTTTAGAGATCTCTAATAGATGGGCCTGGGTGCAGTGGCTCACACCTGTAATCCCAGCACTTTGAGGGGCCAAGGAGGGTGAATTACAAGGTCAGAAGTTCAAGACCAGCCTGGCCAATATGGTGAAACCCCGTCTCTACTAAAAATACAAAAAATTAGCTGGGCATAGTGGTGGGCACCTGTAATCCCAGCTACTGGGGAGGCTGAGGCAGGAGAATCACTTGAACTCGGGAGGCAGCGGTTGCAGTGAGCCAAGATCGCACCACTGCACTCCAGCCCGGGTGAAAGTGGAAGACTCTGTCTCAAAAAAAAAAAAAAAAAAGATGGATTTAGGCAATGGTCATCAATGTCTATCATCAATGCCATCATCAACACCACAAGAAAGGAGAAAAAGATATTCTGTGTCTCCTGATGGAGATGCACAAAACCACCGATGAACAGTCCTGCCAAAACACAAAAGAATAGTCAAAGCTGAACCTGATCAAGTATTTACCTCTAACTACAAATTTACAGATAGTTCAGAAGAAGGAGGAATACATTAAATACCACCACAGTAATCAATCAGCAAAACCCAGACTGTGGGGAATTCCACAAGACGAACAATCTGATTTATTCAGCAACAGTAAAAATAATAAAAATCATGGGGAAGGAAAAGGGAAAGGAAGAGAGGAAAGGAGGGAAGAAGGGAAGACAGGAAAGAGGGGAAAATGGAAGAGGAATCTATAGATTAAAAAAGACAAATATGTGTAGTAAAATAGAGGAATCGTGGATAGAGAATCGATATTTGATGATATTTAGAAAAAAGTACTCATTTTTTTTGTAGTGTGATGGTGGTACAATGGTTATTTTTGAAAAGGAAGTATCTTTTAGAGACACATACAGAAATGTTTGTAGATATAATGATATTATTTGGAATAATATGTAGTATTACATGTATATTACTTGGAATAATATGCAGTATGATATTAAAATATACAATATTATTTGGTGAAAGAGATACAGGAAACAAGATTCTCTATGTGTTGATAATTGTTAAAACTGAGTAACAGGAACACCAAAGTCATTACACAGTTCTATTTTTATATATGCTTGAAATTTTTCATAATAAAAAGATAAAGAAAACAGCAACAAGAAAAGTGAACTACGGGCAACTCATAAAAGAAGAAATAGCAACAACCAATATGAAAAAGAAACAAAAAAGAATTTTACTTTAGAAGAAATCTTAAAAATGCAAATTTCTTAAAAGGGTTTCATTTTTCACGTATCACGTGGCCAAAACATTGAAAGATTAATGACATCCGTGGTAGCAAGGGAATGCAAAAACTATCTTTCTTGGGTGCTCCAAACACTAGTAGACTAAATGGGCTCCAGTTTTCTGGAAAGCATTTGGCAGTATGTAACAAAAGTACATGGAGAAAGGAGCTAGAGTTCCAGGGCCAGGCTGCCAAAGTCAGATTGCAGTCACACCACTTATGGGTGGCAGGACCCAAAGCAAGTTTCTTAGCTGCTGTGTACCTCAATTCCCAGTCCATAAAATGTGTGTACTATAATAGTGGCATCCACCTCAAGGGCTGCTGTGAGGCTAAATCATAATATTTGTACCAAACTTGGACCAGTGCCTGGCATATGGTGCTGGCTTTCATTATTATGTTGGCCCAGCAACCTCACTTCTAAGAATTTATTTTAAGGAAATCTTAATCAAGCGCACAAAGACATATATACACATTTTTTAATCACTTCATGATTTATAAAATGCAAAAAGTAGAAATATCCGGTTAAAAAAATTTTTGTAATCTTTGCCTGGAATACTAGGTGGCCATTAAATATAACTGTCTTATATTTACACATACTGACATGTACATGTGTACTGATATAAAGACATTTGTAATCTGTTTTCCAGGAGGAAAATCAATCTAGAGAAGAATATAGTTGAACCCTAGGAAGGAGTTATTTTTTCACCAGTGCATGTACATCTAGATATTAACAATAATTGACTGAATCGGTAGGTTATATTCTTTTTGATTATCTGTATTTTCTAATTTTTCTGTATCAATCTTATCATTTGTATAATTTTTCAATGATCTGTTACATATATTCCATAGTTCTGGCAAATCTTGTGCTGGTTAATTTTAGGTTGAATTTGATGAGATCAAGAGATACCTGGACAGCTGTAAAGCATTATTTCTGAGTAGGTCTGAGAAGGTGCTTCCAGAAGAGATTAGCATTTGAATCAGTAAACTGAGTGAGGAAAATCTGCCCTCACCCATTGTAGGGGGCACCATCCAATCTGCTGCAGGCCTAGATAGAAAATCTCTCTCTCTGGAGTCGGGACACCCAGCTTCTGTCCTTGGATGTCAGAACTCCAGGTTCTCTGGCCTTTGCACCCCAGGACCTGCACCAACAGTCTCAGGTTCTCTGGCTTTCGGATTTAGACTGAGCCACTCTACCAGCTTCCCTCGTTCTCCAGTTTGCAGACAGCCTATGCCGTGACTTCTCAGCCTCCATAATTGCATGAGCTAATTCCCTTAATAAATCCCCTGTCATTTATTAGGGAAACTGGCTAATAAATACCCATAAGTATCTATCTATCTGTATATCCTACTGGTTCTGTTTCTATTGAGACCTAATACAACTTACTAAAGAATTTTAAAATATATTTGAAAATGGGGAGGGGTGAACACAGCATAGAAACACCAAAGTAATGTTAGTCAAACCCTCCAAAGTAGATAGAAAAACCCATTTGGAAACATATAACACAATGATGAACATTCAAGAACAGAGAGATTCTCATTGATAATCATCACCAGTGTGTGCACACACGTACAAACACATTTACTGTTTGCATTTGCATTCCCCCGAAAGTGGAGTTAGAAACAAGGACTTGGGTACGGATTAATTTATCTCAGAGGTGCTCATAAGAGAAAGAAGTGAGGGAGTGAGAAAAATGAAACAGAAAAGAGGAAGGCCAATGAACTATGCATTAATAATAGTAACTGCGTATCAGTGAGAACTAGCACTCAATCCCAGGAGGGATTCTGAGAAACCGTGCAGACTAAAACTCAGAGGTGCCCCACAGAAGCGCAGGAAGCCTGGAACAATTACTCATCAACTCCCATCCCACTAAGATTGTGGGCTGATCTGGTAGCATCAGCTCTCCAGCTCTCCCGAGCTTCCTCACTGAGCAGCTTCCTTTGTACGACAACACCCCCAGCAAGCCCCCTCCCCCAGCTGCCCTACCTCACCACCAGACAGACCCCTTTTGCTCCCTGCAGTGTGTTTCCTCCACCTTCTTCCTATGACAACTTCAAGGCTTCGCCAGGTGTCAGGACCACCCAAAGGTCAAACGAAGTCTGGGTGAGGTGGAGGTGGTAATAGATCAAACAAGATTGATGTTGAGTTGAGTCAATAATATTTGAAGCCCAGCGTGGAGCTCATGGGTTCATCACACTATTCCCTTTACTCATATATGTGTTTGAAACTTTCCATAGTAAAAAGTTAAAAATAGATCTTTGCTGTGTCAGGGATGGAGGTTCTTTGCTGGGTCTCCCTATCAGGAAAAAAAAAAAATGCCATTCAACCAGGAGAAATGAAATTGACTGACAGGTTCACACCAAGGTTCACTCCAGCTTTCAAGTCAAGGTCTCATTCAGTCTGGGCCATCCCAGCCAATGGCCAAGTGCAGTGCAGGCACGAGAGCCTGGCCATTTCTGCACAATGGGGACTCCCAAGTGGGCAGTTCTTGCTCAGGCGCTCCCCACTGGGTCAGTGGAGACCTTGTCAACCCCAATCAATGCCCTGAGTTCTCCTGGCTCCTCCGGCTTCCTTCTCTCTTTCTGTTCACAGTGGTCAGGTGTGCACTGCAGTCTGCGGCCTTTCCCCACTGGATCCTGCCTCCACCTCTTTTTCTTTCCCAAGTGCAGCTCCTCAATAATTCCATCTTGTCAACCGTGTCCCAAAAGACCTAAACTGACATAATTGAGATGCAGTTGCTTCCTTCCCTCCCAATCCCCTGAAAGCTCCAAAACTAATGAAATACATACCAGAGTTAAAAACATTGTACTATATTTAAATGTTTGCATATAATATATTAATGTTTTTCACACTAAAAGTATACAATGGCTATGTATAAAACCTGATTTTGGAAATAATATCAAAAATTACACGTGTGGTCCTTTGGGGATACAAGGTCCAGCCAAGTGGCCCTCCTCCCTTCCCACCCATGAGTAGGCCTGCCACATATCACAACCCTGGGAAACCCTCCAGGATCACCCAGGCTGGGATGGATGGCCTCTCATATGCTCCCGTAACACCCTGTTCTCTGTCACTAGATTACTACCTTGTGCTGGCACTGGCTGTAGACATTCTGCCCCAGCCTCTGCCTGCACCCTAACTCAGTAGTGAGAGGCTAGAGAGCCTGGCGCAGAGTAGGCAGGCACTCAGTAAATAATTCTGGATCAATCACTGAATGTCTGACTGAGGCATATGTCCCCAAAAGGACCCCAGATAGGACCCATCTCCACAGTGTTCCTGCAGTTTTATAAAAGGCTTGGGAAAAGAGAGCTAGTGACTCTTTTCAGCCTCGGGGGGGATGTGGAGGTAGAGGAAGAAAACTACCTGGAGGTTCTATTTTAACCCTTTCTCAAGCCTGGGGACCCAGGGGCTCCTAGTCAGGCACCTGTGGCCCTCTACAGCAGGGCCCCTCACAGGTCAGGAGGGATGACATCATATCTATTCCCTGTACTGCTTCTCTCCAAGAGGATGATCTCTTGGTTGTTTGTGAAGACAAGAGGCCCAGCAGCCTCTTCTGCTGGAGTGGACCTGAGCTGGCCCCAGCCAGGCTAACCCTCTAGCCAGCCGGCCTCTGGGGTGAATCACCAGGCAGGGACCCTGGGTTGGCCAGAGCTCTGTGGACCAGTGCCAAACTTCTCTGGGAGCTTTGAGCGAGACAAGGGCTTGGGCTTCTCTCTCTGGTCCAGGTCCAGAGGAAGATCTTCCAAGGAGGAGATCTCCAAGTCACTCTCATCTTCAGAAAGCTGCAGGAGGTAAAGGGGAGAAGAAAACGCATTTTGATAAGGGAGGAGGGTGGCTGAGAGCTAAGCACATTGCAGGATGGGAATGCAGAATGGAAATGGGGACAAATGCAGACTGGGAAGAAAGCAATAGGGAGACGCTACTCCTCCTGCCTTCTCAAGTCTTCCTGCCTTTGAGAACCTGCTTTAGTGACCTGGGATCAGGGTGATTTCAAATACCCCTGAAATTCTACTAACCAAACCCAGGCAAGTGCCTTGGAAAGGCCCATGTGCAGATCAGGTTGCTCTCATTTTCACTTCAACTTTGTGCAGATTTTTAACTCCCTCTTTGACAGAGCCAGAAGCCCAGAAACTCGACCGTTCCAAGTTCTCGAGCTGAATGCACTGTGGGCTAATGACCCACCTCCTCTCAGACGGGTTCCCTCAGGTCTGGTAAACATCCTGACTGATGAAGCATGAGAGGAGCTTGGGAGCAACAGGAGTCCTTCAGCCTGGAAGGGTCTGCACTGCAGCCAGCACGACAGCTCAGAGTCGGCCAAGGGACCAGGCCACCCCCTGACCACAGCCACCTGCATGGCAGCCCAGGCCTTCCCCTCTGGAGTCCTCAGTGCCCCTGCTGGCCACCTGGGCTTTGATACAAGCCATCCTATGCATCTTCTCCAGGAATGTAAGGCCAACCAATCAGAACCCATGCAGGGTGCAGGGCAGCAAGCATGCTCTGAGCAGCGCCTCAGTCTGTTTGGGGCTGTCGGTGCTCTTTCACAATTTGTAAAAAGGAACAAGTTTTTTCTTTTCAATCATTTGGATGCATTACTCACACACATACATGAGCTGTGTGATAAACCAAACACACCGTGGTAAAGAGCGGGGAGTGCTATCAAAAACCAAAGAACGGTTGCCCACCACTTCCAAATTTTAAAGCAATAGCACTGATTATCCCAGAATGCACATTTTTGATTGAGAAAGGTGAGAAAGGAGTGTGAAGTAAAGGGAGATCTAAAGTTTTCTGCTTGAAAAACAACAGCAGTGTGCAAGTTGTTCCCTGATGGAGGAGAGAGGGGCAGTGAGGAGGGTCTGATGATGCCGGGGAAGCTCAATATCTGAGCTCTAAGTCTGAAAATGGGATAGTTGGCTACAGTCTGAGGCAAGGCTCAGGTTTCTAAAACAGATGTATCTAAATATTCCCGTCTTGTGCTGTTACTGACTCTGATGTGCTACGTGAGGCCACTCCAGTCCCACCCCTGGGGGAGTCCGCTCCGCACACATATTCTGTTAGGGTCCGTGGCAGAGTGAGGGACTGGGGAGGAGCCCACTGTGCGATGAGACCGGGCTGGAAGAGCAGCTGCTGCAGGATGCCAGACAGAGTCAGCCCCGAGGCTCTCTGAGAGGCAGGAGATGGGACAATCCAAACTTACCGAGCATTGCTTGTATAATGAACCAAAAGGCTTTTTAATGTTAACTTGGATACAAGTATTCCAAACTGGCCATCTCTCCACATGCACGGGGCAGAGGGAGGTCACCTGCAATGTCCCACTAGGGCAAAGGATGACATTTGCTGGACCCTCCCCAACCTTCACCCCAGGCCCCCCAAACTCAGAGCTGGTTCTGCAGGGAATTCCAGAGTGAACTCTAAGCATCCTACACCCTACCTGAGGCTTCCTTCCTGGTGTGGCAGCCCTCTGTGGCCCAGTATTGGGCATAAAAAACAGACTGACCCCTCCAGCAGGCTTCTTTGCTGGAGCTTCTAGTTGCTTCTCCAGGTTTTTGACCATCGACTGCACCAGTGTTCCTGGAAGGGGAAAAAGTGGCTGTGTCAGTGGGAGAAGCCTAGAAAATGAACATTTCAGTTTTGTGGGTCATGTCCAGGCTCCAGTGCAGATAGAGGGAATGAGCAGAAGGGCCAGGAGGAAGAAGGCTGGGCAACCACAAAAAAGGAGACAGGGAAGGCCAGGCCAACGGGTGCCCAGTGAACAGAGGCTTGGCATATTCTGAAAATGTGACTGTGGAAACTTAATGACATGGCTAGTGACAGAGGCTTAGGAAGCTGTGCTTCCTTCTCATGAGAGGCTGAGGCAGGACCTCTGCTCAGTGTGGGGAATGAACTGTATCACTAACACGCAGTTAGTTCCTCAACATCTTCATACAGAGACAAGAAGAAATATCATAAAGATTAGCACAGGAGGACCGCAGGCAAGAATGACTTTTTGTGAAGTCCATGCAGGAAGCAGGAGCTAAGCAGTGGCAGAGATCATCAGATAGATCCCTGATGCCTGGCACGCCAAGGTGATGTATGAACCTCAGGAATGACCAAGAAGCAGGAAGCTAACTACAGCCTTCTACGATTCAAATGAAATCAAGGTCTGAGCAGACTTTTGGAGCTACAACAGCCCTTGGCTCATTGATTCATTCAAGAAATGTTTGTTAAGGGCCTATGACGTAGCAGGCACTGTTTCCTTGCCCTCTCATTAATCACCTTGTCCAAATACCTCATTTTATAACAAAGGAGCAGAAATCACCTGCCCAAGGACAAGCAGGTAGTACGTGGCAGAGCCAGGACCTTCTCTGAAGATTCCTAACTTCCAGTCCCAAGACCTTGCCGCCCTACTGCCCTTGCCTGGCAGGGCATCAATACTTCTCCAAAGATCTGTTTCTGGTGAATTCTGATGGACTGGCAGGCTTGGCTTATGCTGTAAACATGGCCAAGTACTGCAGAGTCTATTAAGAGCAAGAACTTTGCAGACTGCAAGCCTAGCCTGACATCCCAGGGTTTCTACTTACTGACCTTGGAAAGACAAAACTCTAAATTCCATATTCTTTAACTCAGCCTTGGCTAGAAAATACAACTGAAGCCAGAAGCTACAGGCCTCAGTTGGCAGTTTTATAGGAAAATCTTGAAAGAATGGGAGTAGACAGTTGTTTTGAAAAGAAGGATGCTCAACTAGTCATTGCAACCTGTTAGACAGAAAATAATACGTTTAATGAACATTTTCATTCCAGTTACCATGACAGTTAGCTCAGGTCTCTACAACGCCCTTTCCACCAACAAGTTGAATTTCTAAGTCTCTCGGCTGAAAACAGCAAAGAGCTTTCCTGTATGATGAAACAGGCTGCATGGCCCAAAGGCAGCCTGCTATAAAGGTTGACTGTCTGTGGCTGCCTCCTCTGTCTCAAGCTTTGCTGGGAAGCCACATTTTCCACAACTGAGTTGTTGCAAAAAGTTATGTTTGCTACACTCTATGTGTTATCGAAAACTATATTTGTCAAAATGTTCATGGTAGGAAACCGTTTTCCCTTCAAGCTATAACTGAGGTTTGCCCTGGAGGCTACTTTGACCACTGTGATATTTAATTCTATGACCACCAACTCTTGATCTGGTGCTAACGAACTCAAACAGCATAAAAGACTATGGGGATATTCTTAACATTGGGAACACAGCTAAAGGCAGCTCTTTCTGGGGGAAAAAATGGTTTACAAGTAAATAAATAAAGAGTGACTCTAACACATTAACTTCAAAAACATCATACAGAATCTCAACTTGCCATGACATCGTTCTGTGGTCCTGGGCCAGTCATAATGTCTATGAGGCTTAGTTTCAACTTCTGTCACAATGTGTGTGGCTCAGCCTTCCCTCGTCAGTGCTGTGAGGAGTAAATGAGGAGACTCGTGCGAAGAGATGCACACAGGGCTGAGCACACGGTGAGCACCCAGAAACACCAACATAGAGGGGAGAGCCTTCTCTCACACGCCTCGAGCTTCCACAGAAGGAGGAACTTCTGCTCTACTCGCCGAGATGGACAAGGATAGGAGAAACACCCTCCCAGTTTCTTCCCCACATACTACCATCTCCTCAAAGAAGAAGCCAAGCAGAGGGGTGGGCCTGCAACACACTCTGGGCCACGGCGCACCTGAAGGAGGGCCGCTGATCCAGAAGACAGTGCCAGCTCTTTCTCTCAGACCCTCCCTGCCCCTGTGGCTGGGTTTGGAGCCTGGCTGGAGTGCACCCTACGGCTGCCTGTTTAAGGGCCTGCACACTCAGGGTCTGCTTTGCAAACCCAGCCCTGCATACAAATAAGATTGGGATCTGGATTTGGGAAGGCCGGAGGGGCCCCCACTTTGGCCTCAAGTGAAGGTTGTTCCTCTAATCCAGCCCTAACAGGAAGCCTATGCCTCAGGCATTCCTGGGCCCTGTCACCACTACTGGAGCAAGGCTTTGATCACCCGTAGCTGGCCACAGTGTTTACTCTCTACTGGAAAGAACATGGAGGAGAAAAGGGGTGAGTGGCTCCCTTCAACCTCCCACGGTTAACAATTTAATGACAAAACAAGGGGTAAAATTAAACCTTGCTCAAACTCTAGCTTTCTCCTGATATCTCTGCTATCCCACAAAAAAATACCTGAGGCGAAGGGGGACCACCGTTTCCAAGCCAAATAGAGAAAGAGATGTCAAATAAGAAAGCCTAAAGGAAGCTAAAGGATGTTTCTGGAGCCTTGAGAAGTCTGGGCTGGAGAAGGGCTATACCAGTGGTCCCAGCCCACTCACCCGAAGGTGCCACCTCACCTGAGCCCTGGCCAGGGGGCTGTGCATTCTCCTCCGAGGTCTCTGTGTCAGACCAGTCCCAGTCATCCTCGGGCCGGGGTACCATCCTGGAAGGAACTTTCGGGGGCTGTAGAGACACACGCTGCACACGGTCTCCCTCTGAGTCCTCTTCAGAACTGAACGGGGGCGTGCTGCCACGAGGAGGAGAAGAAATGAGGGATGCATGGGCCAGAAAGAAAACTTCAAAAGCCAAACTTCACCATGCTTCAAGCTGGTTTGGTTTGCTCAGGGCCAGCCCTGCTCCCTCCCTCCTGCCCAGAAGATAGCCAGGAAACCCCTGGAGTGCAGCAGCCACACCAGTATCTCCCTTAGTAGAGCCCTGCCCATCTGAGGATCCAGCCCCTCTGGAGGGGGAACGGGCTTGGCGGGGAGATGGGTAAGGGGAGGGTGGGTTTGTCTTGGCTGGGAGCACAGGTTCTCAAGTCCAGAGCTCAGACTGGACCCCACCTGAGGCACCTTCTAGTCACATGTGTCTGCCCCCCTCCTATCTGCAGAAGGCTGGAGGGAGCCCAGAACAGGGCTGCCTGAATCCAGGAGCCACCACTGCAGGTGGGGTGAGAGGGCAGAGTCTGGGGCTCACCTCATCCCAGGCCCCGAGGAAGGAGGGGTGCTGGAGGGTCCACGCACTCTGGGGCGTGGAGCGGGGGCGGACACCTGGGTCAGGCTGGAGCCATGGCTGCCATGGTTCTGACGAGTTGGGGGGGGTGGCTCTGCCGGTGTGGATGGCAAGGCCACCTGCAGGGTTCTGGTCTTTGGCTGGGCCTCTCTGGTGACCAGTGTGCTCTGCTGGCTTTTGACTGGAAACACAGAAAGGAATGATTTTTGGAGTACACCCATGCTGGGTCTCAAGCCTAAGAGGAGGGAGAAAGCGGCTCCAACACCCTGGAAATGAACAATCACTCCTCCGTGCTGTAACAACCACAGCAGATTTCATGACTGCTGCCAAGTCAGGTGTTCTGCTGGCCAGATTCGAGGCTAGGACCACAGTTCCACAGTTTCATCAGAGACCAGGAGAGCAGCTGGGTGCTCCAGGGTCATGGTGTGATTACAGAAGACCAGCAGGAGTCCGCGGGCCTGAAGCGGGGCTCAGCAGTCCTAGACGGACTTCACCAAGGCCGCTACCCTCTCCCCCACCCACGCTACAGCCGCTGCACTGCAGGCAGTCCTGCAGGAAGACCCCGCTGCCACCAGAGGTCGCCGCAGGACTGCATGAACCATCAAGATCCACTCAAACCTCCTCCCAAATGCAGCCTGGGGCAAGGCAGTACCAAGGCAGGCAATTGGACACAGCCCCTCTGTTTTCCAAATAGCATCAAGACCTATAGCCGAGAAGAGCGGTCCCAGATCAGCAAGTTTTTATGGGAAGAGAAGAGAGAGAGTGCATCACAGGGAGTCAGACGTGTGGATTGGGTCACAATGTAAAATGAGTTTCTTACAGTAATTCAAGATCAGAAAATGTTTGAAATAGAGTTGACCCTTAAACAACGCGGGGTTGAACAGCCACGGGTCCACTTATACATGGATTTTCTTCCGACTCTGCCACCCGTGAGACAGCAAGAGCAACCCCTCCTCTTACTCCTCCTCTTCAGCCTACTCAACACGAAGATGACAAGGATGAAGTCCTTTATGATGATCCACTTCCCCTTAATGAATAGTAAACGTATTTGCTCTTCCTTGTAATTTTCTTAATAACATGTTCTTTTCTCGAGCTTTCTTTATTGTAATAATACAGCTTATAATTCTAACATACAAAATATGTGTTAATAGTCCATGTTGTCAGTAAGACTTCTGGTCAACGGTAGGCCATGAGTAGTTAAGTTTTGGGGCAGTCAAAAATTACACGCAAATTTTCAACTGCATGGGGGGTTGGCGCCACTGACCCCTGCATTGTTCAAGGGCCAGCTGTGTGCTGCTCTCAGTGAATGTGTCTACTCAGAAGTGGAGCTTCCAGGAAAGAGTAAACTGAAGAGAAGGGGAAGACAAAGACAAGCCTGCTGGGGGAAAATAACAATAGCTTCCCATGACTGTTCACCAGATACCAAGAAAAGCACTTTACATACAACCACTTGGCCCCCGAGCATCTTCAGAGGCTATCATTTTCCCTACGGAGGCTTGCCCTCAGCTCCACGGAAGAGCGTGGTGAATACAAACCCAGGTTGTCTGTCTGCCCCAATCTTGGGCCCTCACCGCTACTTCCCACAGCCTTGCCCCGGCCACAGAGGAGGCAGGGTCCAAGCAGAAATGGGAGGTGAGCATTAAGACAGCACTTGTGGGACCCAGGAAAAGAATAAAGGTGCAGAGCTGGAAGGAAAGGTCTACAAAATGCCACAAAAACACAGCGCTCATCTCACAACTCAGTAACATCTCCAGAGAAGGCAGAACCCCAGGGCCAGGGAAAGGGAGAGGCTGCGAAGGGGGCTTTCCCTCCTGGCTTTTTCACTATAGGAACAAAGGTGTGTGGGAGTGGGTGGGGCGTAGCACCTAGAAGGAGCAAGATACCTTTGCTTTCTCTTGGAAGCCAGCATTCCGAGGGTTTTTCCATTCATCCTTCCCAAGTCCCTGTCCCCTCCCTCCTCTGAGCTCTCACCACCCCCATGCTTGGCTCCATCACATCACCTGGTCCTGGCTGGTTTCCCAGGTGAGGTGGAAGGCCCTGGCACAGAGTCAGCCTCAGCAAGTACTGTACTAAATGAATGACTGGGCGAATGAATGAATGAACATTTGAGTGAATGAGCAAAAGGATATACATTTAAATTGGAGCATAAAAGGCAGATTGGCAACCAGGATAAATATCGTTCTGTCTGAGATTTCTATGCAAGACTAAAAACCGTCCTTTCCTTAGAGATTTTAAGACCAGAAGTTTAAACTAAATATTATAGTTTCCCAGGTCATCAACACATTTTTCACCATATTTTCATGCCAAAATGACAATGCTTTTAAACACAAAATACCTGCTTGATACTTGTCCAAGTAATAATGTCCATGAGCTCACAGGATTACTATGTTAGTGTTATTTTCTTCTAATTCACATGAGGAAAAATAAAAATAAATTATAAAATGATTGGTTGACGTAGCAACTAAAATCATCTCTCACATCCTCAGAGATAAGTGGGCCACACTCTGCAAAACTTTTTTGCGTGAAGAGCTCAGATCGGTTCTTCCTGGACACAGGAGACACAGAACTGGCCTCCCTCTGGCCGCACGTGTCCCTGACTGAGAAGACGAAGTAAAAGGAGCAGGACAGCACCTGCATGAGCAGACCAGACCCACTGAAGCCCTCCCCAGAGCCTCCCACCACAGCAGCCCAGGGCCTCTGGGAACCCTCTAGAAACAGGGCGCTCTTAAACCTGGGAACACAAATACACTTGCTCCGTAAGAACAGACTCAGGGGTCCTGGTCCACAGAATTTAGTGTTCCACCAGAACCACAGGGCCTTCTCTTGTCATGACCCTCAGAGCATGGGCAAATGGTAAAGTAGCAGCTATGACCTGGCCCAAGGAACCAACTCTGAGCTCTGAGAATTCATCTGTGTGCAGAACTGGCCCAGCCTCTCATGCTCTCCCATGGCCAGAGCAGGGGCTATCTGAGCTCTGCAGAAGTTTACATTTGATTGGTATTTGCCTCCACCTGCAGCTTCAATGCTCCCAGGCCTCTGCCTGCCTCCCCAGGCTGGCATGCCTGGTGTGTAGAGCCAGAAACTGAAAAGGCTGCTCTGTGTTGAAGAGACACTCAACTGTGGTCGCAGCAAGCCAAGCAGAATGAAGGTGCTAAGGGAGGCAGCATGTCTGCACAGGGACAGTTCAGGCTGACAACAGGCTCCAGCTCCGGCTCTCCTCCAACTTCCCCAAGTGACCCTGGACAAATGCCCCCACTCCACCCCAGATCCTATTTCCTCAACAGAGAACTTCTGGACTCAGTCCCCTGTGAGGACCCTACCAGCTCAGCCCTTCAGAGAAGTGCCCCTAATGGGGAACGGAGACTATACCCTCCTCATGTGCAAACAAGTTTTGGCAAGAATGGGACCCTTATACAGGTCACAGCCCTGAGCAAGCCCTCTCCCCAGTATACCTGAAGGCTGCCCGTCTGGCTGGGACACCACAGCGCCATTCTCCTGTCTCTCCTTCGCTCTGCTGGTGACTTCCTTGACAAGCTTTCCCCTCAGACTCAGAAATTCAGAAAACTTCCGGGCCTTCTGCTCCCGCTGGACTCTTAGCAGGGATTCCAGGTGTCTGAGAGTCTGAATCGAGATTCCCTTTGCATCCTAGAGGAGACAGGAGTTCACCTTTACAGAAAGAGGCTACCCTTCTTCTCTTTCCCCTAAGCCTCTCACACCTCCTGCTGCTGGCCTGGGAGTCTGTGATCAGTGCCTGGTGCTTTTCTTGCAGGAGTGGGGGGCATGAAATGGGGATCAGAGAAGGGTAAGCAGCAGCTTCAAAGTTGCTGAAAGTGCAGCAGTTCAGGGTTTGGGAGCCCCACCAAAATGTACACAGCAGGATAATCCAAAGGACCGCGTCACAATTCTAACCACATCATAGCATGAGGGACTTCGTTGGAACATGCTTTTCTACCATCTAACTGAATCCTAGGATAACAGACCATGGCTTGCTCATTTTTGTACCCCCAGTTACTATTATTATGCCAAACACACTGTCCATGACTAACAACGTTTAAAAAACTAAACTGCTGTAAACACAATCCAAGTACCCTTTCAAGGCCTATTGGAAGTTGCTCGAGCTTTTGACATCCACCCAGAGCCCATGGGAGGGTCTAGGGAGGCATCTGAATCCAAGATGAGGATTCATGCAAGGTTAGAAAGGAACGTCTTAATCAAGTCTGAATATAGGGCCAAAGTTAGAGTAGTCAGTAGTTGAAAACAATCAAAGTAGTGAGCATTCTTCCTAAAATAACCCTAGTTGTCTATTTTTTTTTTTCTAACTTACTCTACACAAATAGTACTCCAATAGTGTAATGCTTGGCTAATTTAGTAACAGGTGTGTTTTTATTTAATAATAGATTTCATTGGTGCTTCTAACAATAACATACATGTTCTAGTTACGCACACTGGCATTCAAATACTAGTTGGAGAGAGAATCCATAGACCCTTTAAAGGAACTGGATCACTGCTGCAGACTCCCTGAGATGCTGAAAACCTGAGTCTGCTTGCTTTCTCAATGGGGAGGTTCGTGGTCTGGGGCAAGTTCCCAGCCCTGGTCACCGGCTGCTTGGAAATAGACTTGGTCCTGTTGGTGGGGCACAGTGCGAGTGAGACCAGACTTCAGGACTGCAGGCTGTGTGGAGGCGGGCTGAGGCCTGTGACTGCCAGATTTCCCCCACTTCCCTGGCGACCTGTATGACTCAGCAGAGGCAGCCATGATCCCCCTGGGAATATAACTCCATTGGACTGGGAATCACACCCTCATCCCCCACAGCAGCTGCAGCAAGCCCCACCCAAAGAGAGTCTGAGCTCAGAAATGTCTATCCCTGGCCCCACCTGGTGGTCTTCCTGCACCCGCCCTGGTAGCTGAAGACAAAGGTCATAATCTCTTAGGAGCTGTATGGCCCTGCCCACCGCCTGAGAAACCTGAATACTTAACCAGGTGTCCCTAGGGCAAGTGGGCAAGTATGCATCCTCCCTATAGGACCACAGCTTGAAAGCACCACCTCCTAGCTGGAGGCCAACTAACACTAAGCCAGTGCACTAAACAAACAAACAAACAAAAACAAGGACCCTCAAGAGTCCACTTCACTCCCCTACTAACTTCACCGGAGCAGGTGCTGGAATAGTATCCACGGCTGCAAGACCTGAAGATGGATCACATCACAGGACTCTTTGCAGACACTCCCCAGTACCAGCCTGTAACTCTACTGGGTGGCTAGACCCAGAAGATCAAAAACAATCACTACAGTTCAGCTCTCAGGAAGCCCCATTCCTAGGGGAAGGGGGAGAGCACTACATCAAGGGAGCACCCCATGGGACAAAAGAATCTGAACAACAGCCCTTAAATCCCAGATCTTCCCTCTAACATAGTCTACCCAAATGAGAAGGAACCAGAAAAACAATTCTGGTAATATGACAAGGTTCTTTAACACCCCCAAAAATCATACAAGCTCACCAGCAATGGATCCAAACCAAGACAAATCTCTGAATTGCCAGAAAAAGAATTCAGAAGGTCGATTATTAAGCTAATCAAGGAGGGACCAAAGAAAGGTGAAGCCCACCTTAAAGAAATAAAAAATGTGATACAAGATATGAAAGGAAAACTTTTTAGTGAAATAGATAGCATAAATAAAAAGTTATCACAACTTCTGGAAATCAAAAACACACTTAGAGAAATGCAAAATACACTGAAAAGTCTCACCAATAGAATCAAACAAGCAGAAGAAAGAACTTCAGAGCTCAAAGACAAGGCTTTCGAATTAACACAATCCATCAAAGACAGAAAAGAATTTTTAAAAAATGAGCAAAGACTCCAAGAAGTTTGGGACTGTGTTAAACATCCAAACCTAAGAATAATTGTTATTCCCAAGGAAGAAGAGAAATCTAAAAGCTTGAAAACATCTTCGAGGGAATAATTGAGGAAAACTTCCCCAGCCTTGCTAGAAACCCAGGCATCCAAATACAAGAAGCTCAAAGAACACCTGAGAAATTCATTGCAAAAACATCATCACCTAAGCACATAGTCAACAGGTTATCTAAAGTCAAGATGAAGGAAAGAATCCTAAGAGCTGTGAGGCAAAAGCACCAGGTAACCTATAAAGGAACACCTCTCAGATTAACAGCAGATTTCTCAGCAGAAACCCTACAAGCTAGAAGGGATTGGGGTTCTATTCTTTAGCTTCCTTAAACAAAACAATTATCAGCCAAGAATTTTGTATCCAGTGAAACTAAGCTTCATAAATGAAAGAAAGATACAGTCTTTTCCAGACAAACAAATGCTGAGAGAATCCGCCACTACCAAGCCAGCACTACAAGAACTGCTAAAAGGATCTCTAAATCTTTTTTATCTAATTTATTTTTTATTATACTTTAAGTTTTAGGGTACATGTGCACAACGTGCAGGTTTGTTACATATGTATACAGAAACAAATCCATGAAATACACCAAAACAGAACCTCCTTAAAGCATAAATCTCATAGGACCTATACAACAATAACACATGAAAAAAAAAAAGGCAAGGTATTCAGGCAACAAACAGCACAATGAATAGAACAGTACCTCACATCTCAATACTAACATTGAATGTAAATGGCCTAAATACTCCACTTAAAAGATACAGAATGGCAGAATGGATATGAATTCACCAACCAAGTTTCTGCTGTCTTCAGAAGACTCACCTAAACTCACATTAGGACTCACATAAACTTAAGGTAAAGGGGCGGAAAAAAAACATTCCATGAAAATGGATACCAAAAGCGAGCAGGAGTAGCTATTCTTATAGCAGACAAAACAAACTTTAAAGCAACAGCAGTTAAAAAAGACAAACAGGGACATTATATAATGATAAAAGGACTAGTCCAACAGGAAAGTATCACAATTCTAAATACATATGCACCTAACACTGGAGCTTCCAAATTTATAATACAATTACTACTAGACCTAAGAAATGAGACAGACAGCAACACAATAATAGTGGGGGATTTCAAGACTGCACTGACAGCACTAGACAGGTCATCAAGACAGAAAGTCAACGAAGAAACAATAGACTTAAACTATAACCTAGAACAAATAGACTTAACAGATATTTACAGAACATTCTACCCAACAACTGCAGAATATATATTCTTTTCATCAGCACATGGAACATTCTCCAAGATAGACCAGATGATTGATAGGCCACAAAACAAGTCTCAGTAAACTTAAGAAAATCGAAATTATATCAAGCACTCTCTCAGATCCCAGTGTAATAAAACTGGAAGTCAACTCCAAAATAAACCCTCAAAACCATGCAAATACATGGAAATTAAATAACCTGTTCCTGAATAATCGTTGGGTCAACAACAAAATCAAGATGGAAACTTAAAAGTTCTTTGACTGAACGATAATAGTGATACAACCTATCAAAACCCCTGGGATACAGCAAGAGCAGTGCTAAGAGGAAAGTTCATAGCATTAAATGCTTACATCAAAAAGTCTGCGGCCTGGCGTGGTGGCTCACGCCTGTAATCTCAGCACTTTGGGAGGCCGAGGTAGGCGGATCAGGAATTCAAGACCATCCTGGCCAACATGGTGAAACCCCATCTCTACTAAAAATACAAAAAAATTTAGCTGGGTGGGGTGGCACGTGCCTGTAATCCCAGCTACTCAGGAGGCTAAGGCAGGAAAATCCCTTGAACCAGGGAGTCAGAGGTTGCAGTGAGCCAAGATTGCACCACTGCACTCCAGCCTGGTGACAGAGCGAGACTCGTCTCAAAAAAAAAAAAAAAAAAAAAAGTCTGAAAGAGCGCTAAATAGACAATCTAAGGTCACACCTCATGGAACTGGAGAAACAAGAATAATCCAAACCCAAGGAGACAATGGATCAAGACGAGTGGCTGAGGAGTGGGCCCAGAAGCCTTGGAGAGCAGCACTGGTGGTCCTAAGGACTGCAGACTGTCCTTAAATGAGGAGGGAGCTTCCCAGAGTGGGGATGGTCAGCATCACTAATTACCAGGAAAATGCAGATCAAAACCACAGTGTGACACCACCTCACTCCTACAAGAATGGCCATAATCAAAAAATCAAAAATTAATAGATGTTGACATGGATGTGGTGAAAAGGGAACACTTTTACACTGTTAGTGGGAATGTAAACTAGTACAACCACTATGGGAAACAGTGTGGAGATTCCTTAAAGAACTCAAAGGAGATCTACCATTTGATCCAGCAATCCCACTCCTGCGTATCTACACTAAGGAAAAGAAGTCATTACATGAAAAAGATAGTTACACATGCATGTTTATAGCAGCACAATTTGCAATTGCAAAAATGTGGAACCAGCCTAAATGCCCATCAATCAATGAGTGGATAAAGAAACTGTGATATATATACATACCATGGAATACCACTCAGCCCTAAAAAGGAACAAAATGATGGCATCTGCTGCAACCTGGATGGAACTGGAAACTATTATTCTAAGTGAACTCAGGAATGGAAAACCAAACATCGTATGTTCTCACTCCTATGTGGGAGCTAAGCTCTGTGGACACAAAGGCATAAGAATGGTACACTGGACTTTGGGGATTTGGGGGAAAGGGCATGGGGGTGGCGAGGGATAAAAGGCTACACACTGGGTACAGTGTATACTGTTCAGGTGATGGGTGCACCAAAATCTCAGAAATCACCACCAAAGAACTTATTCATGTAACCAAACACCACCTGTTCCCCAAAAACCCACTGAAATAAAAAAATAATTAAATTTCAAATCTTTTATCTGCAAATAAAATATACATACATATATGTAACTGCTAAAAAACTATAGGAAAATATAAGTTATTATTTCTCAAAAAAAAAAAACCAAATAATTGGTGTCAGACATAGCTTTCAGTGATGCCCACACACAGCCACCTGCTGAGTGGACACAGCCACATGTACCACAGATGATGGGCTTGCAGATGGATACTTACCCAAGGGGGGACCTATCCATAGGCCAGATTGAGCCAATTAAATTCCCTCTAGCAAAAAATTTAGAGACACAGAGGGAAGTAACCAATGAGTGGAGAACACTGAGCAATCAAGAGTCAGGGTAGCATCACCAGCCAAATAGGGCCAGTCTTGAGAAGCTGCTGGAGAAATAGAGGAAAGATATCACACTGCCGCTGTGAAGTGAGAAAGGCATGCAGATGCCAGAGGAGCCCGGGCTGCCACAAGTGAGATGAATGAGCTCACAAGGCAAAGAACAATCGATCATTCGTCTGTCTGAGAACACTTAGTGTCTAAATCGTACGTATCAGCCCTCAAAACGATGGCCCTGAAACTCACCTTCCTTATCCCCATGCTTTCGAGCTTCTCTTCCAGGGTGTCCTCCAGGATTGGTCTGAAGTGCTTCAGCAAAGTGGGGTTACGCCTCAGAGCTGCCAGCACCTTGTGCTGTTCATCCTGGGAGTCCTCCATCTCTGTAGCATGAGACAATCACCCAGATCAGCCTGGACACCTGAGTTCTCCATTCCCAGAGCCCTACCGCACCTGCCGAGCCCTCACACTGCCAGGGATCCTGGTCGGTTAACTCAGGACTTGGAGATTGCACTTGAGCCCTTAAAGCAGCCTGTTCTCTGGGCTCCCTTCTGCTCTCAGATTCCAGGCCCCACTGCTGTGGGTTCCAGCCTAATCCTAGCCCCACCTGACACTCTCATCTCATTTCCATGCTAGGCTCAATTCTGGTCCAGGTGATAAACTGGGGACAAGATAGACAGATCATTGCTCCCTCAAGTTTACTGTCTAGACCAGGGATTCTCCCTCTAACTTTAGCATATATCAGAATCACCTGGGCATGAGCTAAAACTTAATAGTCCCTCACCTCACCCTCCAAAGAGTCTGATTCCATAAGTCTGGGGGAGGGTCCTAGAATCTACATTTTAACATACTGAGATGATTCTGATGGAGGTAAGCCACAGACCATACTTTAAGAAATACTGACCTGAGGCTAGCAAAATTAGCAATTACAATTAAATGTGGTAACTGCTACAAAGGAGCAGTCCAAGGTGAGTCAGGGAAGGCCTCCTACAGTGTTCTTCAGGTTCCATCTGGCAGCCTCTGTGGTAAGACCAGGACCAAGCCCTTTGACTCACTCAGTAGACATTAACTGAACAAGTAGCATGAGTGTAATCAGGCTAGGGCTGGATGCTAAGGACACAGAAGCCCATCTCTTATCCCCCAAGGACCTCACTCACAATCAAGGGTGGTGAATTTCACTGCTGGCTGTGAGTTGGAATCACCCCAGGCTGATTCCATCAGAATTTCTCAAGGTGGACCCCAATGCTTGATATTTATATTTTAAATTCTCTAGATATTCTAATAAACAGCGAAGCCTGAGAAACAAAGATTCTAGGACAATGGTCCTTAACTGTGAGCCAAAGCATCAGCATTACCTGGTAACTTGTGAGATGCAGATTCTCAGCTCCCACTCCAAATCTACTGAACCAAAAAATTCTACAGGTGGGACCCAAAAATCTGGGTTATAATAACTCCTCCCCTGCCACCCATTCACCTCTGACCCTGCGTGATTCTGCTCAATAAAGTTTGCACCAGGACATGAGCCGCAACCTCGTCTGCACATTGGAATCACCTGTGGAGCTTTAAATGCTCCTGATGCCTGGAACCCACACACTCTATGTTCTGCTTTAGGTAATGTGGGGGTGTAGCGTGGTCTTCCAGACGGTTCAAGCTTCCTAGGTGATTCTTAATGTTTAGCCAGTTGTAGATAGCCACTGGTCTCACAGTGGTTCTCAAACTTGAGCAAGAATCAGAATGCCCTGGAGAGTGTGTGAAAACAGACTTGCTGGGTCCTGCCCCCAGAGTTTCTGCTTCATTTTGTCTGGGATGGGGCCTGAGAATTACAACTTTGCATTTCTAAAAAATTCCCAAGTGATGCTGTTGCCTGCTGGTCTGGGACAGGACGAGGTAGACAAACAATATAGTAAGCAAGTAAAACCTCCACTGTAACAGCAGGGGCACGGCCATGGGATCCCCTGACTCTTCAATCTCAGCCTCCTCCTCTCTAGAACCCCGCATCTCCTGTTCGAAGATGTGATTCATCCTATCTGAGGACCTTGTGTTACTCAACAGATACCTTCCTCAAAAGTGATATGCAATTCTAATTTTTACAACTATATCCCAAGGTTAAACGCACTGGGAGGGTAGGGGGAGGCAGTAGACGACTAACTGGTTAAATAAATTTTAGTTCATCCATCTAAGGGAAGACTGCAAAGCCCTGAAAAAATAATGAAGCAGTTCTCTTTAAAGGGATATGAAACCATTTCCCAAGTAAGTTGTTAACCATATAACTAACTGCAGAACAATGTGCACAGTGTGTTCCCATTTGGGAAAAGGGAGAAGAATGGGTACACACATGTGCTTATATTTGCACATATTCCCATGTAGCGTGGAACGATACATGAGAAACCATTAACGGTGAAACTTCTGGAGAGGAAACTGGATAGCTGAGCAGAAGGGAGGCCTGCTTCTCACTGCATACCCTTTTATACCATTTCTTTTTTTTTTCCAAAGTGCACAGATTACCATCTCAAAAATAAAGAAAAACATTACATTAAAAAATAAAATACGCCATGATGAGCTCTTTGATGGCACAATTAAAACTTGCCTGGGTGTGTCCATTGGGGAACTCTGAAATTGTCATGTCATTGCCTTGCTCAAACAAACGGGCCCTGATCAGTAGCTTTTCCAGTCAGCACTCACTCATCCGTCCTGGGAGCTTCCTCTCCCTGACTATCCCTAAGAGCTCCTTGCAGTCAGGGAGCATCTCTCTTTTTTTCATTTTTCTTTTGCATCCCTTGGCTACATCTGGTTGAGAGGTCTGTGGGTCAGTCAGTCACCGGATAGGGTGAATAAAAACAGCAGGTGAGCGATGCTCCGAAAAGGGAGCCGAGGTGGATTCCTATGCATTAGTTAGGCCCCATGGGACCTGTCTGCAGCACACTCACGATGTAGAATAAAACAGCAAAGGCCATTTTAAGTCAACTCAGCGAGTTCTCTTCCACTGTTCTGCATAGTCGCAGGTGAGAGTCAGTGGCGCAGGCCGTGAATCAGATGTCCCTCCAAATCCTCACTCAGCTACCTGCTAGCTTTGTGACTCTGGACAAGCTAATGACCCTCTCTAAGCCTGGGCTTCCCTATCACTAAACCAGCAGATTGTATGTTAGTACCTGCATGTCACATGCCTGGCACACAGAAGGTGTTAAGAAATATTATTTTCATGTCCTCAGTTCCCTCCACTCCAGCTTCGGATGCCCAGATACAGTTAAGTACAGACAAACTAAACAAGGAGGAGGGCAGCAAATCTGTTTCTGCACTGGGCACCCAGGAAAGAAAGTAAGGTCCCAGGCCGGGCGCGGTGGCTCACGCTTGTAATCCCAGCACTTTGGGAGGCCGAGGCGGGTGGATCACGAGGTCAGGAGATCGAGACCACGGTGAAACCCCGTCTCTACTAAAAATACAAAAAAATTAGCCGGGCGTGGTGGCGGGCGCCTGTAGTCCCAGCTACTCGGAGAGGCTGAGGCAGGAGAATGGCGTGAACCCGGGAGACAGAGCTTGCAGTGAGCCGAGATTGCGCCACTGCACTCCAGCCTGGGCGACAGAGCGGGGTCCCCTCTCCTTTTCTTAGAAAAAAAAAAAAAAAGAAAGTAAGGTCCCACCTTCCTCCGGAGAGTCCTCCTCTGTGTCCGCAGCCTTTGGCACCTCGTGGATCCCTGAAGAGAGGAGGAACAGTTAGTGGCGCCAGCGCCCTGGACCCCATCCCTGACTCGAAGAAAAGTACAGAACCCCAGCTGAGTATGAGCCAGAAAGAGAAAACCCTCCAGTCAGTTCATCTTGACTGGAGAGAGGCAGGATGGAGCAGACACTGGGGACAGAAAGATCAGAGTCCACACACTAGCTCTGCCCCTCGCTATCTGTGCAAGAAATGGCAAGTCCTTGAACCCCTCTAAGCTTTGGTTTCCCCATCTAGAGAATGAGGATAATTCAATAGTAAGCCATGTAACAAGATGATGAATCTGAAGTGGCTGGGGAAGGGTGTGGCACATGTCTGTTATTAATGGCTCTGTTCTAGCTCCATCCCTCAAGAAGTTCAGGGCCACAGGGGTCGGGCCTGTCTGAACTGGCTACATGGCTGGGAAGGGGATGGGCGGCAGGCAAGGGATAGGAGGAAATGTGAGTTTGCAATAAAAGGCAGAAGTGTAGCTAAAGCCATAGGACAGGGGAGCTAGGGGTGGAGGATGAAGGGACAAGCTTCACAAAGGGCTATCCAAGGTCCTCTAAATAGGAGCAGTCCCCTGTGGGTTGCCATCTACCTTTAGATGCCAGTGCCTGCACCCCATTACACAGAGACACACGCATCCCCACACCAGAGTACCCAAGAAGAGGAGACTGTATATGCCAAACAGGACACATTCACATGGGGTTGGGGTCAACTTACTGAACATTGGGAACAAGGTAAAGGTTGCTGGCAACCCTGAATCCTAATTTTCCTCATTCGCTGCAGGCAGGGTGAATTAGAAAAGCCTTCTCATGAACCCCCACTCCACCCATAACCACCCTCCTCCCCACTGCCTCCATCCCTCTACAGACAGGAGCAAGCCAGGCAAGAAGCCCTGCCAGCTGCATGGAAAGCCTTCAGCACAAACGCAGCTGCAGCCTGTGTGTCCCAGAAGCCTGACACTACGTGTCCACAGGCTGCTGTCACCAATCCACCACCCGTGAATTGATTGGGGGAGAGGGAAAAGGAGGGAGAAAAGCCAGAGACAACAGTCAAGACTGCTACACACTGCCCTGTGTAGACACTTACCTTCCACCTTCCTGAGAGACAAGGACTGGATCTGCAAAGAGGTGGAATAGAGCGGGTTACAACCAGCAGGGAACGTTGTGAGAACTCTGCTTTGAGCAGTGTCTGCCTAGCACAGTGAGGAAGGGATGGCTACTGATTCCATGCCTCCGGCTGGGAACTAGAAGGAGCTCAGATGCACCACCCCAGCCCCCTGACACATCTCTGGGGTCCGTGTGTGAAAGGGAATGGCAGCATGCTCCATTTTCCAAGGTGGGGAGGCAAGAATGTCCCCTCTTCAAAGAAGAATTATGGCTTGAAAGCAGGAGCCCCATAGAAACAGTGGGACAGACACGCAGTTGTTCCTATTGGTATAATTCATGGAAAACAGCCAGGGCAAGGGAGAGGCTCCCTCCCACAGTGTGGGCGTCTGAGCAGAGCACTCCCTGGGAGGAAGGAGTCAGACACGTTCCCGAACAGGAGGCCAGATGCAGACATTCACTGAACTGTCTGCTCAACCGCCCTGCTCCAAGAAATTCCTGTTCCTTCCCCCTTCATGGCTGCAGGCAGGACAGCCACGGGTGAACAATGAGACTTCACACCACAGCCGGACCCAACATCCAAGTTTAGGCAGAGAGCTCTGGACTGGTAATGAATGATGTCAAGAGCTGCTGGCAGTCAACTGTTTGTGGTTTTCTCGGTTCGTATATTTGTTTGTTTTACCACATGAAACAGATAAGCTGCAGAAGCTGATCTTCAGGGTAAAAGGAAAAAATAAAGCAGTTATAGAGAAAGGAACAGAGACACACAGAAGAGGAAAACTGACGACCGCATTCATGTTTCTGGTTTCAGTTTACTCCTAGACTCAGCTGCTCCCTGCCGTGAGCTCTGTGAGATGCTCCGTCTACCCTTATGACAAACTCCCTCTTCTGCTTAAGCTTGGGTTGCTTTTTATTACCTGCAGTGGCACATGCTGACATATGACTCATCCAGTGTCCATTCCCCACTGCTGTCTCCTTTGCCTACCTCTACTCCAAACTACAAAACTAGCTGTTTACTTTCCCAGCCTTCTTTGCAGCTGTAGTTTCCCATGTGACACAGCTTTGACCAATAATATAAATAAGCACAAGTCTTGGGAAGGGACCTTTTCATCAACTTCTTCTGCCAAATATGGTTGTATGGTTGGGGCTACAGTAGTCTGCTTGCAACTATGAAAGTGAAGCAGGAAACAAAAATCATCACACTGAAGATGGTAAAAAGAAAAACACAGTCTGGATTCACAATGGCATACTACTGCTGCTAACCAAGCCCAGCAACTGTCACCTCTCTTGCTGTGAAAATAAAAATAAGAGCCCCTATTAGCCTGTTCTGTTATCTTTAGCCAATAGGTTCCTCACTGAATCATTTGCAAACAAGAGTTCTGAGTAACACACAGGAGATTACAGCCAGCAGGGAACATTGTGGAAACTCTGCTGTGGTTTCCTCCTTAGGAAACCTCCAGACTAGAGCTCAGTGCAGAGCTGAGTGTTTTAGGGGGAAACTGAAAAGTAGCAAGACAGTGGGGTAGTTATGTCACCTGGGTGAATGTGGCTGGGTGTGTGGGAAAGCACAAATAGCAAGGGGTGCAGGAACAAGGGGCCGGGACTAGACAGTAACAGTGGATGCTCAGCCCAGGGAAGCTGTGTGGAGCCTGGTCCATGAGGTGGGTGGCAGCAGAGGAAGATACAGATTTTCCACAGACCTGGGGCTCGGGAGGGCAAGCTCAGCCTGGACTGGGCAGAGAATTTTCAGCAACAGGTAAAGAGTCACCGGGGCCAGCTTTAGGACAAAGGTGCTAAGTGCCTTTTCATCACACTGCTTTATCTCTCACCTCATCAGAGGCTGTTCATTTATGAAAAAGGTACTGGTTAAGGAATTCTGCCTAAGAATACTGTGTAAAAAACACAAGCTTTGCGTTCTTCCTGCCTGGCCAGGGTTGAATCTCATCACTTACAGAGTGCCCCATGAGGACTTGAGCGAGGCACTTCCCTTCTCCAGCGTATTTCACCATCTGTCAAATGAAGATGGGAAGAAGGGGATGCCCATCTTGAAGGATAGTAGTGAAGCTTAAATGAGGTAATAAGCAAAGTATCAGTGAGGTGCTGAGCATTTTATATGGTCTCTGCTGTTAGAGTGGCCCCATCTGCCAGCAGCCCCTAAGGAGATGGCACATCTTCAGCCTGGAAGGAGGCAGCTACAGCCTTATCATTTTGTGCCCTTCATGCCAGAGGACTCTTCTCTCTCCTTAAGGAGCCTGAGTGGTAAGATTAGCACTGATGAGCCCAGAAGAATCCAAGGAGATGCTCACAGGAAAGAGGCCCAGGGACACCAAGGCCTGGCTGAAAGGAAGGGCAGACCTACCGTCTCCTCCTGGGAGGCAATGATCCTAGCTTGTTCCTGCAGCTGGGCACGGAGGGCGCTGATCTGGCACTGGGACTGGGCAGCTGCCTTCTGATCCTGAGACAGGGAGGCCTGGAGCCTCTGGTTCTCCTCCTGTAGCTGGCGGGCACAAGACGGCTGGTCAGTCAAATATCTGCAGGGACATCTGAGTGCCCGGTGTCTGCAGGCTCAGCACCTGTAGGCAAGTGCTGGGCAAGCACAGTAAAGGATTTTGAGACCTGGACAGGCTCTCTAACAAGACTACCTTCCAGTCTGGGGACATTTTTGTGCTGTGCCTGAGAACAAGTAAGAAAGGAATGCATGCCTTTAAGACCAGGAGGGAAAGGGCTGTCTGTCAGGTGTAGCCACCCATTGAGGAACAGTCAGATAAATTAAAACCATTTGAAAATCATCGAATGGATGTTTTTAGGTGAAAACAAGAGGTAAAGAAAACGAGGTAACATGCTACTTCTGATGTGATAGCAGAAATAAAGTGAAAATATTTATTACTATTTGCATAAAGAAACTTTAGAAGAATACAAAAGAAAGCCATAAAAGTCACCCGAGCAGTAGGTGTTGGAGACAGGTAGCTGGGGACAGGTGGGAGTGAGAACTCTACTCAGTGTATCTTAATATATTCCTCCTGTTTTGGGAACAAATGTGAATGTATTTCCCATTTGAAAATGCTTCAGATAAAATAAAACCATCACATGTGAGTGATCGTGCTTCCCTACACCAGAGTGAGGAGCGTCTACCATGGACTAGACTGATCTAAGCCTTTTCATCTTCTGAGCTTTTTGCAGGCGGAACCTGGGGCTCTTATGAACCAGCTTCCTCCTCAACTTGCCTCCTGCTCAAGACATTTTTACAGAAGCTGTTTGCTCTGCCCTGAGGCCCGCTGCTCCCTGTTCACTGTTCTCGGTATCTAAGTCCTTCCCTTTGGACTCCCGCTGAACTATCACTGAGGCCCACAGCCGCCTGGTTCTCTCCTAGGGTGGAAGAATTTCAAAGAAAAGCCCAAACGTGAAACGACCAGGCAATTCATCTGAGGTTTATTGAACAACCCTCCCTGGAGGGCCTAACGGGGTCACTGCAAAGAAGACCACAGAACAAAGGATGTGTTCAATTCAGAGGAGGCCTGGAGGCCCCTGCTCCTGGACCGGGAAGCTGCTGGCTGGACAGCTCACCCCTTCTGTGTACTGATGGGGACAGTAGCCAGGAGCACTATCTGCAGCATCTGCCAACCAGTTCCCGGTGAGATAGGGGAGATGGTGGGTGAGGGGGTGTGGAGAATGCTGAATTCTGAGAGGAGGTCACAGGAAACCAAGCTCCCCAAGATCACCCAACAAAAGCTACCTCTCTTTTCTCAGCCACGTGCTCTTCATGCAGTTCCTTCACTTTTCTTTTCCACTCCGTTTTCTGAAAAAGATTAAAAGCTTATCAAATGGGCCCTTCCAGGTATTAAAACATGTTATAAAGCTACAGGAAGTTAAAAGTACTGGCTTATGGGTAGGCAGACAGAGTAGTGGAATAGAATAGAAAATTCAGACAAAGATGGAAATACATAGAAACTAAGTATGAGGAGAGGGGGATGGATTATTGACTAACGGTGTTGGAACAAATGGCTAGCTACCTGAAAAAAAATAGGAAGTTGGATTCTTATTACACATCTTAAAGCAAAATAAATTGTAGGTAGGTCAAAGATTTAACACAAAAAATAAGGCCAAAAAGTACTAAACGAAAACACAGGAATGTTGTCTTTTTAAATCTCAGAGTGGGGAAGGCCATAAAGAAAATATGAATAATTGGATAATTTTGACTACATTAACATTAACTCATTGTTGTATGGCCAAACCATAATAAACAAAATTGAAGGACCAACAGAATACTGGGGAAAAAACCACAACTAGAAAAACAAAGAGCTAATTTCCATACATTATACAAACACAAATTGATAGGGGAAACGTCAATAATAGAAAAGTAGGCAAAGAATGTGAACAGAGTTCTCAGGAAAAGAATGGCCTCTTTATAATGTGAAACCTGTCAAACATCAATCAGCAGAAACACCTTACTGCTGATTGTTAGCTAGACTTTACATTTTTTCTCAAGAATCTTGAACAGCAGAAAGAGAAGCACAACATGATTTAACACCTGTACCAACTACCCTTCTTTGCCATGGAATTATCAGTGATACAGACCATTTTATAACCAGACTGCAGTAAAATTCATCCAGGGGTGGCCAGAGCCACCTCCTACCAGCCGGTGAGAGCAGACTGTGCACAAGTCTTCCTGGCTCCATTCAGTGACCTCACATTGATAGCAGGAAATCGGCCATGGTGGGAGTATTTACACCACGGAAATTGGCAAATGCTACAAATTAAAGCTTTTTTAATTCCAGAGAGCTGGTTGCTAAACAACTACCATCACAACAATGGATGCATCCCAAATATCTTCAAACCCAAGAGACTGTCACACTTTCTAAGAGTTGTTTCCAACTGGTTTAGAATCAGAATGGGCAAAGGTGCCAAATAAGAGACAGAGTTGTATGTACTTTTTAAAAGATCTTAGGCAAATCTGACATTGCACACATACCACCAGCCTCACCTGAGAACGCTATTCTATGCTTTCACGTACTGGCAGAAGGTCTGAAAATATAGAACTTTGATGTCCTTCAACTTCTCTACATTCATAAATGAGAGAATATATTGGAAGAGAAGATGGCTCTTGGCTTCCTCTGGGAAGAAAGGCATGGAGCATGAGCTCACCTGAATTTCTGTCTTCTCTCTCAGGGCCTGAAGCTTCCGTGCCTGCTGGAGCCACTCCTCTGACTCCTCATCTCGCAGTGATCCCAGGTTGGACTCCATCACACTGTGGGACTGCAGTGCCCGCAGTTTCTGAAAAGGCCAGGGCATAGTTTTATTCAGATGAAGATCTCATCATGATGTTGTCTTTTATACCCAGAACAGTGTCAGAGGGGCACGCCTTACCCAACTCATCCTCCCAACTCATCCTCACTAGATACCTACACGCCTACAAATATTCACACAAATCAGCATTCCCCTTGACGAGGGCTCTCCTGGGGGCTCAGCCCTGGCATAGAAAAAGCAATTCCATGGAAGAACAAATTAAAGAGTGTAGTTTCCATTTCACTTAAATTCTGCTATACTCAAAATCCCGAGCTCTCCTGACTGCTGCCCCATTTCTTCCTCAGTCTGGAATACGCTGATGAGAATGAGACTCTTAGAGCCTATTGGAGGGTCTCACCCCAGGCCACTCCCTGAGGACTCCTGCCTCTCTCCCTACAAAACACCCTGGCTGTCTCCAGAAAGGGCTTTGCACAGCTTGGAGCAGAGTCATCAATACCTGGTGATTCCTGGGCTAACAGTGTGTGTGACCTGAAGGAAAAGGTACAGAAAATTGGATCAAAGAGAGGATGCCTTTCCACCCACCTTTGATTATTTCTTATAACTGTCGTAGTAACAAAAGCAACATATTTCCATCTGTATGACTGTATAAAACTCATAAGCCCTATTAAGGCTTTCAGGAAGTAACTCCAAGTGCCTAAGTTTGACTTGGTATCATTCTTTCTAACACTTCTCAACTATTGCTAAACAATACTGGTTCCAAAGGTTAACAATTTCTAAACTCCCTGAATATTTTCAAAGAGTCAAATGCTTGATCAGATGTATGCACAACTCCTGGGTTCTGATGTGTCACTCCTGGTTTCCATATGCTGCTTATGACGCACTACAGAGCTGACTTTCTTGGCATTACAAACCTTCGTGGTATTTTCATTTAGCTAGACACTCCTTTGGCATCTCAATTTCCGCCAGGTCTAATCTAAAGTTCTCTCTTTAGTCAGGTAACATAGCCAAAGTAAGCTCTCAGACTTCTGTATCAGGGGAAAAGTTCTGAGGAAAAAATATTTTCTATATATATATATAGTTTTCATTGGCCTTCCTAACATCAGGGAGAACCAGTTTTTGCATTTTGAAAATGGACGTCTTACAGTGTTTTTTTTACAATCATTCTAGATGGAATCTTGCTTGTTTTTACCCTTAAAATTTTAAAAAAATAAATTAACAAAATGACTACCCAACTACACTGAGAATTTGGTATCCAGTTTGATTCCTATATGTTAATAAAAGTAAAACAATAAAATATTGAAAGGAGACAGGGTAAGACACACAAACATACAAACACAATATAAGTAATCCTACAGGGGAAAGGTTTTTAAAAAAGAGTAAATGGGCCAAGCGCAGTGACTCAAGCCTGTAATCCCAGCACATTGGGAGGCTGGGGTGGGCAGATCACTTGAGCCCAGGAGGCCAGCCTGGGTAACTTGGCGAAACCCCATCTCTACAAAAAGTACAAAAATTAGCTGGGTGTGGTGGCACGTGCCTGTAGCCACAGCTACTCATGAGGCTGAAGGAGGATCACCTGAGCCTGGGAGGTCAAGGGTGCAGGGAGCCGTGATTGTGCCACTGCACTTGAGCATGGGCAACAGGGTGAGAACCTGTCTTAAAAAAAAAAAAAAAAAAAAAAAAGATAGCATGTTCCAGTTTAGGAGAACGTGATCCAAGTTAAAAAGGATATCATGGATGGTAAGGATTATGTCCTCATTCACCAAAACTCATAATTTTCTTACCAAAAGTAACCCTTTGACCCTTGAAGAGGTGGTTTCTGAACAACTTCAAATTCCTATCAATACCTGTCTATCAAACGTCTAGTCAGCTAGCACTGTGTCGGGGAAGTGTGGGGGTCAGGAGATGTTTGCATGAGCTTGGGAAGGATGGGTGTGGAGCCATATACTAGGAGCATGAGGTCCATAGTGGAGCAGCATCTTCTCTTCCATGATTATCCCTGGCCCAGCTGGGAAGCATTTTGGATGGGAGGGCTTTTGTCATTTTAGGGAGCCCCCATCCCCACCCCAGTGCACACAGAGTTCTCGTTTCAACCCCTCCACCTTCCACCTTTGGCTTTCCATCTCAGACAGGGATGATGGAGCACCCAAGACTCCGGGCATATGACAATTTCCTTTTGAAAAAAATTTGCCTAGATGCTTCTTTAGGTGAAACGTGGAATGTTTGTGAAAAACGCACTTAGACAGTTCATTTTCAAAAACAAGATTCTCCTTGATCTAGGAGGACCAATGAGAGATAAATACATTTTAAAAATATTTTTCTTTGATACAGTTTTAGTCATACAGGTTTATATGGGAAGATATGGTCAAGGGATAACTTTTTTTTTTTTTGAGAAGGGGTCTCACTCTGTCACCCAGGCTGGGGTGCAGTGGCGCAATCTCAGTTCACTGCAACCTCCGCCTTCTGGGTTCAAGTGATTCTCCTACCTCAGCCTCCCAAGCAGCTGGGATTACAGGCATCCGCCACCACACCTAGCTAATTTTTGTATTTTTAGTACAGACAGGGTTTCACCATGTTGGCCATGCTGAACCACCCACCTTGGCCTCCCAAAGTGCTGGGATTACAGGTGTGAGCCACTGCGCCCAGCCCTGGGATAACTTTAATAAGGTTATCCTGCATAAACTTGTTAGTATATCCAGTAGAAGAATAGGACCTTTGGAAATTAAAGAGCTGGGTTCAAATCCCAGCTCCAACTCTTCTTAGCTAAGTGATCTTGGGCAAGTTATATGGCCTCAATTTCTTCACCTATAAAGAAAGAATGATGGCTGGGCGCAGTGGCTCATGCCTGTAACCCCAGCACTTTGGGAGGCCGAGGTGGGTGGATTACTTGAGGTCAGAAGTTCGAGACAAGCCTGATCAACATGGTGAAATCCGGTCTCTAAGAAAAATACAAAAATTAGCTAGGAACGGTGGCACACGCCTGTAATCCCAGCTACTCTGGAGGCTGAGGCATGAGAATCACCTGAACCCAGGAGATGGAGGATGCAGTGAGCCAACGCCACACCACTGCACTCCAGCCTAGGTGACAGAGCCAGAGAGTGAGAGCAAGAAATGAAGGTAGGTGGGGGGAGGGAGGGAGGGAGGAAGGAAGAAAGGAAGGAAGGGAGGGAGAGAGGGAGGGAGGAAGGAAGGAAGGAGAGGGAGAGAGAGAGAGAAAGAAAGAAAGTAGCTTTTAAAAAAAAAAAACTTTAAAAAGAAAGTACTAAACCAGTGATGCACCTATTTTGAGAATGTTATGGTTGATTGCTATGAAGATTAAAAGTTAGTATATATAAAGTATACTGCATAAGGGCTGGAAAATAGTAAATATGGTCATAAATGTTAGGTATTATGTGTGACCTCTGAAGACCCCAACAGAGTGTCTGGCATGTAACCAGGATTCAGGGAATATTTGTTGGGAGAAAAATGCATTCATTTAAATTTTGCCCCATTTCTTGTCCAGTGATGAAAGCCCTTTGCAAAAATAAGAATAATACCTAGAGATATTACTATAAACCAGATACACTACTGATACATTACTATATGCTGGATAATGTTACATACTGTATATGTACTAATTTAACCCTCCCAGCAGCCTATCTTACAGAAAGAAAACTGAGGCATGAGGAGGTTAACTAACTCATTCAAGGTCTCACAGCCAGAATGTGACACAGCAGTGATTCAACCCCAAGGCCTCTGATATCCGGGCCTCTAATATCAGGCCTCTGATAACTGGCTTCTGATAACTGGCCTCACAGTGCTTCAGCTTCCAACCGCAGATGAAACAAAACTAGTACAAACTAAGAAATAAATTTTGAGAATAAGCAGATTTCCAACAAAGGAACTTTGAAAAGCCTTTTATGTTGGGTACCTCTTCTAGTGTAGAGTTCTGCTTGGCGACATTTTTAAATTCATCCCAAAATAATTTTTTTAGTTTATCTATTTCCCCATAAAGTTTGGTCCACTCTTGTTCTTTCCATTTATCAAATTCTTTCTTAGCTTCTATTTCCCTCTGATGAATGAGCTCTGCTTCCTAAAAAGAAGAGCAAGAACAATACAATGATTAATTCCACATTACAGCAAATATCTACTAAGAACCTACTTAGGCCTCCTTGTCTATGCAAGTCACTATGGAGACCCAAAGAGCATTCATCCCACAGTTCCCGTTGTTTGGACTTGGGAGGACCAGTCTAAGCCAATCTTACCTGAACTGTAAAGTCTCTTGAGTATAGGAACTTGTTTCTTTTTCTCTATGCAGGCTTACCTCTGAGATATTACAGGTTCAGTTCCAGACCACCACAATAAAGAGAATATCATAATAAAGCAAGTATTGGAATAAAGCAAGTATTGCAATAAAGCAAGTGTGTCATATAAATATTTTTGTTCCCCAGTGTATAAAAAAGTTGTGTTTATGCTAGACTGTAACCTATTAAGTGTTCCATAGGATTATGTATAAAAAAAGTACATAACTTTATTTAAAAAATACTGTATTGCTTAAAAACAAAGATAAATAGCTAGGACCTAATTAAACTAAAGAGATGTTGCATGCCAAAAGGAACAGTAAATAGGGTAAACAGACAACCCACAGAGTGGAAGAAAATCTTCATAATCTATGCATCTGACAAAGGACTAATATCCAGAATCTACAATGAACTCAAACAAATCAGTAAGAAAAAAACAAACAGTCCCATCAAAAAGTGGGCTAAGGACACGAATAGACAATTCTCAAAAGAAGAGATACAAATGGCCAACAGACATATGAAAAAATGCTCAACATCCCTAATGATCAGGGAAATGCAAATCAAAACCACAATGCGATACCACCTTACTCTTGCAAGAATGGCCATCATCAAAAAACAGTAGATGTTGGCATGGATGCAGTGATCAGGGAACACTTCTACGCTGCTGGTGGGAATGTAAACTAGTACAGCCACTATGGAAAACAGTGTGGAGATTCCTTAAAGAACTAAAACTAGGGCTGACTGCAGTGGCTCACGCCTGTAATCCTAGCACTTTGGAAGGCCAAGGCAGGCAGAGCACGAGGTCAGGAGATCAAGACCATCCTGTCTAAGACAGTGAAACCCTGTCACTACTCAAAATACAAAAAATGAGCCAGGTGTGGTGGCGTGCACCTGTAGAACCAGCTACTCGGGAAGCTGAGGCAGGAGAATCGCTTGAACCCAGGAGGTGGAGGTTACAGTGGGCCGAGGTCACGCCACTGCACTCCAGCCTAGGTGACAGAGCGAGACTCTGTCTCAAAAAAAAAAAAGAATTAAAAGTAGAACTACCATTTGATCCAGCAATCCCACCACTGGGTATCTACCCAGAGGAAAGGAAGTCATTATTCAAAAAAGATACTTGCACACGCATGTTTACGGCACCACAATTCACAATTGCAAAATCGTGGAACCAACCCAAATGCCCATCAATCAACGAGTAGATAAAGAAACTGTGATATATATATATAGATATATATATATAGATAGATATATAGATATATATATATAGATATATAGATATATAGATATATGATGGAATACTACTTAGCCATAAAAAGGAACGAATTAACAACATTTGCAGTGACCTGGATCAGACTGGAGACTATTATTTTAAGTGAAGTAACTCAGGAATGGAAAACCAAACATGTATGTTTTCAGATATGTAGAAGCTAAGCTACGAGGACACAAAGGCATAAGAATGATGCAATGGACTTTGGGAACTTGGGAGGAAGAGTGGGAGGGGGGAAGGGGTAAAAGACAACAAATATGGTTTTGCAGTGTATACTGTTCGGTGATGGGTGCACCAAAATCTCACAAGTCACCACTAAAGAACTTACTCATGTAACCAAATACCACCTGTACCCCAATAACTTATGGGAAAATAAAAAATAATAATAAAATTTTTAAAATACTTTATGGCTAAAAAATGCTAACAATCATCTGATCCTTTAGTGAGTCATAATCTTTTTGCTGGCGCTGGGTCTTGCCTTGACGTTGATGGCTGCTGACTGATCAGGGTTGGGTGCTGTGGCAATTTCTTAAAATAAGACAACAGGCCAGGCATAGTGGCTCATGCCTGTAATCCCAACACTTTAGGAGGCCGAGGCAGGTAGATCACTTAAGGTCAGGAGTTCAAGACCAACCTGTCCAACATGGCAAAACCCCCGTCTCTACTAAAAATACAAAAAATTAGCCAGGTGTGGCGGCACATGCCTATAATCTCAGTTACTTGGGAGGCTGAGGCAGGAGAATCGCTTGGACCTAGGAGACAGAGGTTGCAGTGAGCCAAGATCATGCCACTGCACTCCAGCCTGGGTGACAGAGCAAGACTCTGTCAAAAAAAAAAAAAAAAAAAAACCAAAACAAAACACCAGTGAAGTTTGCGACATCGATTGACTCCTCCTTTCATGAAAGATCTCTCTGTAGCATGAGATGCTCTTTGGTAGCATTTGACACAAAGTAGAATTTCTTTCAAAATCAGAGTCAATTCTCTTAAACTTTACTGTTGCTTTCTCAACTAAGTTTATGTAATATTTTAAATCCTTTCTTATCATTTCAACACTGTTCACAGCATCTTCAGAAGTAGTAGATTCCATCTCAAGAAACTACTTTATTTGCTCATCCATAAGAAGCAACTCCCCAACCACTAGTTTCATCATGAGGTTGCAGCAATTCAGTCCCATCTTCAGGCTCCACTTCTAAGTCTAGTTCTCTTGCTATTTCCACCACATCTGCAGTGGCTTCCTCCACTGAAGTCTTGAATCCCTCAAAGTCATCCATGATGGCTAGAATCAATTTCATCCAAACTCCTGTTAATGTTAATATTTTGACCTCCTCCAAAGAATCACACATTTTCTTAATGGCATCCAGAATGGCAAATCCTTTCCAAAAGGTTTTCAATTTACTTTGCTCAGATCCATCAGAGGAATCACTATCTATGACAGCTATAACCTTACAAAATGTATTTCTTAAATCATAAAATTTGGAAGTCAAAATTACTCCTTGATTCATGGGCTGCAGAATGGATATTGTGTTAACAGGCTTGAAAACAACACAAATCTCCTTGTATATCTCCACCAGAGCTCTTAGGTGACCAGGAACATTGTCAATGAGCAGTAATTATTTTGAGAAGAATCTTTTTTTTTAGCAGTAGATCTCAACAGTGGGCTTAAAATATTCAGTAAACCATGCTGTAAACAGCTGTGCTGTCATCCGGACTTTCTTGTTCCATTTTTAGAGCACAGGTAGAGTAGAGCTAGCATAATTCTTAAGGGCCCTAGACTTTTCACAGTGGCAAATGAGCACTGGCTTCAACTTACAGTCACCAGCTGTATTAGACCCTAACAAGAGAATCATCCTGTTCTTTGAAACTGTGAAGCCAGGCATTGACTTATCTCTAGCTATAAAAGTGCTAGATGGCTTATTCCTACAGAAGGTTGTTTTTTCTACACTGAAAATCTGTTTAGTACAGTCACCTTCATCAATTGTCTTAGCTAGATCTTCAAGATAACTTGCTGCAGCTTCTACATTAGCACTTGCTGCTTCACATTGCACTTCCATTGTTACGGAGATGGCTTCTTTCCTTAAACCTATGAACCAACCTCTTTTAGCTTTCAACTTTTCTTCTGCAGCTTCTTCACTTCTCTCAGCCTTCATGGAAGTGAAGAGAGGTAGGTCCTTGCTTTGGATTAGGCTTTGGCTTAAGGGAATTTTGTGGCTGGTTTGATCTTCTATCCAGACCACTAAAACTTTCTCCATCTCAGTAATAAGGCTGTTTCACTTTCTTATCATTTGTGTGGTCAGTGGAGTAGTGCTTTGAATTTCCTTCAAATTTCCTTTGTATTCATAACTTGGCTGTTTGGCACAAGAGGCCTGCCTCTCAGCCCATCTCAGCTTTCGACATGCCTTCGTCACTAAACTTAATCATTTCTACCTTTTGATTTAAAGTGAGAGATGTTTAAGTTTGCCACCTTATATGGATAGTTTGTGGCACCCCAAAACAATTACAATAGTAACATCAACGATCATTGATCACAGATCACCATAACAGATAGAGTAATAATGAAAAAGTTTGAAATACTGTGAGAATTACCAAAATGTGATGCATAGACATGAAGTAAGCACATGCTGTTGGAAAATGATGCTGATAAACTTGCTCAACACAGGGTTGGCACAAACCTTCAATGTGCAAACAATACAATGTCTGTGAAACATACAAAACACAAAAAAAATGAAGTATGCCTGTATTTGCCACAATACCAACTATGCAGCTGGTGCTCAATAAATGCATGCTGAGGGGATGAATAATGAAGGGGTAAGCAGGGCAACTTCATGTATTTTCATTCTACAAACATTTACTGAGCATTTTCTCTGGGCTGGATTCTGGAGCTTTCAGAATCAAACCCAGTCTTTGTCCTCAAAAAGTTAACTAACTGCATTGTGCACGAAGCTAAAATTCAGGTTCAAATGTCCTCAGAGGGTGCCGACTAATGCAGGAAACTGCATCTCTCTGCTCTACTTTCGTCCACATAAGTCTGGCAAAAACAATTCAATTTTCCTTTCCAGGCTACCTAAAATCATTTGCCATGTCCAAGAAGGCACTATCCCAGCTCTGACTCCCAGCTCTGGGAAACCAGCTGGAATTTTTGCCCTGTGGGATTCATGTGCATCAAGGGTCTCCTGGGTAGTCCATGACCCAAGTCTCCCTGATGTTTTCTCTCCCTGCCCACCTGGAGCTGCCGCTGCCTCTCCGCCTCCCTCTGGGCTTCCAGCTCCCCTTGGGTCCACTTTAGCTTGGCCCGTAGCTCTTCTAACACCTCTTCCACTGGCTGTTCCTGTTTCTTCTGTTTTCCTGTGGGGTCCATGCAAAGACAGGTGATCAGTTTAAGTCCAAAAATCACGACAGTGTAGTTTCTCACCTCGTCAATCAGCCACACCTCAGTCTCAAACCAGCTTCGCTACTTAGTACATTGACCTTGGGCAAAGAACATAATCTCCCTGTCCCTCTGTTTCCCCAAACTGGAAAATAGAGATAACAATAGCACCTAACTCAGAGGGCTGCTGTGAGGATGAAATGTGAGAATGCAAAGTGCTTAACATAGTGTCTGGCATGACAACTCAAAAAATGTGAATTATTATTGTACTGTCACTTAAAATAAGTATTTGGACAGTACTGACAAATGGAAATAGAAATTTAAAACTACTATAGTAACAGAAGCAGAATATCAAACAGCATGTACACCAATTATCAATACAAAGAACATATCCATGTATCCTGACAGTAATCACAGAGAATTTTAAAGTAATAAAAATCATTGTAGTTTTAAGTTCACTTTTTTCAATAATATAAGTGTATAGTTGTAAATTTCAGGCCAGGTGCAGTGGCTCATGCCTGTAATCCCAGCACTTTGGGAGGCCGAGGCAGGCTGATCACAAGGTCAGGGGTGTGAGACCAGCCTGACCAACATGGTGAAACCCTGTCTCTACTAAAAATACAAAAAAAATTAGCCAGATGTGGTGGCAGGTGCCTATAATCCCAGCTACTCAGGAGGCTGAGGCAGAAGAATCGCTTGAACCTGGGAGGCGGAGGTTGCAGTGAGCCGAGATCGCACTCCAGCCTGGGAGACAGAGTGAGACTCCGTCTCGATAAATAAATAAACAAATAAATAAATAAATAAATTTCAAATGGGAAAAAAGCAGCATGTATTATAAAGAACCAAAGCTCCTTTAAGTGTATACTTTAAATTGTTTAAGTGAACAAAAAGATTCAGAATGAATTATAAAAAACATCCTAACTAAACCACATACTGATGATAAAGCAAGAGTTAAGGGTTAAAAAAGAATACAATTATTCTTGAACATTTGTTACTTTTTAAAGCATATTTAGTGATTACTAGATAAATCATACTGTTATTAAAATTCCAAGCCTTTTCTTTGAAAAGAGATGTGGCTTTTCTCAGGTTGGACATTTTACAAACAAGCAATTTTTAGTTGCAGTAGAAATTAATTTGGTTTAATAACATGATTTGAGGCGACCATGGAATAGGAGAGCTGGACATCTAGGAAGTCAGCAGCCTGCGAATAAAGAGGCCATGACCATTAATATAGCAAAAGTGATCTTAAGAACACATTTCTGTCTCCTTACAGCACTTTACATTAAGGAAATAAGAGATATGCACAAAGATCTACATGCAAGAATATCAATCATCATGTGATTTATAATAAATAAATGTTGGGGTAAGCCATATATTCAACAGGAGGAAATTGTGAAATAAATTATGACAGCCATTAATGAAATACCATTCGGCCATTAAAAAATCACATTTTCAAAGATAATTTAATGACATTGGAAAATAAGACATATTCTTAAATGAAAATAAGCAATAGTCAAAGCACACACTATATGATTATATATGTCTACAGAAAAAAATAACAGAGAATACACCAAAATATTAACTGCTGGTGATACTGTTCGTGGTTTTTATTTTCTCTTTTCTACTTTCCTATATTTAAATTTTCTATACCAGAGACATATTTTCATTCAAAAAAAATTTAACGCATGGAAAATTTATTCTTCCTTAGCCTCCAATGCAGAACTAAGAAGAAGTAGATATGCACTAAATACCTAGTTTTAGGTAAGTGGTACTTTTTTTTATGAAAAGGGAATTTGAATGATGGAAAATAGGAGAAAAAGTTTTACTTAATGGCATTTTTACGTCTATATTTTATGTTTTAACAAATATTTCTTGTTGAACCTCAAAAAGTGAATATAGGTTGAGTGCAGTGGCTCACGCCTGTCATCTCAGCACTTCGGGAGGCCAAAGCAGGCAGATTACTTGAGCCCAGGAATTCGAGACCAGACTGCCCAACACAGTGAGACCTCATCTCTACAAAAACTTTTTTAAATTAGCCAGGTATGGTGGTGCATGCCTGTAGTCCCAGCTACTTAGGAGGCTGAGGTACGGGGATTGCTTGAGCCCGGGAGATGGAGGCTGCAATGGAGCCAAGATCAAACCACTGCACTCCACCCTGGGTGACAGAGTGAGACCCTGTCTCAAAAAAAAGAAAAGAAAAGAAAAGAAAAGGGAAAAGACAAAGAAAAGAAAAGGAAAAGAAAAGAAAAGTGAATGTAAAATATGCAAATCTCTTTATGGGGAAAACATACAGCCTTGCTCCTCATTTTGGAATTTGAAATTGTAAAATTAAAGTGATTAGATCATGATAAGCTCAAGTATGTAGAAAAGTCAAAGAACTGGTCTGACTGCCCATTCACCCTTTTTAGGCTTATTCGTGGCTGGCATCAGGGAATTGCAGATTCGCAGAAGGCTGGAAGGTAAGAGCCCTTCAAAGTCACTCCATATGACTGCCCCATTCACGGTGAAGCCCACTGAGACACAGCGGGGAAAGCATGGACCGAGGTTACATCATAAATAGCGACAGAGCTAAGAATGAAATCTACCTGACTCCCAGCCCTTCTTTACACATGGGGTCAGAAACCCTTCCAACCCAAGTGGGCTCCCCCGGTGGTGAATGGTGGGATCATCCCATCCCCAATTGGACAGTGAGGTTCTGAGAGCAGTTTTGGGTGGTATAGGTGGTCGCCACCCACTGAATACCAGCCCCAGCCCCTTCCACAGTCGCAGAAGGGGCCCAGGCTGCTGTCTGGACTCACCACCTTCTGCCACGCCTGCATGCCTGCGCTGGATGTGGCCCCGGAGAAAGGTGGCATTCATGAATGTCTTGTCACACAGGTGGCACTATACAGAGAGGATGCAATGGGGAGTACAAGATTAGGTCACCGAGTCAGCCTGGAATTTTCCTTATATCAAAGCCCCCATCCCCTTGGGACCCCTGGGCTGCTTCAGAAATAAAGAATTTAATTTACTGAGCAAGGCAATGATGTCAACCCATGCTGCCCACTAGGATCATCTGGGGAGCTTTAAAATACTACCAGTGTCCCGGGAAACTGTGAACACTGACTGGATATTTGATGATACTAATGAATTTCTGTTGCTTTTTCAGAGTGTGATGATGGTGTTTGTCTATGTTTAAAAGTCAGAGTCTTCTCTTTTAGAGATACAAATAGAGATATTGAAATACTACAAATAAAATCATATTACTAATATGCTTCAAAATAATCCAGAAGTGGGGAAAGCGGGCAGGGGAAGAGATGCAACAACACTGCCCATGGGTTGATACTGTTAGTGTGTAGATAAAGGTTCATTATATTATTCTCTCTATTATTGCACATGTTTGAAATTTTCCATAATAAAAAGTTTTTAAAATATGCCAATGTCTAGGTCCCATCCCAGGGTGGAGAACCACCAGAGGCAGAGGTTAGCAAATAAACAGCATCTGTAATTCCAAATCCCTCTCCTAAGACATTTCAGACATAAGCAATCTATCACATCATCTTCTCACTGTAAAATTTCAGAATTCTTCCCAACACAGCTTTGGAAGCTGCCATTGTTAGTTAATCGATAGGCAGATTATTTGCTATCTTTGCAGACAATTGTGACAGGAATTGCCAGTTGTCCCCCAATACCCATTTTCCCTTTCTTCCTTGGTAACAGTAAGTCTGTGGCCAATGAGAATAAACACTCTGTGTCCCAACCTTCCTAGCAACCAGGTGTGTACACAGGACTTACTACTAAAAGGGTTCTGACCCTTTTAATCATAAACATATCAATTATATCAATTTGTTATCAATTAATAATATATCATAACAATTCCTTCTGTCTCACTGTGATATTGTGATACAATAAGAATGTAGGCTGGGCACAGTGGCTCACACTTAAAATCCTAGAACTTTGGGAGGCTGAGGTGGGCGGATCACTTGAGCCCAGGAGTTCGAGACCAGCCTGGGCAATCTGGAGAAACCCTGTCTCTAAAAAAATTAGCCAAACATGGTGGTAGGTGCCTGTAGTCCTAACTACTCAGGAGGCTGAGGTGGGAGGATCACCTGAGCCTGGGAGGTTAAGGCTGTGGTGAGCCATGATCAGACTGCAGCCTGGGTGACAGAGTGAGACCCTATCTCAAAAAAAAAAAAAAAAAAAAAATGTAAATTTGGTCTTTGTTCCTTCCTAGTTTCTGGCAGGGATGTCCTAAAACACTTACAACAAGCTTGTTCAACCTGCAGCCCATAGGCCACATGTGGCCCACAACAGCTTTGAAAGTGGCCCAACACAAATTTGTAAACTTTCTTAAAACATTATGAGATTTTTTTAGGAACTTTTTTTTTAGCTCATCAGCTATCATTAATGTTAGTGTATTTTATGTGTGGCCCAAGACAATTCTTCTTCTTCCAATGTGTGGCCCAAGACAATTCTTCTTCTTCCAATGTGGCCCAAGGAAGCCAAAAGATTGAACACCCCTGACTTACAATCTTCAGAGTGATAAGGGCGGTAAAGCATCTTTTGTAATAATATTTGGTCTTAGTCCCCAGTTCATGACACAAGAGATTCTGAGATCCTTGGAATCTCCAGAGTAATAAGAGCATCTACTATTGTTTGAATGTTTGTCCCTTCCAAATCTCATGTTGAAATTTAATCTCCAGTGTGGCAGTGTTGAGAGGTGGTGCCCAGTGGGAGGTATCTGGGTCATGGAGCAGATCCCTCATATATAGATTAATGCCCTCCCTTGGGGGTGAGGGAGTTCTCATTCTGATTAGTTTGACAGAGCTGGTTGTTAGAAAGAGCCTGGCATCCCTCTCCCCTTACTTCCTCTCTTGCCATGAGCTCTGGACAGGCCAGCTTCCCTTCACTTTCCACCAGGAGTGAAAGCAGTCAGAGGCCCTCATCAGGTGCCCAGTCTTGAACCTTCCAGCCAGCAGAACTGTGAGTCAAATAACCTCTTTTCTTTATAAATTATCCAGCTTCGGGTATTCCTTTATTGCAACACTAAACTTACTAAGACAGTGTTTTTTGTATGCTAATGAAAGGACTGGTGGCTGGGCACCTTCTGCCCCACCCCGCAAATGACTTTCTGGTGACCAACTCCTATCCTTTTTTTTTTTTTTTTTTGGCTCATCAGCTCTCATTATGATAAAGATGCTGGGCTCAGGTAATCCTCCCAGGATGGGGGTTGGTCACCAGAAAGACCAAGGCATGGGTAGAGGGTTGAAACTTTCAGCCCCACCCTCCAGCCTCCAGGGAGGGAAGAGGGGCTGGACTACTAAGCAATGGCCAATGATTTAATCAATTATGCATGCTTGGTGGAATCTCCATAAAACCCCTAAATGATGGGATTTAAAGAGTTTCCAGATTGGTAAACACTAAGGTGCTAGGATATGGCACACCCAGAAAGGGCAGGGAAGTTCCGAGTCCCTTCTCCCATACCTTGTCCTCTCTTGTCCTCAAATGCATCTCTTCCATTTGACTATTCTGACTTCTATCTTTATAATAAACTAGTAATAAAGTGTCTTCTTCCTGAGTTCTGTAAGCCATTCTAGCAAATTATTGAACCTCAAGATGGAGTTATGGGAACCCTCAATTTGTAGCCAGTTAGTCAGAAGTACAGGAGACCCAGGTATCTGAAGTGGGGCCAGTCTTGTGGGACCGATCTCTTAACTCATGGCATCTGATGCTAACTCCAGGTAGATAGTGTCAGAATTGAATTGAAGGGCACCCAGTTGGCACTGGAGAATTGGTTGGTGTGAGGGAAAAAAACACACATTTGGTGTCAGAAGTGTTATGAGCAGAAATAGGTAACCCATCCATCCACAAACTATGAATGTCTTAAAAACCTGAACCAGCATGACTTGTGCCCACATCCTCAGAGCCTGGCACAGGGCCTAGCCACCATGACAATTTTTATTAAAGGGCAGATGTCCCTAATCCATACTTCCATGGAGACACATTCAAATGCTCCATGCTGCTTTGGGAAATGAACTGTCACTTGGTTGAATAATGGAGTCAGTATTCCAGAATAAGCCTGGCTCCACCAATCCCTTGTCACACGTAGATTCAACACATACACACACACATACCCCTCACACACACCTTTACACAACACACTCCTCTACATACACATACAAATTCTCCATCATACATAAATATGCACGCACTCACACCCTCTATAAATACACCCTTAGACACATATACAGCCTTCTTTGACATACACATCCTTACACACATTCTCCATAAGTACAAACACACACTCTTACACACATATATACCCTTCATTCATTCACACACACACAAACACTATTTTTTTTTTTTTTGGCAGAGATAGCTGAGGTTTTATTTTGGACAAAAAAAAAAAAGCAATTGAATTGTTTTGTAGCTGGAGGCATGGGCAAGGGGGGGTCCCTAGGCAGTAAACTCCCCTGCAGGTGGGTTGAGGGCTAGGGCTGAGCCTCAGTGGGTCTCCCGTTCCCTGTGCTACCCTGCGGAGCAGTCTCCCCCCTCCCCCGGGCTCTGGGGCAGCCGCAGGAGGGGCAGGCTGGGAGGGGCTGCCACAGCTGTTCACTTGGGCAGGACGTTAGAGGACTCGGACACTGGCTTCCCATCGCACGTCTCTATCTTCTTCACAATCACAGTGGCCCTGGTGGAGCTGGTGCAGCTGAAGGAGCTGGAGCCTGCGCCAGAGCCAAAGCTGGAGCCCAGGCTGTAGCTGAGGCCAGGGCTTGTGAGGCCCCCATAGGCCGGGCTCAGACCACCTGCATAGCCTCTGGTGGTCTTTGTATGGATACTCGTGTTCTGCATCTCAGACTCCAGCCACGTCTCCTCGCCCTCCAGCAGCTTTCTATAGGTGGCGATCTTGATGTCCAGGGCCAGCTTGACATTCATCAGCTCCTGGTACTCACGCAGCTGCCGCTCCATGTCCTTCCTGCTTGGCCCGCTGCAGGGCGGCCTCCAGCTCAGACAGCTTGGCGTTGGCATCCTTAATGGCCAGCTCCCCACGTTGCTTGGCATCTGCGATGCCCTCTGGCCTTTGAGGCCCTCAGTCTCAGCCTGGAGCCGGCTGATGTTCTGGTTCATCTCTGAGATCTCAGTCTTTGTATGCTGCAGGTCATCTCCGTGCTTCCCAGCCAGCATCTGCAGCTCCTCATACTTGATCTGGTACATGCTCTCAGCCTCAGCCCAGCTGCGGTTGGCGATCTCCTTACACTGTGCCTTGACCTCAGCGATGATGCTGTCCACGTCCACGGAGCGACTGTTGTCCATGGACAGCACCACAGGCGTGTCCGAGATCTGGGACTGCAGCTCCCGGATCTCCTCTTCATACAGCTGCCTGAGGAAGTTGATCTCGTCAGTCAGCCCTTCCAGGCGAGACTCCAGCTCTACCTTATTCATGTAAGCTTCATCCACATCCTTCTTGATGAAGGCAAATTCATTCTCCATCTCTGTATGCTTATTGATCTCATCCTCATACTTGTTCTCGAAGTCCTCCACCCAGCCCCTGCATGTTGCCAAGCTCTGCCTTCAGCTTCAGCTTCTCCTGGCCCAGAGTCTCCAGCTGCTGCCTAAGGGTGTTGATGTAGCCTGAACATGTTGTCCATGTTAACTCTGAGCCGTCTTCTGCTGCTGCAGGAGGCTCCAGTTGGTCTCCCGCATCTTGTTCTGCTGCTCCAAGAACCATACCTTGTCTATGAAGGAGGCAAACTTGTTGTTGAGGGTCTTGATCTGCTCCTTCTCCTGGGTGCACATGGCCTGGATGTTGCAGTCCATCTCCAGGTTAAGGGGGCTCAGCAGGATCTGGTTGACCGCGATGGCGGTGAGGCCTCCCACGCCACTGGCCCCACCATAGCCTCCGCCCAGGTCACCCCGGAAGCTGCTGCTGCCCACTCAAGAGAAGCTTGAGGAGCTGATGCAGGCACTGGGCCCACTCACGTAGAAGCAGCTGCTGAAGGCCCGGGGGCCAGAGGTGGGCACCTTGTAGGACTTCTGGGTCACCCTGATGAACATGGTGGAAGCTGAACCAGGTGGAGATTCCAGAAGGAGCAGAGAAGCTGCTTCTTGGTCAGAAACACTATTAATACACCTTTTTATACATGTTCCAGAGTTGTATCCTTTATAATATAGTACAAGCACACATTACACACCACACACCCTACATACACACAGAGGTACCCTTCAAGTATTCACACACACACACACATTAAACACACACACATATTCACACCATTTACAAACACACACACTCTCCATACATTCATGCATATACATACACTAGACATGCACCCTCTCCATAAACACACACATCTCCCACACATGTACAATCTACACACACACTGTAGAACCTAATGAGACAAGCCCAGGCTCTCTGGCCACCAGCAGCATCTCTGAAATCTGCTCCTAACCAGTGAAAACAGCCCCCCAGCAGCCTTATGGCCCCAGCAGTGCTGCCCAGTAGCAACAGTTGCCCCAGTGGCTGGGGCACACAGCCTCTCCCTGCCTGGTGGAGATTCCTCACCGTGTGGTAGCTGTGGGTGCCTGTCTGCATTAGCAGCTGCTGCAGGGTGCTGATCATCTTGCGACGCCGGCGGCTCTCCTCCCGCACACCCTTGAGCTCGTCAGCCTGGCGGCCCAGCTCCTGCTGACCACGCTGCTGCTGGCCCAGGCTGGTCTGCAGCCGTGCCTCCAGCTGGGCAATGCTGGCACTCAGGCAATCCTGGCAGTGCAGCAGGTACTCAATGATGAGCTGTGCCAGGCGCAGCACCTTGAGCAGTGCCGGGTCCACAGGCTGCCCACAGCGGCTGCACACCTCCCGGTCCAAGTTGCAGAAGGTGATGCCAGCAATGTTCTCTTGCAGAGTGGCCACATCCAGCTCCCGGGCCACGCGGTCTACATCCAGGGTGCTAATGCGTCTCCAGTCCATGCTATCATGGCGAGGCTGAAACTTGAAAGTGGGGAACGTGTAGGCCCCAAAGAGGGGGCCACTGAGGCCCTCAGCAGTGGCAGCTGGGGACTGCATGGGCAGAGGAGGCCCTGAGCTGACCACCAGAGGAGGGTGGCACCAAGGCCACGGCAGTAGGCCAAGGAGCTGAGAGAAGGCCTGGAAAAAGAGAAGAGAGTCCAAGTTAGGTAAGGTGTGTGTGGCTGCACCTACTGTATATCTGGCCAGAAAGGGCCTAGGCAGGGCAAAGTGAGGTGTCTGTGCAGCAGCTGTAGCATTCATGGTGTGTGCTGACATGGCCAGAGCTGTGGAAAGAAAACATGGGCTTTGCAATCACACAGATGTGGGTTCGAATGCTCTGCCTTGGGCAAGTCCCTGCACATCTTTAAGCCTCCTGTGTCTAAGGAGGAACATGGGGCCCACTGTGCAGGCCTGTGGTGAGGAATGAGGCAAGTGAAGCACCCAGCCTAGTGCCTGGCACACAGCAGGTCCTCAGTGAGCCCCCTCTGCAAATCCCACCTCCACTGCAGGAGTGCCTGGCAAAGGCCTTTGTCAGCAGGTGGCTATCAAATTTAGAAATGGGTCCTACTGCAATCCTATTTTTATCTCAGGATAAAGTCCAACAACTTGCTGTGAATGACCAAGGTTCCTAATGTCTACCCTGTCTTCTCTTTCTCCTATAACTACAGGATTCTAGTGGAACACGAGTGAACTACCTTTCCCAGCTTCTCCAGCAATAACGTGTGATCATATGACTAAGTTCTCTCTCCTGGAATGTGAGTGAAATGATGTCCACCCCTGTCAGGAGGGGCTTAAGAGAGTCACGGAGTCTCTGCCACACGGTGCTCAATCCATCATGGGCTTTTTTTTTAACTTAACAGTTAAGTAAAAAGATCTCCAGCTTCTTTGCCAAGACTCAGATTCTACTCTCTAAACTCTTGGTGAGCATATGAACTGTTCTCTCTGAAGAGTAATTTGACAATATCAATGGGAATTTTGAACATTCCACTACTAAAAATTATAATTATGCTACAAACTCATATGTACAAAGGTACTTGTGAAAAAATTGTCATTGTAGCATCTTCTATAAAAGCAAAGTAAAAGAAAAAGTAGAAGAAAGCAAAGTACGATGTATCTCTATGCAATGGAATGTTATGCAGCTATTGATTGGTATAAAGCAGACTTACATGTACTGATATGAAATGATAATCTCCAATATATGTATATGTAAACACACACAAAATAGGCATATATACCTCTATTTCTGTTTTAATGACATATTAATATAATCATATTTAATAACTCACCAAAGTGAAAGGTATATATCATATTAGAATGGTTGTTTACGAGAGGAGGGAGGGAAATGGGAGTGTGGAATGGGGATAAATAAATGAATAGATGGATGGTGTGTGGGTGGTGATTGTCAGATAGACACATAAATAGGCCTTCACAGACCAATGATGATCTATATATATATATATATATATATACACACACATATATACATATATACATACACACACACACACACACACATATATATACATACACACACATATTCAGTCGTCTGTCAGCGTCCATGAGAGATTGGTTCCAGGACCCTCCTCAGACACCAAAATCTACAGATGGTCAAATTGCTTATATAAAATGGTGTAGTATTTGCATATAACCTATACACATTCTCCCACACACTTTAAATCATCTCTAGATTATTTATAATACCTAATACAATGTAAATGCTATAAAAATAGCTGTTATACTTAATTATTTAGGAAAAATGACAAGAAAAAAAGTCTGTACATGTTCAGTACAGAAGAAACTATCCTTTTTTTTCCAAATATTTTTGATCCGCAATTTGTTGAATCTGCGGACGCACAATCCACAGATATGGAGAGTCAAAATATATATACATCCATACACACACATACATATGAAAGACTCATATTTGTTATAATTAGTTTTATAATGAATAAAATATGCTCATTTATAATTCATATATATGATTCACTTATGTATATTATTTCATAAGCATAGACTGTTTCTGGAAAGATAGACAAGAAGCTATTAGCAATGGCTGCCTCTGGGAAGTGAAAATGGAGATTAGAGGACTTTTATTTTTCACTTTCTACCTCTCTGCACTATTCAAAGTTCTTATCATCATCTTCTATCACTTTTATTATTTTTTAAAAGAAAACATAGAATTTCAGTTCTTGCAGAAGTGAGAATCTGACTAAGGCAACAAGAGGTACATTTTACCCTATTTAATCAAGTCTTTCGAGATTACATGATTCAGTCTTCTTTCTGTTTTTTTTTTTTTTTTTTTTTTTTGAGACAATGTCTCGCACTGTCGCCCGGGCTGAAACACAATGGCGCGATCTCGGCCTACTGCAACCTCTACCTCCCGGATTCAGGCAATTGTCCTGACTCAGCCTCCAGAGTAGCCGGGATTACAGGCACACTCCACCACACCTGGCTAATTTTTTGTATTTTTAGTAGACATAGGGTTTCACTATGTTGGCCAGACTGGTCTCAAACTCCTGACCTTGTGATCCACCCGCCTCAGCCTCCCAAAGAGCTGGGACTACAGGCATGAGCCACCGCACCCGGCCCATGATTCAGACTTTAAAAAGTGCAATAGAAAGTGCACTTAAAAAAGTGCAATAGGAAGTCAAAGAAGTCATCAGCTTCAGAAGGAAGAAGGCCTTTAAAAAATGGTAGGACCAGGCTGGGCGCAGTGGCCCTCGCCTGTAATCCCAGCACTTTGGGAGGCCGAGGTGGGTGGATCACGAGGTCAAGAGATTGAGACCATCCTGGCCAACATGGTGAAACCCTGTCTCTACTAAAAATAGAAAAATTAGCCAGGCGTGGTGGCGTGCACCTGTAGTCCCAGCTACTCGGGAGGCTGAGGCAGGAGAATGGTGTGAACCTGGGAGGTGGAGCTTGCAGTGAGCCGAGATCGCGCCACTGCACTCCAGCCTGGGTGACAGAGCGAGACTCCGTCTCAAAAAAAAGTGGTAGGACTAGGTTGGCCAAAAAAAAAAAAGAGAGAGAGAGAAGGGCCTCCAGGAACAGCCCCTGACCGCACTGAGCCACTGTCTTCTTCTGTCTTCTGTGAAAGGCAGTGACAGGCCAGCCCTGCCTACCTCACAGGGTGCTATGAGACTTGGAGAAGATGCAAGGGGAAGGTGCTCAGTGATAACAATGGCAACTCTGCAGGGAGTGCCACCCTCTATGCTAGATACAAACTCCTAATACAAACCTACAAACAGGTATTATTATTCTCATTTTACAAATAAGGAAACTGGTTTCTGGAGCGGTTCAGTGGCATCCCCCAAAGGTCATATGTTGAAAACTCAATCCCCAATGCAGCAGTGTTGAGAGATGGGACCTTTAAGAGGTGATTAAGTCACGAAGACTCTGCCCTCATGAATGGATGAATGTCATTATTGTAGGAGTGGGTTAGTTATCACAGGAGTAGGTTCCTGATGAAAGGAGGAATTCAGTCTCCTTCCCTCTTGCTCTTATGCATTCTTGACCTTCCACTCTCCACCAAGAGATGATGCAGCAGGAAGGCCCTTGCCCAATATTGGACTTCAAGCTTGATATTGGACTTGATACTGGACTTGATATTGGACTTCAAGCTTCCAGAACTGTGAGAAATACATTTCTTTTCTTTATAAATTACCCAGTCTGTGTCATTCTGTTGCAGCAGTACAAAATGGATGAAAACAGGAGACCAGATTTGAAGTGTAATTGTAGGTTCATCTGGCACCAAAGCTTATGGACTTTGAACCACTCAACATTGATTCTTGGGGCTATTCCTCCTAAAATTTTGCTTTGATCAGATTATCATCCTTTATCCCTTAAACCTCCAATTCATCCACTTACTCACTCCTCATTTATAGTATGCCTATGTGGGCCCAGCCCAAGCTCAGGTCCTGGGCTATGGATTCATGTTAACACACAGCTGCTCCCCACTCTGGAGCTCAGCATGGCTCCCTATTCCCACTGTACCAAACGCAAACCTCTTAGCCTGGTCTTGAGACTGCCTACAGGATGCCACTGGCCCACCTTTTCAGTTTCAGCTCCTTCCTTCCCTTTCTCAGATACTCTTTCCCAACAAGTACTCCAAAAAGAAAACCAGCCAAACATAAGCACCCCCACCATGGTCACGAGAAGACTAGCACATTTCTGCCATGTTATGAGGGAGTGCAGTGGCGCGATCTCGGCTCACTGCAAGCTCTGGCTCCCAGGTTCACGCCATTCTCCTGCCTCAGCCTCCCAAGTAGCTGGGACTACAGGCGCCCGCCACCGCGCCTGGCTAATTTTTTGTATTTTGAGTAGAGATGGGTAACATGATACTCACCATGCTTAGCTCCAAAGCTGCAACTGTGCCACCAGAGCCTCAGAGACGACTGCTCACAACAAGCTGTGCCTCGGAGCAACAGCAGGTTACCAGGCATACTGTGGGCAAGGGTAACAAGACACCTGCTTCCTGATGTCCCAGCTCTCAGGTGAGCTCACCTGAGAACCGTACTGTTTAACTATTTAAGCTTTGGCCTCAGATGTTTGCCAACAGTCCTCTCTCTAATAATAAAGTCAAGAACTCTCCATCAGCCACTCTCTCTCTCATCTCTCCTCCTACCTCTTTGAATGCTCTTCCTTAAACAGTGACTATTCTTTCCCCTTTCTTTTATGACAGGGTGTGCCAGTACCCCCTTGATATTCTGCTATCCACCTGCAACCCATTTCTCCCTGCACGCTATCCCTAGGAATGAGCTCACAGCTTCAGCTACTATAGGCTTGCTCTAGGCTGAGCCTCAGTCACCTCCAAATCTCTCTCTAGCCCCTCGGTCTCTTGTGATCTTATACCCAACCATTCCATACTGATTATGCCAGGAATTGCAAAACCAAGTTCCACCAGGGCCAGAAAAGTAACATTAAATGCACAAAATGTAGCAGATATGAAAGAAACCACAGTACATGTGTGATGATAAATGGCAACTCATTCTCCACCTTAGTGTCCAAGATACAATAAGGCAGTGGTTCTCAAAGTGTGATCTCTGGACCAGCAGCATCAGCATCACCTGGGAATTTGTTAGAAATGCAGATCCCCAGACTTAATGATTTAGAACCACTAAATCTGTGGAGTGCTGGGCTAGAAAACATTAGGGATTGTGGCAAACCTGAGAGTGCAGGCCCTGTTTAAAGTGGGAAACCACTATTGAGCCACAGGGGAATGGATTTTGTGTTCCTTACTGGCTAATTCCAAATACACTGAGTGATATTCAAAGACTTTGATGAACTATTTCCAAAAGTACCTTTCTAGCTGCATCTCCCATTTACCATATTACTTGCCTTCCACACTTCCATACCTCTGGGCTGTTTATTTTATGTATAGACACTGTTTTTAAATGCTTTACAAAGAAGCACTCATATATTTCTCAGGACAAGCCCTTGAGGAAGTACTATTATCATCTAAGCCACAGAGAAATAAAGAAGCTTGCCCAAGATCCAGAGGCAAGATTCACACCCAGGCAGCCTGGCTTCAGTCTGGGCTCCTAGCCTCTATTCTATGCTGCCTCTTGGTATAGATGGTCCTTTGCCACCTTTTTTTGTTCCAGCTAAAGGTTGACCCATGTTTCAAGGCCCTGCTTATAAATGATTACCACCATATGGGAGTGTAAATTAGTTCAACCATTATGGAAGACAGTGTGGCGATTCCTCAAGGATCTAGAACCAGAAATACAAATTGACCCAGCAATCCCATTACTGTGTATGCACCCAAAGGATTATAAATCATTCTACTATAAAGATACATGTACACATATATTTACTGCAGCACTATTTACAATAGCCAAGACTTGGAACCAACCCAAATGCCCATTAATGATAGACTGGATAAGGAAAATGTGGCACATATACACCGTGGAATACTCTGCAGCCATAAAAAATAATGAGTTCATGTACTTTGCCGAGACATGGATGAAGCTGGAAACCATCATGCTCAGCAAATTAACACAGGAACAGAAAACCACACACGGCATGTTCTCACTCATAAGTGGGAGTTGAACAATGAGAACAGACAGACACAGGGAGGGGAACATCACACACCGGGCTTCCTGATATCCCAGCTCTCAGGGCTTAAAACCTAGATGACGGGGTCATAGGTGCAGCAAAACACCATGCATGTATACCTATGTAACAAACCTGCACGTTCTGCACATGTATCCCAGAACTTAAAAGTAGAATTAAAAATAAAATAAATAGATCCCATTTGTCTATTTTGGCTTTTGTTACCATTGCTTTTGGTATTTTAGTCATGAAGTCCTTGCTGGAAACCATCATTCTGAGCAAACTATCACAAGGACAGAAAACCAAACACCGCCTGTTCTCACTCATAGGTGGGAAATGAACAATGAGAACACTTGGACACAGGAAGGGGAACATCACACACCGGGGCTTGTTGGGGGATGGAGGGCTGGGGGAGGGATAGCATTAGGAGAAATACCTAATGTAAATGACGAGTTAATGGGTGCAGCAAACCAACATGGCACATGTATACATAACGTAACAAACCTGCACGTTGTGCACATATACCCTAGAACTTAAAGTATAACAATAAAAAAAACTTCCCACAATAAAATAAATAAATAAATAAATAAATAAATGATTATCACCATAAATCCCTGCTAGGCTCACAGTCAAAGTTCTCTGCCCCTCCCCCGGGCTTCCACAGCGCAGGGCGTACACTTCGTCTGTTAGGGTGTCTCTGCAACATTCATATCTCCATCCCAACAACAAATGATTCCTGAGGCCCTACTAAGTGCCAGGCATCATGACTGGCACTCAGGATCAATGATGACCTGGGCAACTATCCCTGCCATTGTTAATAAAAATAGTTCACATTTCTGGAATTCTATTATTTTCCATACACGGTGCTAAGGTTTTACATGTATTATCCTACTTAATTCTCACAACAACCTATTATGCAGATAAAGAAACAGAGAGTGAACAAAGAGAGGAAACAAACAGGGGAAATGACTTTCCCACAGTCACACAACTAGTAAGTGATAGTGTCTCACACAACTAGTAAGTGATAGTGTCTGGCTCCAAAGTTTTCTTCCCCAGAGAGACAGAAAAATACACAGAAATTAACCCACAGAGTGGCAAGTGCCAAGACAGGAGCTGGGAAAGTGTTCTCTGGGAACACCAAGGAGGGGACATACCAGGACACTTCTGTCTCCTTCCTCCCCCACTCCCCTGGCTATGAACTTTACAGGGGATGAGACCATGGCTTATTCGTATCTGCTGTATCCCAGTCCCCAGCCCATCACCTGGCACCCAGATTGCTACTGAACGGAGCAAAATTGTTGAAATCTCAGAACATCTGACTTAAAATTCTATTATTCTTAGGGTCTTGAAGAAATGGGGCTATGGACTGCCAAGAATTAGGATAAAGAGTAAAAGCTGAGTTAGGAATCCCTCATTCGGACTCTTTGGAGGGAAATGCCATTCAGACTTAGTAAATGCTTGATTTGTTGACCATCTGCATCCAGAGCTTAATCCCATGGGCTAAGAAGAGCTGAGAGTGCAGGAGTCCTGGCAGGTGGAACCAGGCATATCAATGAGAAGTCGCAGTGCTCACGCTGACTGTCAAGATACCGCCTCAGTGTTGGAGCTTGCTTCCTGAGCAGCCCTGAAACCTTCGTACTTACACTCTGAGCAGAGTATAAACACAGAGAAGGTGGCAGCCCCACTCCCAGCTACACAGAATTAGGGGTCCGAGTTCATGAGGTTTTAATGCACCTCAAAAGTATTACTCATGTCTTTTTCTAGAAGCCTAAGGGTCCAATTCTTAGATGTCCTAGAGCTCTGGCATTATAAGATGGAGCAGGGTCAGGCGTGGTGGCTCAAACCTGTAATCCCAGCACTTTGGGAGGCTGAGGCAGGTGGATCACCTGAGGTCAGGAGTTCAAGACCAGCCTGGCCAACATGGTGAAACCCCGTCTCTACTAAAAATACAAAAATTAACTGGGCATGGTGGTGGGCGCCTGTAATCCCAGCTACTTGGAAGGCTGAGGCAGGAGAATTGCTTGAACCCGGGAGGTGGAGGTTGCAGTGAGCCGTAAACAGAGACTGTGCCATTGTACTCCAGCGTGGGCAACAAGAATGAAATTCTGTCTCAAAAAAAAAAAAAAGATGGAGCAGAGCTGTGGAACTTGAAGATGATTATGAAGATAAGATGATAGTATAATAGGTAACATTTATCAAACATCTATATGTCAGGCACTGTGCCAGCCTTTAAAAGTACTAATTCTAAACTCATATAGCCTTGTAGATGGCTATGGTTCGTCTCATCTCACAGATGTAGAAACTGAGGCTCAGAGAAGCTAAGGGCCCTGCTCACTCAGCTACTAAATAATGAAGCCAAGATTCAAACTAAGTTCTATCTGATTCCAGAGCTTTTGAATTATGCCAAACTCTTAATAATTATGATAATTATAATGATGACATACAAATTATTTTCCATTATGGAAATTACAATACCTGAGTTTTCTTGACCAAAGTGCAAGCACTGACAGAGTTTACAGCAAATCAAGACAGGGTTAGTGTTGGGGATTCTAAATTCTCCCTGTATTTCAGCAGGGCTTGTCTGAACCCGACTCAGCTCCACAGCTTGCATCCTGATTAGGATAGGCAGACAAAAAGCCGAATGAGAGTGTTGCATGTTACCTGGAAACCATACACCCCAGGGGCAAGGACATCGTGCTTTCTCCAGACTGAATGGTGAGCAGACTGCTTTTCCCACATCTGGGAATAGAAACACAAGGAAGAAATGACTCACTGTCAACCAGGCGCAGTGGCTCATGCCTGTAATCCCAGCACTTTGGGAGGCCAAGGCGGGCAGATCGCCTGAGGTCAGGAGTTCAAAATCAGCCTGGCCAACATGGCGAAACCCTGTCTCTAATAAAAATACAAAAATTAGCTGGGTGTGGTGGCGCATGCCTGTAGTCCCAGCTACTCGGGGGCTGAGGCAGGAGAATCACTTCAACCTGGGAGGCAGAGGTTGCAGTGAGCCAAGATCGCGCCATTGCACTCCAACCTGGGCGACAGAGAGACTTCGTCTCAAAAAAAAAAGAGAGAGAAGAAATGACTCACTGTCATTAGGAAAACTGAAGCTGTTTAATCACCTTTAGATATATCGACAGGGTTTTGGGAAACTTCCCAATCCTAGACCAATATTATGAATAAGGGACCCAAAAGAATATTTGCGCTGACATTCAAACTTGCTTCATTGTTAAGAGTTGGTTTCTGCCTGGGACAATCCCACACCCATCTAGAATATAGAAAACCCATCTACCACCCTTGCTTTGCACACTCCCAGTGACAAGTTGTTCACCACCTCACAAGGCTGCCATCCCACTGTGAAAAAATCCTTGGAGACTTTATGGTTCTTCTAAAACGGGCCCACCAATAATCTGTCAAAAATAACTTCCTCAAAATTGGCCAAACACCTTATTTTTTTAACATAAACTGACAGTTAGACAACAACAACATCACCACCTTATTGTCTCTTCTGCTTCCTCAAGAATGCAGTCAAGAGGAGAACTTGAGGGAGCCAAGTTTCCAAGGTGGCTGCCAGGCAATCATTTACAAACCTGCCCTGGCTCCCAAGCTAACTTCAGCGGTGCCCACTGGGGGAGCTCGGGCGTGTCATTAATGCTAATTGTTGTGGCTGCCAAGGAAACCTTCACAAAGTTTGCAAACAGGCTATGCACACACAGTATGCAAGGGAGCTCCAGAGACCTCAACAGAGATGACAGGGACCTGGGGGCCCTCCTGAAGTACTACCACTGCAGAGCTTAGCCTTATTCTCAGATTCCATTGTGTTCTCCTTTTCCACTCTTCCCTGACCCTCATGGGGGCTGCAGCAACTCCTAGAACCTTCGAGCAGCAAGACAGAGGTCCCCTCCACCAGGCGCAGAGCTCTCCTTACACCTGGCCTCCTATTCCCAGCAACTTTAAGGAGATATTTTTAAGTGGCCATGGTTTTATCAAATGCCTATTAAGTTTTTGCCACAAAAGGATTTTATTTAAAATAAAAACAGGGGTAGGTATTTGACTGACATCCCTTGTGAGTGCTGTAGAGAAGAGGAATGAATACTGACATGTCCTATCTTCCCAGATGCAGAATTGTAAAACAAACAAACATAATTGATTTTCACATGTAAAAGAAAACTGGCTTAGAACATACTAGCGTTTTCTTTGCCATGAAGGAGTTCACCTTCAGTGACTAAGCCAGAACTACTGGAGTTGCCAGACCTAGGGACAGGAGACATTTCGAGTGCTTAGCCAGGCTGACCAGGACTGACCATCTCTGCGAGGAATCCACAAGAAGCCTCAGGGCAGCCCTTCCCTGCCCCTATCAATTTGAATTGAGCAAAAAACCTTTGACCAAATATCAGCTCCATGGCACAACCCACAGTTATGGTGCCCACATGAATTCAGGTTTCTGTTCCCAACCTGAAGCATACAACTTCATGAGGCATTTTATCAAGCTAGATAGTATCAAAAAATATTTCCAGATGAGGGAGGTGTCTGACCAAGACAGACAAAAGGCCCCTTATCAGCCCCTTGACTGGAGGATCAGCCTTCCCTAAGCAGGATTGTTCTCACTGGCCAGTCCTCACGTTCGGGAGGGGTGGGAGAGGTGCTAGGGGCTGCAACTGAGAAGGGAGAGATCACCCACCCTATCTGCAGATGAGGGTGTGAGAAGCCAAGTCAGAACACCCCATACTTCCCAGGCCTCTCTCCAAAGTCCTGTTAGAAATCGAATTCCAGGAGACCAGGCAGGGGCAGCCTAGGCCCCGGGCCCCTAGGAAGTGCTCCGTGAACTAGGCCCTGCCCAGGCAGCCTCGGACCCCCTCCTCTGCCCTGCCTCCTGATCCCTGTCCTGCACTGAGCAGGTCTTCGGTGGACTTTATGCGCAGCCACCTCAGGATGAAAATAACCACGCCTGCCTCCTGCTGAGGTCCAGCCCAGGAAAGGAAGAAGGGGAACGAAAGATGCCAATGCGATTGTTTTTAAATCACCTCGTTACTAAAAGAATCCTCCTTTACCTACGGCACTCAGATCATCAAGCCCTCCCAAATCACTTTTCTTTTTTCAAAAAGTAAAAACCCAAGGCCGTCTTCCCAGTGAAGCCGAGTCTTGGGGCATCCCGTCATTCGCCCCCGCGCGCGGGTCCTTCCCTCCCGGGGCGCCGCGGTTCGGAGCAGGCCGAGGGGGCCGGGGTGCAGGGAGGCGCCGGGCCAGAAGGGCGCGCCCTGGGCAGCGCGGACGCACGCAGCCGGCTCCTCCCGCGCCCCCGCTGCACTCCGGCAGGGAGTTCGCCCCCGCTAATGTTTAACCTCCCGAATCGCTGATCCCTCGGACTGCAGCCAAGCTACCCACCCGCCCCGCTCCCGGGACGAATTCCTGGCATAGTTTTCCCGCGCGGCCCGCTCACCGTGGGGTCTCCTGGAGCTGGGGGCGGCGGGAAGACGTCTCGAGGTGGCGGCTCCCCTACTCGCCCCACGTCCCGCCTCCAGACTTGCTCCACCGCCCCAGACAGCCCAGAGATGGTTCCCGGAATGCTCACCGCCCGCCGTTCCCGGGATGCTTCCCCAGCCCCCCGCAGCCCGGGCGCTCTCTGCGGCGGAGGCAGAGCCTGCCCGGCCCACTCCAGTGGCGCCAACCTGCGGGGCCGCGGACAGAGAGCTCCTCGGTGCACCGGTCAGCTCGTGGCTTGGGGTCTCTGGTGCCTCCAGCTCCTACTACAGCCGGCCCCGCCCCACCTAAAGAAGAGGTGGAGCCTCTCCCGGCCCCTCTGGAACGAGCTATTTTTAGGTCTGTAACGGATGGGGGAAGGAGGGAATGCCACGTTTAATCCGTTAGTAAAATCCAGGATCCAAGCGAATGGCTTCCTGGCCTTGCTGAGAGGCTGGATTTGCCCCAGTTTCCCCACACCCTGTCTCTGGTACAATCGATGGCCTGCTGTGTAGGGGCGGCCGCAGCCCCCCGGGCAGATAGCCCTGCCCACCCTCCTAAAGGGACTGTCCTGGTTTCTTCCTGACCGGATCCCAAGCTAGGAGAGTTCTTTGGGTGTGCCCCAGGTCCGATCAGACAGACGGCAGCCACCTTCCCTCCGCAGCCCCCACCCGCCACCACCTATCCTCCCAACCTGCTGGTTTGCCCTGGGCATGCCAACTTGGAAACCCAGGACTGAAAAACTTATTTTTTCTCCTGATGTTCGTCCCTGATCTCTTCCCATAGCCAGTAGTTGCTTTGCTGAGACTCTGTTTTGTGGGCACCGTAACTGTGAGTTGTGCCATGGAGCTGATATTTGGTCAAAATGTTTGTTGCTCAACTCAAATTGATAGGAGCAGGGAAAGGCTGCCCTGAGGCTTCTTGTGGACTCCTTGCAGAGATGGTCAGTCCTGGCCAGCCTGGCTAAGCACTCGAAATGTCTCCTGTCCCTAGGTCTGGCAACTCCAGTAGTTCTGGCTGAGTCACTGAAGGTGAACTCCTTTATGGCAAAGAAAACGCTAGTATGTTCTAAGCCGGTTTTCTTTTACATGTGAAAATCAATTATGTTTGTTTGTTTACAATTCTGCATCTGGGAAGATAGAACATGTCAGTATTCATTCCTCTTCTCTACAGCACTCACAAGGAACATCAGTCAAATACCTACCCCTATTTTTATTTTAAATAAAATCCTTTTGTGGCAAAAACTTAATAGGCATTTGATAAAACCATGGCCACTTAAAAATATCTCCTTAAAGTTGCTGGGAATAGGAGGCCAGGTGTAAGGAGAGCTCTGCGCTTGGTGGAGGGGACCTCTGTCTTGCTGCTCGAAGGTTCTAGGAGTTGCTGCAGCCCCCATGAGGGTCAGGGAAGAGTAGGAAAAAAAGCTCCTTTTCACACACACTCTCTCTCTCTCCACCCCACAACTCTCTTTCTCTTTTTTCCATTTCAAAGGCTTTCTTCCCACCAGAATCTCAATCTGCCAAGCTCTACATTTTGAGGCAGCCAAAGCAAATGTGTATGGGAACAAGCGTTGTCAAAGACTTGCAGGGAAACTGGAACTCCTGTGCATTGCTGGTGGGAATATAAAATGGTACCATTACTGTGGATACAGAATGGTAGTTCCTCAACAAATTAAACACAAATTGCCAAAAGATCCAACAATTCCATTTCTGGGTATATACCCCAAAGAACTGAAAGCAGGGGTTCAAACAGATATTTGTATACTCATGTTCATAATAGCATTATTCACAATAGCCAAAAAGTGGAAACAATTCAAATGTCTGTCGACAGATTAATGGATAAACAAAATGTGGTATATCCATACAATGTAATATTAACTTTAAAAGGGAAGGAAATTCTGACACATGAATGAACCTTGAAAACTGTCTTAGTCTATTCAGGCTGCTATAACAAAATACCGTTGAGTGGGTAGCATATAAACAATAGAAGTTTGTTTCTCACAGTTCTGGAGGCTGGGAAGTCCAAAATCGAGACATTGGCAGATTCGGTGCCTGGTGAGGGCCTGTTTCCTGGTTGATAGGCTGTCATCTTCTCACTGCACCCTCACTTAGTAGAAGGGGGCTAGCTAACTCTCTGGGGTTTCTTTCATAAGGGCACTAATCCCAATTATAAGGACTCTACTTTCATGACCTAACCACCCCCTGAAGGCCCCACCTCCTGATAGCATCACCTTGGGGGTCAGGATTTCAACCCCATTTTGCAGGGACACAAACATTCAGATCAAGGCAAAAACATTATGCTAAATGAAATAAGCTGGACACAAAAGGACAAATATTGTATTATTCCACTTATACCTAGAAATATTGTATGATTCCACTTGTACCTAGAATAGTCGATTCACAGAGACAGAAAGTAGAATAGTGGTTACCAGTGGCTGGAGGAGGGGGCATGAGTAGTTATTGATTCATGAGTACAGAATCTCAGTTTGGGAATGATGAAAAAGTTCCAGAGATAAATGGTAGTGATGGTTGCACAATAATGTGAATGTACTTAATGCCACTGAATTGTACATTTGAAAATGGTTACAATGGCAAATTTTACATTATGTATAGTTTATCACAATTTTTTAAACATTAAAAAAAAATAGAGGATGGAGCAGGGACCAGGACTAAGTTGGGATATCTGTGCACCATCTATTCGGATGGGGAATCTTGTTCCTGCCGTCTTCTCCTAGTCAGGGCACTTTTTTCACCCCAGGATTTTCTGCCACCCACAAAAGCAAAGAGAAAAGTCCAGGCCTTGGGAGTCAAAGACACATCTACATTCCACATTCCCAAGCTACATAACCCTGGGAAAGTCACGTAGCCTCTCTGACCTTCATTTTTCTCCTCCGTAAAATGAGAAAAGTAAACTCTACCTAGAAGAGTTGTTAGAACCAAATTAGCTAAATTATATGTAGGCTCTGCCCTGGGCCTACAAGTCAGTGGTGTGCCCTCCTGACTTGACACTGTGAAATCGCCTAGGACATTTGCTTTTCAACTCTCTTCCCACTGTATCCCTGAAATTTGCAGAAAGTAGTTCTGAAGATACCTTTGTGCATGTTATTTCCACCAGCCTCAATTTCCCCTTGTGTAAATAGAGTGCCCTCCTTTGCAGGGCTGGTGTAAGAAAGTAGACTTGACATGCACCCAGATCTACCTTAGCCAAAAACCAAATCCTGAATCTTGAGCTGACTAAGACCTCGTGCATGGAACCCTCACAATCTTCCCTTACTGGGCCTTAGTTCAACACTCAAGACAGGGAAGAGTTACTGAGTGCCTATCATGTGCTAAGTTATTTGATTAGTCCCAAGGATACCAACAGCCTCTAGAGGACTAGATCACTTGGCACTGGAAAGCCGTCATTTCTGCTGCCCACCTCTACTGCAGCACACACAAGCTCTGGCATCAGCCGTGGGGACAGGTGCATAGACCAAGGGAGACTGGCCCTAGCTGGCTAGTCCAGGAGACATTCCTGTCACCCCGAGCAGCTGGCCCATAACTGCTGGGTGGGAGGACAGGAGGATGGATTTTGAATACCCCAATGGCCCGTCACTCCCTCTTCAGCCCAGTACTAGGCACCCGCCCTCTGACCCAGCTCAGCCCCTTTCACAGACAGTGTCCCTCCTACACCTCAGGAAATAGGACACAGCCTAGGCAGCCTGTAATAGGAGTGCCCTCTGCTGCCAAATGCTGGCATCACACCTTAGAAACCTGCTCTGGATCCCACTCTCCTGAAGGGAAATGTATCTGAGGTGTATGGGACAGGTCTCCCCGCGCTGGGATGCCGGCCACTAATGAGCCCTGAGGTGATTTTAAGTCAAACGTGTATTGTTGGGTTTTCTGTGTTGATGTATAGATAGGCAGGCATACAGTCAGAGGGGGATTTTACATAAAATCTAGTTTGCTGGTTCCCGAAAAATCTAAGAATCTAGCAACAAAAGAAAGGCCTGCACTCACATGTCCAGAACTGGCAGAATCTGAGAGGAAACTCTTTCTTAGGCATATCGTACATTCCAGCTCAATCCCTGAAAAGATCACTTTGAAGGAAGTCTGAGCACTTACCGAAAAGACCTCCTTTCTCAGGAAAACGTCCCTTCTGCAAAAATGAAAACGCAGAGCTGGATAAGCCTGGCCTAAGGCGTGGTTGTGATATGGCCCCTCACTGGCTGGCAGTGATGGGCAGGTGGATCTAGAAGGAGCTGCCCCAGCTGCCTCCTGCCTGAGCTTTTGCTTTTTGGAGGAGGGATTCCTCTTTGGTAGTTTGAAGAAGCCCATACCCTTTCCTCAGAATGGTTTTTATTTTTATTTTTTATTTATTTATTTATTTTTTGAGACAGAGTCTCTCTCTGTCTCCAGGCTGGAGTGCAGTGGCATGATCTCGGCTCACTGCAACCTCCGCCTCCCGGGTTCAAGCGATTCTCCTGCCTCAGTCTCCCAAGTAGCTGGGACTACAGGCGCCTGCCACCACGCCCAGCTAATTTTTGTATTTTTAGTAGAAACGGAGTTCCACCATGTTGGTTAGGATGGTATCAATCTCTTGACCTTGTGATCCGCCCGCCTCAGCCTCCCAAAGTGCTGAGATTACAGGTGTGAGCCACCACGCCCGGCCTAAGAATGGTTTTAAATGTACCAAGCAAAACATAGAATTACAGAGGACATCAATATTGAAAATATAGCTACAAAATATAGCTAAGAAAATGTGTAAAATAATAGAATTTTTGTTTATTAATGCATTAAATGGCAAGATCTAGCATCTGACCTAAAAGTAGTAAGAGTGTAAACAATTATTTCAAGATATCCGTAATAACTTTAACGTGATAGGAAAAAACTAATATTTAATGACAAAGTCACAGGTTCTACTAATACTACTGTGGTTTGTGGCCTACACTCATAATTGAAAGAAATGATACATTTTGATTAACAGCTAGTAAAAATAAAGAGTAAGTTCCCAGACCCCCAAAATCTCTTCACAGCCCCCTAAATTAAGAATCCCTGCCCCAATACCATCAAGGAGAGTGCATTAACCTTGTAACTTAGTTTAGAAGATACATCTGAGATTCAGGGTCCTGACAATTTCCTTGGGTGAGAGAGCTCTGCCTTTATTTCTTGAAGGGGAGCAGGGTGACAGAAGGGTAGGGAAGCATGGCATGAAACCAAAAAAAAAAAAAACAAAAAAAGGACAGGTTGGATTACGTAAAAATCTTGAAACATATATGGTGAAAACATCCTAAATGAGGTTAAAAAACAAAGAACTAAAAAAATGCAATGTAATGATACGTATTAGTGGCATTAATTTGTAAAGAGTGCTTACAAATCAACAAGAAATAGAACAACTCAAAAGAAGAGTGGACAAAAGATGAGATGATTCATAGAATAAAAACAATTGCCAGTTAAACAAGTAAACAACCTTACCAAAATGAACATAAAAATTACATGTTTTAAACTACTATACTGGCCAAAATTAAATACATGTTTTAAATTGGTGAAAAGGGGGAAAATGGGCAGTTTCAAACAGCCTTCTTGAAAAATAATTATCAAAATTTAAAGTCCTCAAAAATGCAGTAATCAGGATTTTTTGCTATAGTATTATATGTGCTATTAAAATTAGAATAACCTAAATATGCACCAATTGAATAATGATTGAGTAGATTATGTATCATGTATCCTACAATGAAACACTATGCAACCATTATAAAGAAAAAAGTATATTATATCTTGGTGTGCTGATGAAAAAAGGTACCCACGACATACACATTTTTAAAGTGAGAAACAACATACAAATAACATGTATCTTTTTTTTTTTTAAAGACAGAATTTGGCTCTTGTTGTCCAGGCTGGAGTGCAGTGGTACAGTCTCAGCTCACTGCAACCTCCACCTCCCAGGTTGAAGCAATTCTCCTGCCTCAGCCTCCCAAGTAGCTGGGATTATGGGTACCCGCCTTCACGCCTGGCTAATTTTTGTATTTTTAGTAGAGACGGAGTTTCATCATGTTGGCCAGGCTGGTGGTCTCGAACTCCTGACCTCAAGTGATCTGCCCCACTCAGCCTCCCAAAGTGCTGGGATTATAGGCATAGGCCACCACGGCTGGCCATAACATGTAGCTTATGATTCCATTTGTATTTTTTTTAACTATTTATGTGAGAAACTCAGGAATGGTATTCAAAATATTTAACGAGTCTGGCACAGATACCAACCAATCAGCACTGATGCTGGCCCTTACCCTAGAGAAGGAAAGAGACAGCCCTGTTGAATTGTGGGTGGGAGTCCTGGGGAAAAAGCAAGGGCAGACAAGGTGGCAGTGCAGGGTACTTGGAAGAGACTTCTTACCAATAAGCATGAATATATATGCAGAGAAAGAGTGAGAGGTACCTACAAACATGACAGTAGTACACAACACGCACTTTCACTTTTTGCCCCACACAACCCTCCCCCTTTGAAATTCTAAGAATGAGTAGGATTTGAAAAAAAATTAATACAGGGAAAAACACCAGCATGAGCCTATTTGCAAAATGTAGCCTGATATAAATTCATGGCATAGATTCACAAAAGGCCAGAAGGAATCCAGGGTTATCTGGGGTCCCAGGAACCTCACATTTCTTACCACTTACTACTCTTGCCATCATCACCACCACCATGTTTTGAAATGTTCTTTTTCACTAAGCAAACTGGATTCATTAAGTAATACATTATTATTTTATTTGCTACATTTTTTATTAATCAAAAACGTAATTTACTGCCAGGTAAAGCTCCCTATAAACATCAAATTATCATTAATGTCAAAATGAATTTGTGTATGTGTGTGCGTGTGTGTGTGTGTGTGTGTGTACATTTATTTACTTATTTATTTATTTGAGATAGGGTCTCACTGTCTTGCCCAGGCTGGAGTGCAGTGGTATGATCATAGTTCACCATAACCTAGAACCCATGGGCTCAAGTGATCCTCCTTCCTTAGCCTCCCAAGTAGCTAGCACTACAGGTGAGCCACCTTGCCTGGCTATTTGTTTTTTGTAGGGACAGGGTCTTGCTGTGTTGCCCAGTCTGATCTCAAACTCCTAGGCTCAAGCAGTTCTCCCACCGTGGCCTCCCAAAGTGCTGGTATTATAGGCATGAGCCAATGTGCATGGGCAATTCACATATTTTTGAAATATCGAAAATATTTGTAATCAAACCCCTTAAAACCCTGTTGGTCAGGAATAGTTGAAGAACCATTTGTCATGCATTCTCCAGATGTAGAAGTGAGAAACAATGTATGTGTCCCTGCTTGTCTCTAAGACAGCTAGCCCTAGAAATCCTCACCTGTGGAGACAGTCAGGAGAGCTGAAAACCAGTAGTGGTTCCTAGGACACAACCCAAAAGACAGCCATGGAGTATGGCAGCAGGCCTCAGAGCCTGACGATGGTATCAGACATCTACAAGTCCAAAGCAAGTAGCTGTGAATAAATAAAGCTGGGGCACGAGACATGACTTGTAAATATTTTTTAATAAGATTGTCAAAGCAGTGTTTTGTTTTTTTTTTTTTTTAATCTGGCTTTGTCACCCAGACTGAGTGCAGTGGCACGATCTTGGCTCACTGTACCCTCAACCTCCCACGTTCAGGTGATCCTCCCAACTCAGTCTCCCAGCTAGCTTGGACTACAGGCACGCATCACCACACCCGGCTAATTCTTGTATTTTTTGTAGAGACAGGGTCTCACCATCTTGCCCAGGCTGGTCTTGAACTCCTGGGCTCAAGCAATCCACCTGCCTCAGCCTCCCAAAGTGCCAGGATTACAGGTGTGAACCACTGTGCCTGGCCAGCAGTGATTCCTAAAGGGGGAAATATTAGAATAAAAGAGGGATAGATGGATATAGTTTGAAAGGGTATCATAATTTTATATTTGAGGGCAAATATAAACCTTTTTCCATAAAGCAAACTATCAAAAGGAAAGTTCTAGAAAATCTTGGCTGATAAGTGTTTGCTGAAGAAATATTAATTCTCATACCTCCTGAAAAGAAATCATAAATTATATATTTATTTATTTGTAATTGACAAATAAAAATTGTATATATTTATGGTGCTTTGAACATGACATTTTGAAATGCAGGAGGTAAATTTTTATGTGAATCTAAAAAGGGCAGCAGTTTTAGATAGTCTGAGTTTGTAAGTTGCTTCTATGGGCCAATTATGACAGGGTTAATGTGTATATTGGAAAGAGGTAGGGTAGAGAACAGCAGACACCCTGGGGAGTGGAGGAGACTGTCACAGGATCATGAGGCCAGGGATTAGGATATAAGTGCTGAGGACCTCATCTGCTTGATCCAGCTGTATCTGCAGCATCTAAATCAATGCTTGGCACATAGACCAGTCTCAGTTAATATTTATTGACTGAATGCATTAATGAATGTCAAAATCAGGACTAGAAATCAAGTCCTGTTTTACCTCAGTCAATGCTCTAATAGGTCCTGGAATTAATCTTACTGTATTAAATAGAACATGTAGCAAAACTGTTAGCTGCCTATCCCAGTACCCATTTTTTCTTCCTCCTTAAACTTGCCAGCCTCTCTTGCAGCTACATGTCAGTCAGTGCAATGTAAGAGAAAGTGTTATACAGTACTTGCAAGAAGTCTTTACAAAATAAAGCAAGTGCACCTTTCCTCTTTTCTTCATCCTACTGCCTGAAATGCAAACATGGTGGGTTGGAGGTCAAGCAGTCACGTGGACCATGGGTGTGTGTTTTATAGCCAGTATCATTTGGGATTGTTCTATTATAGACAGAGAAAGCTAATCCTAACTGACATTTGAGAGGTAACCCTCTGCCCACCCCCCCAAGAGACAGTGGAGATCAAGTGAAAATGTGGCACTCCAGGAAATGTCCATTTCCACACTGCAGCAGCAGCAAACAAGTGTTAGCTCTATTTGTTACCTGGACCCAGCTCCCCAGTCACTGACCCCTCTGGGCCTTGAATCAGGTCCCTGTAAGTCCTAGGACAGTGCTTGCGATAGAGATTTTCCACCAGTGTATTGCTTCCTCTAATCACAGCCCGCCCCTCTTGGTTCATGTGGTTCCACAAATGCAGGGCATAAGAGTCATTGAAGCTTGGGTCTGTTTCCCACACTTCATAGTAGCGCCTCCACTCTGGATAGGAGATGGGGTAAAATCTTTGGGGGTGTAAGAAGGATATGTTCAGACACCTGAGGTCGCTCACCTCCTGGAAGTCTTCAAGTTTACACCATACCCTCAACATCCTTGTCATCAACTCAGGGCCTTGGTTGCCCCAAATGTCTGAATTATAGTGTTCAACAAAGTTTTCCATGCATTCCCACAAAAAAGGGTGGTGGGGGAGGAACCCAAATACTCCATTACTAGAGTACCGAGAAGCCTGCGCAGCCAAAAAGTTCTCCTCAGGGATGGGCCTGATGGAGACGACATCGGTGTCCATGTAGATGCCACCGTATTTCCAGATGATGGCCAGGCGGGATGCATCCGAGCTGACGTGGAGCCAGTTTCTCTCTGCGCTGGCGTTGATCTGCAGGAGCAGGTGCAAATCAGCCCCAAGTAGCCAGGGGAAGAGGGAGGGGCATCACAGCAGGAGGCCAGGCCCAGAGAGGCTGGGGAGGGGTTAAAGAAGCCAGCTTCCCAAAATCCTGTTTGCCACAAGCCCAATTTTGCAAATTTACCAAACTTACCTCACTCTAAAGTTTTTCATTTAAGTAAAAAGTTTGCAGCAATCAGTATCAATGGGAAGGTTTTAGCAGCTTTTAAAGATTTCATGAAGTGGTTTTTTTAAAAACATTAAAGCATTGGAAAGATAAAGAAGAAATCCAGAAAAGATTTCACAATGCACTGTATGAGTCATTCTTCAATGTGGGTGTACATAAACTACAAATATGAAACTGTAGAGGAAGAACCAAATAAAGCCCTTAAAATGCTAACAACTGACAATGAAAAAAATCAGTATGTCTGCTATTTGAAAAATTGGTAAAAACAATCTTAAAATGCATACCTTTGCTCATGTATTAATTCCTTTATTATTAAAGGAATTAATTTATTGAGGGCTTATTTACTATGTGCTGAATTCTATTAAAACTGCTACGGATACAGCAGTGAACAAACAAACAGAAATCCCTACTGGGAGGAGACAGATAATAAATAAACATTCTGTGTCAGATGTTGACAACAACTATGAAGAAAAAAAGCTGGGTGAAGGGACTGTGAAGGGGCCAGGGTGGAGCGCTGTATTACATTAGTTCCCCCAGAAACTGGAATGAAGTGGGTGGGTGAACCATGCCCATAGCTGAGAAAAGAGAGTTCCAGGAGGAGGGAACTCCTAGAACTCTCTTCTCTTGCAGTAGAGATTGTTCACCAGTGTGTTGCTCCCTCTAACCACAGACCTCCCTTCCTGGTTCATATAGTTCCACAAATGCAGGACATAAAAGTCACTGAAGCTCAGGTCTGTATCCCAGTGAATACAAGGGTCCTGAGGCAAAAGCACACGTGCCATGTCTGGGAACAAGGAGGAGGCAGTGGGCTAAAGCAGAGCTGAGAAAGGAGTGGGGTAGGCAATGAGATCAGAATTGGAGAGGGGTGGGGAGCGAGGCCAGATCATGTAGGCTGGGGCCAAGACTGAAGTTATTTGGAAAGTTTAGAAGAAAGGAGGGAAGTGATCTCAATTACTCTTCAAAGGGTCACTCTGGCTGCTGTGTAGAAATCAATCTGGGGTAGGGTTGGTAGATGGCAAGGGCAGAAGCAAAGGCAAATTAGGAGTTGGTTGACATAATCCAGACAAGAGATGATGGTGCTAATAGTGGGGGTGAGGGAAGGGCACATAATGAAGATGAAGCTGGTCAGGATTTGCTGATGGGCTGGATGTGGGTGGGAGAGAGAGGAGTCACAGATGACTGCAAAGGCTAAAATGTGGGTAAAACAGAAAATGACTTTAAAAAGAATAAAAATAAATCAGCATAAATGTCAATGTTCTCAAATGGAATGCTAAGATTTTGAGGAGAAATAGAAAGCAAAATGTTTTGTTTGTTTTTTAATTTTAAATACATTGAATAAAAGGTTAAACAACCACCCCTGGCTTTTGACAAAATAAACAGTCTTTAAAATTCTGCTATCAAGTCAAATGAAAGCAGGTCAACTAAAACTTTGACGAAATCTTCACAAGTTGTTAAAAATTGTCACATTGTGCTAGGCGTGGTGGCTCACACCTGTAATCCCAGCACTTTGGGAGGCTGAAGTGGGTGGATCACCTGAAGTCAGGAGCTCGAGACCAGCCTGGCCAATGTGGTGAAGCCCCGTCTCCACTAAAAATACAAAAATTAGCCAGGCGTGGTGACAGGCGCCTGTAATCCCAGCTACTAGGGAGGCTGAGACAGGAGAATCATTTGAACCTGGGAGGTGGAGGTTGCAGTGAGCCAAGATTGTGCCATTGCACTCCAGCTGGGCAACAAGAGTAAAACTCCATCTCAAAAAAAAAAAAAAAAAAGGCTGGGTACGAGTGGCTCATGCCTGTAGTCCCAGCACTTTGGGAGGCCGAGGAGAGCAGATCACGAGGTCGGGAGTTGGAGACCAGCCTGGCCAACATAGTGAAACCCTATCTCTACTAAAAATACAAAAAAAAAAAATATATATATATAGCCAGGCATGGTGTAATCCCAGCTACTCCAGAGGCTGAGGCAGGAGAATCACTTGAACCTGGGAGGCAGAGGATGCAGTGAGCTGAGATTGCACCACTGGCGAGAGAGATTCCATCTCAAAAAAAAAAAAATTGTGACATTGTATACAATTACTAAAAACCTAATAATAACAGCTAACATTTATCAATAATTGTTCTAAGCTCTTTTTAATCTACACAAGTCCTCAAAAATAGGTACTATGATCACTCCTATTTTTTAAATTAAAAATTATGACCGGGGCGGGGCACGGTGGCTTACACCTGTAATCCCAGCACTTTGGGAGACTGAGGTGGGCAGATCACGAGGTCAAGAGATCGAGACCATCCTGGCCAACGTGGTGAAACCACATCTCTACTAAAAATACAAAAATTAGCTGGGCATGGTGGCGCATGCTTGTAGTCCCGGCTACTTGGGAGGCTGAGGCAGGAGAATCACCCAAACCCGGGAAGTGGAGGTTATAGTGAGCCGAGATCGCGCCACTGCACTGCAGCCTGTGTGACAGAGCAAGACTGTCTCAAAAAAAAAAAAACAACAACAACAAAACAAAAAACAACATAAGCACTCCAATAAGGATGACCAGCGGAAAGAGGTTTAAGGTTCTAGCTGCTCAGAGAACAGTTGCCTATCCCCACCCTATGCCCATAGTTCTCATTCCTGGGCATCATCAAGGGCTACAATAGCCCAGATCAGTGCAGAAAACCCAGTGGTCACAAGGAAGTGATGGCACCTTGGGTCTTTCCTAACAGGTGGTTCCCAGCTATCCTGTGGTGGCCTAACTGGGGAAGCACATGCCACAGCTCAGTACCCCTAGGGTATTGTGGTGTGATCCCTGTAGATTACAGCCTACTGTAGTATCCTGCAGGCTCAGACAGAGCAAACACTTAGGAGCTCTCTAGCTCAGAGTCCATCTTCCTCCTAAAATCCAATGTAGTAAAATTAAGTTGCAGCTCAGAGCAATCTAAATTGTGTTCCATGGAACATCAGTGCCAAGAGATTATTTATGTGTCACACTGAAAGAGGGTTCCATGCTCAAATAAGTTTAGGAAGAGATGGGTTGAATCCAGTTAAATTTCTTTAGTTCAGAACGATAAAGAGGCTTTAATATCCTCATGTGTGTGATTCATCTGTAAGAAAAGGATGTGGTATGCAGCTTCTCCCAAAATCATTTAATTACAGATTTTTTTCAAGGAGCAAAATACAATTTAGACAGTGTGTTAGGCCGTTGTTGCATTCCTATAAGGAAATACCTGAGACTGGGTAATTTATAAAGAAAAGAGGTTTGATTGGCTCACGGTTCTGCAGGCTGTACAGGAAGCAAAGCAACAGCATTTGCTTGGCTTCTGGGGAGGCCTCAGGGAGCTTTTACTCACAGCTGAAGGTGAAGCAGGAGTAGGCGCATCACATGGCGAGAGCAGGAGCAAGAGAGAGAGTGGGGGTGGGGGGGTAGGTACCACACACTTTTAAACAACCAGATCTCACAAGAACCCACTCACTATCCTGAGGACAGCACCAAGTCGTGAGTGATCCACCCCCATGACCCAATTACCTCCTACCAGGCCCCACCTCCAACAGTAGAATTACAATTCCACATGAGATTCGGTGAGGACATATATTTAAACTGTATCAGGTAGTGTTAGTCTAGCCCAGGCATCAGGAAACTTGTAGAGTCCCAGAGCACCCTCTAACAAGTTAGCACTGAAAGCCACAAAGACCAAGCTGGGGTGTCCCCTCCACTCCCAGAAACTGCCTCCCTACCCCTCTGCCCGCCCTGCCACTGTGCAGGGCAGTGCCACCTGCTTGTTGGGAGCTCTGCTGTTGGCAGCTGCCAACACAGTGGAAACTCAATCCATGAACTGCCCCACCTCCTCCTGATGGGTCCCAGTTTGAGGACTTCAAGGATCTTCAGAAGGAGAGATACTCACTTTGGGATCTAGAAGTCACTGGGGCCAAGAATAAACTGACCCCAGGAGCCATTCCCAGCCCCAGCCCCTACCTTTCTGGCCCACCAGATCCCTCCCCATCATGTCTGTCACTTAGTCCAAAAAATGTCTCCAGCTGACAGCAACTAGGTACAAGCATGCCCTCCACCCAGGACAGTCCACCCACTTCCCAGGCAAATGAGGTGGGGCAGGGAGTAGGCTAAATAATGGCTACCCAAAGACCTCAGGTCCTAATTCCTGGAACCTGTTAATGTTACCTCATATGGGAAAAGTATCTTTGCAGATGTCATTAGGAAACTTAAGATGGGGAGAGTATCCCGGATGGGCCCTAAATGCAATCACAGGTGTCATTTAAAGGGAGAGACAGAGGGAGATTTTACACAAACAGAGGAAAAGAGATTTGAAAATGGAGACAGAGACTGGAGTGAGGGGCTATTGGCCAAGGAATGCCAGCAGCCACAGAAGCTTGTCAGAGGCAAGGGATCATCCTTCCCTAGGAACTCAGGAGGAAATGTAGCCCTGCCAGCAGTTTGATATTGGCCCAGTGAAAATAATCTGGGACTTCTGGCCTCCAGAACTGTGAGAGAATGAATTTCTGTCGTTTTATGCCACCAGGTTGGTGGTAATTTGTTATAGCAGACGGAGGAAACTACCACAAGTACCTTCATAATATCCTCAATTTTACCACCTTAGCCCACAAGGCCGAAAATATTTACTATCTGGCCCTATGCAGAAAAAAAAGTTTGCTAATATTTGCTACAGCCTATGATTAGAATTTAGACAGAACTTTATGTGGCAAGCAAATAGTATCATTTTTGCCTGTGTGTTTGTTTGAGACAGAGTCTCGCTATGTTGCCCAGGCTGGCCTTTGAACTCCTGGGCTCCAGCGATCCTCCTGCCTTGGCCTCTGGAGTAGCTGAGACTACAGGTGCATGCCAGCACACCCAATGTGAATAGTATTATTTTTATGTCAATTTTTAAATTACTTTTTGTTTTCTAAAATAATTTCATTTGTAAGATCAACACATTGTCATCACTAAATGCACTCCTAATCCAATTATACTAAAACACGTACTATTATTGTGTGTTGTATAGTTCTTTCAGGTCTTTTCTTTTTCAATAGATGTGTGTGGGTTTTTGCATAACTTAAATCGTTATAACTATTATAATTACATTATATATAATTACATTATGACATAAGAAGGTTTTAATTCCATATTGTGTTATAGTCTTCATAGGATGTCAGTTTTAAAAAATCATAGTTAAAGCCTACATAATGGAATCATTGAGTGGTTGTACTAAAATTTCTTTAAGCAACCTGATTTCAGCTCCTCTATAAGAGAAATATTAGATTGGCATATTATTCCCTTATTATGGTTTGCTACAAACTTGGGGATTACAAAATTCCTCTGAGCTCCAGGAGTTTCTCAATCATATCTTAATACAACCCAATCTCATATCTCAGCATTTCACCGATCCTTCATGAATTTTCTATTTACATCATTTTCATGTTAAATATTGCCTGGTTTCCACTTTAAGTGCAAATAAAAAAGTTTAACATAAGTGGATTTAAAACTGTAGTGAAAAATAAGTGTCCTATACACCTAGAAAAGATATAAAAACTCATTCAGTTAAGAATAGTCTCCAGAGTAACCAAGATCCTAAAAGAAACAAGGCTAGAAGCAAAAGACACCAGAATAAAGATGCACCTAACATAAGTCTCCCCTGTTTATTTGAATCAGTTCTCAACATAGTAAAAAGAAGGCCAAATGAGAGTCAACCCAAATGTGGGTTCTAGTCTCATCTCCGACCTGAGTCCTTACCCTCAGTTTACCCATATATACAATTCGTTGACAGTTTAAGTTTCCCTAAACACTTACTTGATTGTACCATGAAAACAATGGTGTGTCTTCAAACAGCCTTTTCATATCCAAAGGGAAGAGGAAAACGTTGTCTATTGCTGAGAGGAAGGAAAAAGCTGGGTATGTGGAGTTTGAAGGCATCGGTGTGGAATCGGTAAGACCCTTCATAAAGAACACCACAGCCCACTCAGGATAAATCTTGGCAGCAGACTCTACAGAACAGGAGACCAAGTGGGGCGGCTCCATTCTCTCTGAGGTCTCTAGAAACACAATGCCACGTCTGTGGCTCAGGAGGGCTTCCAGCCCCTGGTGGGACTTGAAAGAAGGCAAGCAGAAGAGGCAGCTGGACTTCAGGGTGAACTGGTAGAGGAAGCCACAGACAAGCAGCAAGGTGACTGACAGGGAGAGCTGGAGCTCCTTCCGCATGTCCTCTTCTCTGTGCCAGCCTGCTCCTTTAAATCAACACAACTAATTAAAAATCACAGCTGCAAAACCTGATACAGATAGCACACAAGAAAATGATACATGAATATCATTTAAAAACTTAAATTTTAAATATCCTAAATAAAATATGATGAAATCAAGTCCAGCAATATTAAAAAGAAAAATGCAGCCAGGCATGGTGGCACATGCCTGTAGTCCCAACTACTAGGGAGGCTGAGGCAGGAGGATCCCCTGAGTCCAAGAGTTCAAGACTAGCTTGGGCAGCATAGTGAAAATCATCACAACAATTTAAAAGAAAAAGAAAAAGACAAGAAATGTGTGAGAAAGAAAAATGCATCATAACCAATCAGGATTTATCTTGATTTTAAAATGATTTGACATTAAAAATAATTAGTTAATAGGGAAAGCTATTGATAAAATGCATTATCTTAACAGACTAAAGAAGAAAAGCCATATAATCATTTTGGCTCAAGGGATGCCAAGAATGTGACTAACTTTAAGATCCATTCACAATTTTTTTAAAGTACAAGGAAACTTTCTTAAGCTGATTTTAAACAATGTCTACCAGAACATATAGCGATTATCATACTGAATATGAAACATTTGAAACATCCCATTAAGATCAGGAATATGATATGAATGTCCATTGTCATTGTCACTGACATCATTGGTTACAATCTGATAATTGTAACCAATGCAATAAAACAAGAGAAAGGAATTTCTACTATGAATATTAAAAGAGGCAAAAGTATCTCTAGGTTCAGAAAACATAATTGAAAAACTAATAAAACTAAGAAAAAAATTAACAAAGGAAGTAAATTGAAGGCTAAAGAGTTAAATAAATTGCCAAGATCACACAATTAGCAAGTAGCAGAGCCGTGACCGTAACTTGCATCCACCTGCCACCGAAGTCCAGGCTCTGAACTGTTACCTGCAGTGCTTTTCTCACCATAAATGTTAGCTCTAACCAAGGAGAACACAGATCTCAAGTCTTGGCGGGTCTATCTTTCAAATTACATATAACCCTTTTAGAAAATACAAAACAGTGAATCAGAGCCTACCTTCTAGCTGCAAATGCAGTTAACCAGTATTTGAGGTCTTAGAAACGACAAGTTCTTCCTGCTACACTTTCTGATAAATTGCCACCCAATCTTCCAATTCAACAACACAGGAGTAAGTAAATCATTGGCAGATTGAGACTAAACACAAAAAGTTCCCAGGAAGCTCCTCCCTTTACTAAGTTCCCCCAAACACAGACACTTGGGAACAAGAGGGGTTTACCAGATTTTTAAGGTGACCCACACACTAATCCTGCCTGTTTGTGGATCTATTATGGGGGTTATAAAGGGATTATTTCACCTGGAGAAAACTGTATCCTGGCATAACCTTGGAGCCAACATATCCTGCACTTGATCAGTTTAGCTTGAAACAAAAGTATGGACAGAGACCCTATAAGGTGGTACAAACTCCCCTTTGCAAGCACAAAGTTTGATTAAAAGGAAAGAAAGCCCATCACCACAAATAAGCAATGAACAAAGCCCTGCAGTCCAAAGGCCCAGTGATCTAGAATGAGAAGTGATTCCTCAGTGTCAGTCACAGTGGCTGCAGGAAGGCTCCTTTTTCCCCAAGGTCCCCCTTATGGGGTATGAGCCTCCTCCCAGTCTCAAGAAGCCAGCTTTGTTGTCCTCCACTGATGTGGCAGTCCCCACATTTCCCAAGGTGTTAGCACTCACCTGTGGCCTATTCCCCACTGCCCCTGAAATGAGCTCTTAGCAATCTTCTTTGGAGCCATCCTCTGCTGAGAGTCACCTGTCTTGGCCGTGAGCAGATATCCACAGTTCCCCCTGGATGCTCTAGTGTGAGCAGGTAGGCTTGCTCCTGAGCAGACTTTGGATTCTAACATAGCAGGTCCTACATGAAGGGAGTTAAAGCTGCCCCATTCGTTGATGGCTTCTGGTTTTCTATGTGTCCAAGGACCCCAGAAACAGCTTGTGGGTCTCCACAAACCTCTTCCTTTTGGAGCTGAATTTCTTCTCTGGACTTCTTCAATTCTGGGCTCAGAGTGCCTTGGCATCTTTCCAAAGTTCTCTGTAATTGGACAGATTGGTTGTTCTTTCCTATGAAGGGGAGTGGAGATTAGTGCTCCTGCTCCTTGCCCAGGGGTAACTAGAGGACCCCATCTGTGGGAGTGATAACGCATTCCTGGGCCTCAGGTGGGTCACATATCTTAGTGCCTCCCAACTGCTAGCCCAGTGGCTAAAACTATTGAACAAGTGGTCAAGACAGAGATCAGTAATGTAGTTAATGGCCTTTGTCAGGTGAGGATGGATGTGAGCATCAGCAATGCAGTGAAATCCCAAGCACAAAAGTAGGACCTATCTGACCAAGAACCAAGTAGAAAGTGTGATGGAAGTAGCACTGAGCTTGGAGTTATGCCTCCAGCCACCACAGGCTGAAGGCATAGACAAGCCCCTAAACTGCCCAGAGCCTCAACTCCCTTGAAAAGTGCAGAAAATGACTGACCTCAGGCTCACTGGGAGAATGAAAGGTCTCTTTAAACCAAAGAAGTTATTGTCACTTTCTACTAAGGAAAATAGAAGAGAAAAATAGAATTATATCAATATGAATGGTGTTTGTACTCCCTGATAACAAACATTAAGTTGTTTTGTTTTGTTCGGATGAGTGAAATCTATTCCCTATTCTAACCTTGTTTTTGTTTTTTTTTTTTTGCTTTTTTTTTTTTTGAGACAGAGTCTCCCTCTGTCACCCAGGCTGGAGTGCAGTGGCGTGATCTTGGCTCACTGCAACCTCTGCCTCCCTGGTTCAAGTGATTCTCCTGCCTCGGCCTCCCAAGTAGCTGGGACTACAGGCATGTGCCACCATTCCTGGATAATCTTTGTATTTTTAGTAGAGACAGGGTTTCACCATATTGGCCAGGCTGGTCTCGAACTCCTGACCTCAAGTGATCCACCCACTTTGGCCTCCCAAAGTGCTGGGATTACAGGCATGAGCCACCGCGCCTGGTCCCCAGTGAACTTTTAAGAGGGAAATCTTCAACCCTGTATAAGAGTTGATGAGATGTGTTCAGAAGCCAGGTCACTGGTACTTGGAGCCTCTGTAGGTTCATAGCCCAAAGTCCTTCCTGTGTCCTTTTGAGAAGGCCTCCTGTCATCTGAGCCACTCCACCTGGAACTTCTCAGGGCCCCCCACATCCATCCTTCAGCGTTCCCTTTGGTTTGAGAAACAGAACTACTTTCCCTTCCTTCTGCGCCCCTTTCTGCCTTTCCTGGCCTATACCACACTAACTTCTGTCTGTTCAGGCAGGTGTCACAGCAGCAGCTCTTAACCTGGACTTTACAGATCCCTAGAAGCTCCAAGGATGGGCTTCAGGAGACCCTGAACCCTGGCGCCATATTTTACATCAGTACCTTAACCCAGGATGTCACTTGTCCATACCTTCTCCTACATACACCTTCCCTAAGAAAAGTCCCTGCTCCCTGACCCTCCTTGACACTAACTCTGCTCAAAGTTCTTCTGGATTTCTTCACTACACAATCTCAGGTCTTCTCCAACTAGCCAAGCAACCCCTAGGAACCCCAATGTAGATATCTGAGTAGAGATGTACAAAGAACTACTTGTCTTTGAGCAATGGATGTGTCTGAATACACCGATGGCAATCACATATGCATTCAGGTGTTGTCTACTTTCCCAGGAATCTCTGAGTCGTGAGAGAGAGTTCTTGCTTCCTCCATTATAATGTAAGCCGGACTTGGTCAATCCAACAGACTACGGAGCCTGGGCAATTGTTGCTGACTGATGAGAACTTAGGAAATGTGAATTGATGTGGCCCCAAATAAATTAACAGGATAAGACAAAACCTCTGAATTCAGCGTTTTTCTATTATACTTGGATGTTTGGAACTAGCGTTAAAAAAAAAAAAGGGCAGACCAGGGAGAAAAACCACTGAACTGGAGGAGAAAAGGAGACATTTCCCCAACTCTTCAGCCCTATGGATGACCTCTGATAAACTCAGCTGAAAATAGTTCAGTGTTTGGCACTAAACTTCCTGCTTCTACAGGATCCGCTGTATTAAGAAGGGGAAGTTAAAATAAGTTTTTTTAACAATAAATGTTTGTCGAATTGAATTTCACATGAAAAGCACAATGCTTAATTCTATAGCTTCTTTGAACTCAGATTTATTGCAAGAAGGAAACTTTCAACCCAGCCTATTTGTCCTCTTTACTTTGGAGCCTTTGGAACCACAGTTCCGGTTTTAACATATTTGTTAAGCAAGCGGGGCTGATAAACTTGTTAAAGCATTCAGTTATTAACAGGGAAAAACCAGTACACAAAGTGATATCTTATCAACAATGCCAATTCCCTTCACCACTGTTCTGAAGTTGGAACAAAGACTGGAATGCTGGGTTTATATGAATGGAGAGGAGATGGCTGGACAGAGGCATTTCACTGCAGACTAAGAACAATCCATAGCATAACACTAGGAAACCCATAGAGGAATAATAAAATGATTGACTTGCATTAAGGACTGACATTATCAACATTAAATCCTGAAAAAAATAATTGTTAAAAAGTATTTCTCACTAAAAATCAATGAGTTAGCACCAGAGTAAAATCTCTTTGTCCCTTAGCAATATTTTAAACTGTTCTGCATTTCCAAGGAAATGAATCTAGCCTTGTGTATCTGGTGATAATGCTCTTTGTTCTCCACTCAGCCACAGCAGTCAAACATGCCGCTGTTTGCAACACTTTACATAGCTATCAATAATTGATTTCCGGGTTTGTTCTGGAAATTATTGTGTTCACACATGTAGTTTCCCCCCCTTTTTTAAATTTACTTGCAGATAAAAGAGTAGGTGGGGGATAAGTTCAGGGAGATAAGGGGGAAAAAGTTAATAAATATTCCCTATAAACCAGTTGTGCCCCAGACACCACTTTCAAAGACTGAAGAACAGGGTCTGCAAGAAGCCTATAGAAAAGAGTGGCACCTTTCTGACAGCGAGGGGCTATTTGAAGAGACCTTGCTAAGTTCTGTAGGCAAGAGTTTAGTTCCTTTTTCCTGTAAGGAACTGAAATCAGCTTAGGGTCATCTATGCTAAGTGTCCACATGGCACAGGACTTTATAAAGCCTGAGAGTCTGAGAATGAGCACTTTCCAATATGGCTGAAAGAAACTGTTATGGATTGAATGTTTGTGCCCCTCTCTATGTTGAAGCCCTAACCCACAATGTGATGGTGTTTGGAGGCAGGGCCTTTGGAGGTAAGTAGGTTTAGAATAGGTCCCTGAGAAGAAGGGGACGATAGATCTCTCTTTCTCTCTCTTCATATATACCATGGAAAGGCTATGTGAGCAACATAGACAGAAGGTGGCTACAATAAATGTCTGTTGTTTAAGCCACCCAAACTGTGGTATTTTGTTATAGCAGCCCAAGCTAAGACAGAAACCCAGGGTAGCTTTCTTCTGTCCAATCCCCTTACACATGTTTTTATGAGAATCTGTTTTTGAGCCATGAGTGAAGTGAGAGCTGCTCTTAAGATTTACAGAATTGGGACCAGGCTTTAGTGGGGAAAGAGTAACTTCATCTGCAACAGAAACCTGTAGCAAGTGGAACTGTCCTCCTAACCTGAGGCCTCTCTGCCTTTCCTTCCTTTTGTCCTTCCACACACCCCCACTCTGTCCTCTTGCTATGTCTTTTCTCTTTAAATGGAGATCCCTGGTCTTCCTTATCTCAGTGACTGACAATCACCATGCACTCAGTTGCCCAAGCCAGAAACCAGGAGCTAATTCTTAACTCTTCTTTCTTCTTACCCCTCACATCTAAGCTATAAAGTTCAGGTCCTCTGAGAAGCAGACACTATGATGAAATTAACTGTGCAAGGTTTTATTGGGGAAACGCATATTTGAGAAAAAGAGGAAGAAAGCTTTGCATGGCTGGGACAGTTGTCAAGCCACAATGAAGATCTGAGAAAAGTTGAAGGGAAGCATTCTAGGCTGGCTTGTCTAAGGCTGTCCTTGTCTAAAGAAGGTTCAGCACAATCACTGGGGAGTCCTCAAGCCAAAGTCAGTCATATAGGCTGGGCGCGGTGGCTTATGCCTGTCATCCCAGCACTTTGGGAGGCCAAGACAGGTGGATCCCCTGAGATCAGGAGTTCAAGACCAGCCTGGCTAACATGGTGAAACCCCGTCTCTACTAAAAATACAAAAATTAGCCAGGAATGGTGGTGGGCACCTGTAATCCCAGCTACTCGGGAGGCTGAGGCAGGAGAATGGCTTGAACCTAGGAGGTGGAGGTTGTAGTAGGCCGAGACCACACCACTGCACTCCAGCCTGGGAGGCAGAGTGAGACTTCGTCTAAAAAAAAAAAAAAAAAAAAAATTCAGTCATAGAGTAGTTCTGCGTCGCCCAAGAGTGGGTCTACCTTAATACTGTTGCCACATCCAGTCACTGGATGCCTGTGGAAGGAGTGGCCTCAGCACAAAATCAGTGATGTATTTTATAGTGCAGCAGCAGCAGCAGCAGCTAGGACCCCTGGTCTGTTGTGCTCTTTCTAGCTGGAGGTCTGTGAGGCACATTCTCACAACTGCCACAGCGCACCCCTTGAGCTTCACAGATTTACTTCTGCACATAGGTTCCAGAAGCCTTTCTTCCTCGGAGGAACTAACAAGAAGGAGGTTACTGAGATGAATTATAGCCCCTGTCACTGTAGTTGATCTCGAGCAGCAACTCATCTTGTCCCTTCTCAATATTCATTCTAAATTCCCTTCATCCGCAGAAGGTTCCTCATCAGAGGTTGTTCGCTCAGCTGGTTGTGCAACTCACCTCCCTGAGGTGCTAAATGCTTGATTGTCATAACTTTCTCAGTTCAGGGTTGCTGCACATGTCTGTTCACAGTTACAATGGGGCAAGGGAGTACCAGGAGGCCCAAAGTGGATCTCATAGGTACCATATCTATTCCTCCCCGCTGCTATTGTGTGAGAGCAGCCTTACCTCCTCTTGCCAATCAGGGTTAATTACTTCTACCAGTGTAACTATTTTTTACTTGCTGGTGCCAAAGCACAAGGAGTCCAAGATGCCCTGCAGTAGTCTGTAATACAGGGGGACCCTTGCAGTATCACCTGGCAAGGATTTTCTCTATTTGGGACAAGAACCTCCAACACTGAAGAGCTCAGAGTTTCAGGAATAAGAAACACAAGATCTCCTAGTAGATCATTAGGAGTGAGGATTAGTGGGTCCACTCCTATTTACACCTCTTTAATGTCTGTATCCTTCCTACTGGGAACAGAGCACCCAATACACATCTCTGGATAGACATAAATATGTTGTGTCCTGAAGGATGGCACCCCACTCTTTCAGAGTGTTTCCTCCAAGCAAGCACTTTAGTTGCACTTTTAGAAGGCCATTCCAGAAAGCTGCCTCTGGGTGGTGGATATGTGATACAACCAGTGGACCCCCCGGTCATGGGCCCACTCCTCGCTGTAAAATGGTGGTCAAATTCTATGTTATATGAGATTCCATGCCTGTGTACCAGGCACTTCATAACCCTCAGATAGTGCTGTAGCTGAGGTGTTACAGGAAGGAAAGGAAAATTCGTACCAGGAATTTTCATTCCTGTGGGGATGAACCACTGGCTCTTTCAAGGTGTGATAGTTAATTTTATGTGCCAACTTGACTGGGCTAAAGGATGCCCAGATAGCTGGTAAAACATTATTTCCGGGTGTGTCTGTGAGAGTGATTCCAGAAGAAATTAGCATTTGAATCAGTAGACTGAGTAAAGAAGATCCACCCTCACCAGCGTGGGTGGGCATCGTCCAATCTGTTAAGAGCCTAAATAGAACAAAAAGGCTAAGGAAGGGTGACTTCCCTTTCTCTCTCTCTCTTTCTCTCTCTGTTTGTGAACTGGGACATCCATCTTCTCCTGCTGTCAGACATTGGAGCTCCTGGTTTTGGGCCTTCAGACTCTAGGACTTACTCCAGGCTCTCCCCTAACCATTCCCCAATGCCACCCCACCAGCCCCATAAACACACAGTTCTCAGGCCTTCAGACTTGGACTGAATTACACCACAAGCTTTCCTGGTCTTCAGCATGCAGATGGTAGATCATGGCACTTTTTGGTCTCCATAACTGGGTAAGCCAACTCCCATAATAAACCTCCTCTTATATCTACATCTATCCCATTGGTTCTGTTTCTCTGGAGAATCTTGATTAACACACAATAGAAGGGGTGTGATGTGGTCAACCAACTTGGCACCAAGTAGCCACTTGGTCCTTTCAGTAAATAATGCCGTATCAGAGACTTAATGTTGATCTCTGTTGCTGACAAGTTGGGCATTCAGAGACAGCAGTAGTTAGTTTGGTCCTGGTAAGTGGGAGTCTATGCTGTTAAGCCAATACATGGCCTCTATCTTTGCCATGATAGCCCTTCCATTTATGTTCCCATCAAGCAAATTTTGGGGTGGTGACCAATTGCTAGATTGTCAGCAGTACTCCAGTGTTCCTGTGAGACGTCTCACAGTTGTTCTATTGGCATTTCTCTGATAATTCATGAGTTGAAGTATCACTTCACAAAAAGTTAGCTTTTTGGTTTCCTCTTGTGTAAATTGCCTTTTCATGCACTTTGCTCATCTTTCTGTTGGATTCTCTTCCTTTTTATTGTAAATCTACAACTTCCTTATAAAATCTAGATACTAGTCTAGTGTTGGTTTTAAATATTGCAACTATTTTCTCCCAACATGTCATCTGGTTTGTCTTTCTATTTAACAGATATTCTTATTTTGATGTAATAAATACAGGAGTTATTTTGTTGAATAACTTGTGTCTTGGAGATCTTTTTGAAAAAGACCTTCCTCACTCCTAAATTACAAAAATATTCTCCTACATTTTTTCTTTTTCCTGTATAATTTTTTTTTTTTTAAAGGAGTCTTACTCTGTCACCAAGGCTGGAGTGCAGTGGCACAATCTCAGCTCACTGCAATGTCTACCTCCTGGGTTCAAGCAATTCTCCTGCCTCAGCCTCCCAAGTAGCTGGGACTACAGGCACACGTCACCATACCCAGCTAATTTTTGTTTTATTAATAGAGACGGGGTTTCACCATGTTGGCCAGGCTGGTCTCAAACTCCTGATTTCAAGTGATCTTCCTGGCTCAGCCTCACAAAGTGCTGGAATTACAGGCATAAGCCACTGCGCCCGGCCATTCTGTATAATTTTATAGATTAAATTAAATTTATTCATTCATCTGGAGTCCACGTTTGTACATGATAAGATACGGAGACTGGCTTTTCCTTTTCTCCCTATAGAGAAACTGTTTCCGCCGGGCGCGGTGGCTCACGCTTGTAATCCCAGCACTTTGGGAGGCCGAGGCGGGTGGATCATGAGGTCAGGAGATCGAGACCACGGTGAAACCCCGTCTCTACTATAAATACAAAAAATTAGCCGGGTGTGGTGGCGGGCGCCTGTAGTCCCAGCTACTCGGAGAGGCTGAGGCAGGAGAATGGCGTGAACCCGGGAGGCGGAGCTTGCAGTGAGCCGAGATGGCGCCACCGCACTCCAGCCTGGGCGACAGAGCGAGACTCCGTCTCAAAAAAAAAAAAGAAACTGTTTCCACAACATTGTCTACAAAACATTTCATGTTTTCTCTGTTGGGTTGTGATGCCAATGCTATCACACAGCAAGTCTCCACATGCATGTCATATATATGTATATATTTGAATCTGTCTCTGAGTTTTCTCTTTTGTTCCACTGGTCTAATTGTTCTGTACCTGTACTTCTTTGCCTGTACTTTTTAAATTCCACTGGCTTTGTCTGGTAGTCTTAATCCATGGCCGGTATTGAAGGACTGCATCCTTTTCTGATTTCCGCACATGTCCTTGGAGCAGCTGCCTCAGCAGAACAAAATGGTTGCAAAAGGCAGAAGCAATAGTGAGACATTTGTCCTTAGAGTAAATTGATAGAAATGAATGAAGATTAAGGAACAGGTGAAAAAAGAGAAAACTGTGACTGGATAGAACATATTCTTGGAAGAAATTAAGAAAAAAGAAGTAGGAGAGGAAGAGAAGGACTAAGAGAAAAAGAAATAGGTATCAGCAACAACAGCTTTTGACAGGAAAGAATTTGAAGAATTTGAAACTGTTTAGAAGCAAAAAAAACACAAACTATTAGTGAAAATGATAGCCCAAAATAAGTGCAGGATGTGGTACAAACATAAATTTTATCTCAAGAGATCTCAGCAGAATTTTAGGAAAATAATAACAGCAGCCATATAATTTTTTAATCTCTCCAAATCCCCATATAAAAATGAGTAGAGCAACTATATTTTAAACCCAGAGTACCACAGGCAAAATTTACTACAAAACAAGGTGACAAGGTATCCCCATAAATCCCAAAATATATGTGGATGAGGACAGACCACCAATAGCCCCAAGAATTCCAGGGTATCAGCTCTGTGCTGAAAAAAGCAGAGAGAGATGATCAGACCTGAAAGCAGAAGAAACTCAAAGCATCCAACAGATACTCACCAGAAAGCATGGCAAGGCAGTGTGGGAACAGCACCGAAACTGGGGGGAGTTTTGTCCAGTATAATAGCGCATGAAGGCAAGGAGGCCAAAGAAAATACGAAGGGGCTAGAATAGCCTAGACCTCTGTGAACTTGGAAAATCAAGCAACCAGGCCTCCTCTCCAATACGGAGCCCCATACTGAAGGGAAATTGATAGGAATAGAATGAAAATTTTAAAAGATAGGGAATTTCACTTCCAAAAAGATGAAATAAGGGAACTATGTTGACCCTCTCACGTGAAACAAACAAAAAATAGACAACATATACAAAATAATGGTTTTTAAGACCCTGAACATCAGGCAATCGACAGTAATCCCTGAAAGATGGGAAACAAAGGTGAGCCCTGTGATTGTCCTAGCTTACTGCCTCAGGACAATTTCTAGGCCACAGTACAGGGAGGGAAAACCCAGGCAGAGCTCATAGACTCTTTGCATTGAGAAGACAAAGCTATCCTCATCTCTCACCTTATACAAAAACCAACTCAAGATGGATCGAAGATTTAAATCTAAAACCTGAAGCCATAAAAATTCTTTGCCCAAGCCAATGTCTAGAAGAGTTTTTCTGAAGATAACATCAGAAAAACTCTTCTAGACCTTCCAGACATAGGCTTAGTCAAAGAATTCATGACTAAGACCCCAAAAGCAAATGCAACAAAAACAGAAATAAATAAATGGGACCTAATTAAACTAAAAAGCTTCTGCAGAGCAAAAGAAATAATCAGCGGAGTAAACAGACAACCCACAGAGTGGGAGAAAAAAATTGCAAACTATGTACCCAATAAAGGAGTAGTATACAGAATCTACAAGGAATGCAAACAAATCAACAAGAAAAAAATAATCCCATCAAAAAGTGGGCAAGGAACATGAATACACATTTCGCAAAAGAAGATAAACAGACAAGAAACATATGAAGAAATGCTTGGCTGGGCGCGGTGGCTCATTCCTGTAATCCCAGCTCTTTGGGAGGCTGGGGCAGGTGGATCACTTGAGGCCAGGAGTTCAAGACAAGCCTGGCCAACATGGTGAAACTCTGTCTCTACCAAAAATACAAAAATTAGCCAGGGGTGGTGGCGCATGCCTGTACTCCCAGCTACTCAGGACGTTGAGGCAGGAGAATCACTTGAATATAGCAGGCGGAGGTTGCAGTGAGCCAAGATCATACCACTGTGCTCCAGCCTAGGCTAAAGAGTGAGACTCTGTCTCAAAAAAAAAAAAGAAACGTTCAACATCACTAATCATCAGAAAAATGCAAATTAAAACCACAATGAAATACCACCTGACTCCTGCAAGAATGGCCATAATTAAAAAGTCAAAAAAAAAATAGATGGACGGCCAGGCACAGTGGTTCATGCCTGTAATCCCAGCACTTTGGGAGGCCGAGGCAGGTAGATCGCCTGAGGTCAGGAGTTTGACACCAGCCTGGCCAACATGATGAAACCCCATCTCTACTAAAAATACAAAAAATTAGCTGGGTGTGGTGGTGGGTGCCTGTAATCCCAGCTACTCGGGAGACTGAGACAGGAGAATCGCTTGAACCCAGGAGGCGGAGGTTGCAGTGAGCCAAGATCGCACCATTACACTCCAGCCTGAGTGACAAAGCAAGACTCCATCTCAAAAAAAAAAAAAAAAAATACACCAGTTAACACCAGTTAGGATTAAAGACAGATTTGATGTTGCAGAAGAAAATAGTGGTGAACTGGAAGGTATGACAATAGAAACTATCCACAGTGAAACACAGAGAGAAAAAAAGAATTTCAAAAATGAACAAAAGATCACTGTGCTATGAGACTTCGAGTCACCTAGTGTATGTGTAACTGGTATTCCCAAAGAAGAGGAAAGAGAGTGAAGACAGAAAAAATAATTTCTAAAAATAATACCCAGCTGGGCACAGTGGCTGCTGCCTATAATCCCAGCGCTTTGGGAGGCTGAGGTGGGCAGATCACCTGAGGTTGGGAGTTCGAAACCAGCCTGACCAACATGGAGAAACCCCGTCTCTACTAAAAAATACAAAATTAACCAGGTGTGGTGGCACATGCCTGTAATCCCAGCTACTCGCGAGGCTGAGGCAGGAGAATCGCTTGAACCTGGGAGGCAGAGGTTGCAATGAGCTGAGATTACGCCATTGCACTCCAGCCTGGGCAACAAGAGCAAAATTCCATCTCAGAAAATAAATAAATAAATAAATAAATAAATAAATAAATGAAATAATACCCAAAATGTTTTCAAATTTGGTGGAAATTATAAAAGCACAGACCCAAGAAGCTCAATGAACCCAAGTGTAAGAAATATGAATTAAGCTATATCAAGACACATCATAATCAACTTGCTCAAACCCAGAGTAGACAGAAGATATTAAAAGCAAAGATACCAGCAATTAACAAGTAGAATTTGAATTAAAAAATACAATGCCATTTACATTAGCAACCTCCAAAAATTAAATACTTACGTGTAAATCTAACAATTATGTATAAGATCTATATAAGGAAAACTACAAATCTCTGATGAAAAAAATAAAATGACGAAATAATTGGAAAGACATTCCATGTTCATGGATAGGAAGACTCAACTTTGTCAAGATGTCAGTTTTTCCCAATTTGGTCTGTAGATTCAATGCAATACCAATCAAAATCCCAGTAAGTTGTTTTCTGAATATTGTTTAAATGATTCCAAAGTTTATATAGAGAGGCAAAAGACCCACAATAGCCAACATAATATTGAAGGGGAAAAACAAAGTGGAAAAACTAACACCACCTGACTTTAAGACTTATTATAAAGCTAAAATAATCAAGACAGTGTGTTATTGGCAACATAATAGACAAATAGATTAATGAAACAGAATAGAGAGCCCAGAAATAGATCCTTATAAACATTGTCAGCTGATCTTTGACAAAGAAGTAAAGGCAATACAATGGAGAAAAGATAGTTTTTCAACAAATGGTGCTGAAACAACTGAACATCCATGTGCAAAAAAACGAATCTAGACACAGACCTTACAACCTTCATAAAAATTAACCTAAAATGGATCACAGACCTAAATGTAAAACACAAAACTATAAAACTCCTAAAAGATAGCACAAAAGAAAATCTAGATGACCTCGGGTTTGGCAATAACTTTTTAGATACAACACTAAAGGCATGATCTACAAAAAAAAAGAATTCATAAGTTTGACCTTATTAAAACTATCATTTCTCCTTCATGAAAGACACTGTCAATAATTTTTTAAAGCAACAAACTTATAGAAAATATTTGTAAAAGACATATCTGATAAATGACCGTTATCCAAAATATACAAAAACTCTTAAAACTCAACAATAAGAACATAAATAATCTGATTTAAAAATGGACCAGGCCAGGCATGGTGGCTCATGCCTGTAATCCCAGCACTTTGGGAAGCCGAGGCAGGTGGATCATTTGAGGTCAGGAGCTTGAGACCAGCCTGACCAACATACCGAAACTCTGTCCCTACTAAAAATACAAAAATTAGCCAGGCATGGTGGCACGTGCCTATAATCCCAGCTATTAGGCGGGCTGAGGCAGGAGGATCACTTGAACCTGGGAGGCGGAGGTTGCAGTGAGCCGGGATCATGCCACTGCACTACAGCCTGGGCAACAGAGCAAGACTCTGTCTCAAAAAATAAATAAATAAAATAAAATAAATAAAAATAAAAATGGACCAAAGCCTTTAATAGAGACCTCACCAAATAAAATATGCAGATAGTGAATAAGCATATGAAAAGATGCTCCACATCATATGTAATTAGGGAATTGCAAATTAAAACTGTAGTGAGATCCACTACACACCAATTAGAATGACTAAAATCCGAAACACTGACAACAAATGTTTAGCAAGGATGTGGGGCAACAGGAACTATTATTCCTTGCTATGGGAATGCAGAATGATGTAGCCACTTTGGAAGACAGTTCGGTAGTTTCTTACAAAACTAAACATACTCTTAACATGCGATTCAGCAGTCACAGTCCTGGGTATTTACCCAAGGGTGCTAAAAGCTTGTGTCCACACAAAAACCTGCACATGGATATTTATAGCAGTTTTATTCACAACTGCCAAAACTTGAAAGTGACCAAATGTCCTTCAGGAGGTGAATGGATAAACTGTGGTACTTCCAAGCAATGAAATATTGTTCAATGCTAAAAAGAAATGAGTTATCAAGCCATGCAAAGACATGTAGACACAAATGCACATTGCAAAGTAAAATGGCTGGTCTGAAAATGCTACATGCTTTATGTTTCCAACTATATGACATTCTGGAAAATGCAAAACTATGGAGATAGTAAAAAGATCAGTGGTTACCAGGGTTTCAAGGAAGAAGAGACAGAGCACACAGGATTTTTAGGGCAATGAAACTACTCTGTATGATACCATAATGGTGGATACATGTCACTATACATTTATCCAAACCCCTGGAATATACAACACCAAGACTGAACCCCAGTGTAAACTAGGGACTTTGAGTGACAATGATGTAGCGATGTAGGTTTGTCAATCATAACAAATGTACTACTCTGGTGGAGGATGTTGATAATAGGAAAGATTATGCATGCGTGAAGGTAGGAGGTATATGGGAAATCTCTATACCTTCCTTTCAATTTTGTTGTAAATCTAAAACTGCTCTAAAAATACTGTCTTTTTTGAAAAGTAGTTAGAGGTGGAGAAATGCACGTTACATACAAGGAGCAAAGACATGGATGACAGCAGATTTCCTATCAGAAACTATACAAAAAAGAAGGCAGTGAGGCAACATTTGAAAGTGAAAAACAAGAAGAACTATCAACATAGAATTCTACCCCCTGTGAAAATATCTTTCAAGCCGGGCGCGGTGGCTCACGCCTGTAATCCCAGCACTTTGGGAGGCCGAGGCAGGCGGATCACGAGGTCAGGAGACCGAGACCATCCTGGCTAACATGGTGAAACCCCGTCTCTACTGAAAATACAAAAATTAGCTGGGCATGGTGGTGGGTGTCTGCAGTCGCAGCTGCTCGGGAGGCTGAGGCAGGAGAATGGCGTGAACCCGGGAGAGGGAGCTTGCAGTGAGCCAAGATCGCGCCACTGCACTCCAGCCTGGGCAACAGAGCCAGACTCCGTCTCAAAAAAAAAAGAAAATATCTTTCAAATTTGAAGGCAAAATAAAGACTTCTTTAAGGTATACAAAAGGTGAAAGAATTTATCACAAATAGATTTGCAGTACAAGAAATATTAAAATAAGTCCTTCAGGAAGTAGAAAAATTATATGAGGAAATACAGATTTACACGAGGGAATGAAGAACACCAGAAAGGAGTATATATGAGTAAATATGCAAAGGTTTAAAAAAAACTCTAAAATTTTTCAAATATAAGTCATTGTTTAAATAAAAATCAAAACAATGTAGTGTGGAGGTTATAACACATATAAAAGTAAAATTTATAATTAAATAGCATAAACACTGTGCGGGAAGCAACGGAAGTATATGATTATAAGGTCCTTACACTATACGTAAAGTTGGATATCACTTGAAGTCAAAAAGTCATAACTTAAAGATATGTATTATAACACTAAAGTATCCACCAAAATGACACAGCTGAGCTTATAGCTAATAAGACAACAAAGAAGGTAAAAATTGAATCGTAAAAATATCAAATTATTGTAAAAGAATTCAGAAAAGGAAGAAATTGGGAACAAAAAACTGATGAGAAAAATAGAAAAAAGAAAGCAATATCAGTGACTTAAAATTGACCATATCAACAAGCAAAAATCAAAATGGGGAGAAAATGGAGAGCAGATAGGCAAAACAAACAAACAGACAAAAAAAGAAAACCCCCCCCCCAAAAAAAAACAAAAAAGCTCTCAGTAATTGTATTATCCTGAGACTTTTGTGTGAATAATGTAGTCAAAATAAATGAGTGATTATGGAGTATTCTAATTCTATCATAACCTAGGTCCTTGAAAATCGGGATTTCCAGTGTGGTGGATAGAAATATATACAATATAGACAAGGTTAAGCAAAACATCCTATAGTCCAGAATTTGAATTAGAAGTATCAGTATGAACCTGGGATATTTTGCCGTGTGTGTGTGTGTGTGTGTGTGTGTGTGTGTGTGTGTGTGTGTGTATGTACATTTCCTAGCTATCACGGAAGACCATTGAAGACCATTGTAAACAATGGTCAATACAGTAGTAATTAGCTATCCTTTAACCCAAACAGATTGTGGTTTTGAAATATGTCTAAGAAAAATTAAGTCTTTTAGGGCAGGGCGTGGTGGCTCACACCTGTAATCCCAGCACTTTGGGAGACCAAGGCGGGCGGATCACGAGGTCAGGAGACGGAGACCATCCTGGCTAACAGGGTGAAACCCCGTCTCTACTGAAAATACAAAAAATTAGCTGGGCGTGGTGGTGGCGGCCTGTAGTCCCAGCTGCTCAGGAGGCTGAGGCAGGAGAATGGTGTGAACCCAGGAGGCAGAGCTTGCAGTGGGCCGAGTTCGCGCCACTGCACTCCAGCCTGGGTGACAGAGTGAGACTCGTCTCAAAAAAAAAAAGAAAGAAAGAAAGAAAAAAGAAAAATTAAGGCTTTTAGAGGGAAATGCTTCATTCAAGGCCTGAGGCAGGAAAAGTACATGTTTAATCTAGAATATATTTTCACGCCAGATAGCAAGAAAGCTACTAGGGTCATGTCAAATGATTCAGGAACCAACTTGAGGAGGCTTCTACTGAACAAAAATAGGATACTTTTAGCTTTATAAGGCATAATCATTGCAATTGATCAAAACTCTTCAAATATATTTAAAATCATAGACTCATGATATTTTTTAAAAACCTAATTGACCAGTTTTGGATCATGATAGATACCCAAATCACTATCTTGAAAACTGGTAAGAGAGAGAACCAAAGATTCATTTTATATTTCCTATGTAAAATTGTACTTGTGGTTACTGACAGTAAAAACAGTAGTTATAAAAATATTTCAACTTATAGATGTATGTAAAAGCATTCCAACTAACACATGGCAAATAAATTATTGAGTTAGAATATTACAATTTTGCAACTCCCAGTAAATTAATGGATCTAGGAATTGGGCATCAACAGCTGCTAATATCAAAAAACGAGTGAAAACCAGGCATTATTTGCCTCCTGATGAATGAACACAGCACCACCTATGGACTTTTCAAAGGGATTATACCTAAATCCAATAAAGCCTCTGGCTCCAGCTGCCAATTTGCAGTAATACAGCCAATAGAGAAATGTGTTAAACTGTATCAAGAGCAAAATCCAGACTGTGAGAAATCACACATCAGAAGTTCTGGTGTCTTAATCTGAAAAAATTGTAAAGAAAACAAAGAATGGAGGGGATTCCTGAAGATTAAAAGATACTTTAAGGCTGGGCACAGTGGCTGATGCCTATCATACCAGCACTTTGGGAGGCCGAGGTAGGCAGATCACTTGAGATCAAGAGTTCAAGATCAGCATGGCCAACGTGGTGAAACCCCATTTCTACTAAAACTACAAAAAATTAGCCGGTTGTAGTGGTGTGCACCTCTAGTATCAGCTATTCAGGAAGCTGAGGCAGGAGAATCCAGGAGGCAGAGGTTGCAGTGAGCGAAGATCGCACCACTGCACTCCAGCCTAGGCCACAGAGTGAAACTCCATCTCAAAAAAAAAAAAAAAATGCTCTAAAGACATAGCAATTTTTGAATATACAATACTAAACTGTAGTGATTAGGATTATACATGGATGGAAAACTGAAGAAACACAAAGAAGTGATTACTGTAAAAGACAGGATAATGGATAATGAAGGAAGGGAGGGAGCTGAGATCAGAATGGGGCATATGGAGGGTCTTCTGGGATGATTGGCAAAGTTCTAGCCACCCAGGTAACCTGGGTGGTAATTACAGGAGTATTCACCTTATAATAATTCAGTAAGCCATATACTTGTGTTGTAGAATATTCTGATTCTGTGTTTTATTATATTTTATTATTTTATTATATAAAAAGGCCTGCCAGGCACGATGGCTCACACCTGTAATCCCAGCACTTTGGGAGGCCAAGGCCGGTGGATCACTTGAGGTCAGGAGTTCAAAACCAGCCTGGCCAACATGGTGAAACCCTATCCCTACTAAAAATGCAAAAATTAGCCGGGCACAGTGGCACATGCCTGTAATCCCAGCTACTCGGGAGGCTGAGGCAGGAGAACTGCTTGAACCCGGGAGGCGGAGGTTGCAGTGAGCTGAGATCTTGCCACTGCACTACAGCCTGGTCGACAGAGCCAGACTCCATCTCAAAAAAGAAAAAAAGGCCTAATGATTACAGAATCTTTAAGGGTAAGTCAGAGACAATGAAAAGCAAAATTATAAATTCCCTATTATATAAAAACTTCTACAAATCAATAAGAAATTAAGATTTAATTCAATAAAAAAAACAGGCAAAAATTGGCCGGGTACACCTATAATCCCAGCACTTTGGAAGGTTGAGGAGGGAGGATCCTTTGAGGCCAGGAATTTGAGACCAGCGTGGGCTACATATCGAGACTCCATCTCTACAAAAATTTTTTAAAAATTAGCCAGGCGTGGTGGTGTGCACATGTAGTCTCAGTTACTTGGGAGGCCGAAGCTGGAGCATCACTTGAGCCCAGGAGTTCAAGGCTACAGTGATTTATGATGACACCGCTGTACTCCCGCAGCTTAGGTGGCAAAGTGAGACCCCACCTCTAAAAAGAAAAAAAAAATATGACTAAGCAGTTAACAGTAAAAGATAAGCAAAGGCTTATAAAATTTAATAATATAAGGTGTTGGGGAAGATGTGGAGAAACATACATTCCTGGAACCATAAATCTGTATCAACTTCTGTAGAGGGGAGTTGAGCGATACATATCAAAATTATAAACCAACATACCCTTTTTTTTTTTTCTTTTGAGACAGGATCTCACTCTGTCACCCAGGCTAGAACACAGTGGCATGATCTCAGCTCACTGCAACCTCCACCTCCTGAATTCAAGCAATTCTCGTGCCTCAGCCTCCCCAGTAGCTGGGATTACAAGCGCACACCACCACGTCCAGCTAATTTTTGTATTTTTTTTTTTTTGAGACAGAGTCTCGCTCTGTCGCCCAGGCTGGAGTGCAGTGGCGCAATCTCGGCTCACTGCAAGCTCCGCCTCCCGGGTTCACGCCATTCTCCTGCCTCAGCCTCTCCGAGTAGCTGGGACTACAGGCGCCCGCCACCACACCCGGCTAATTTTTTTGTATTTTTAGTAGAGACGGGGTTTCACCGTGGTCTCGATCTCCTGACCTCGTGATCCGCCCGCCTTGGCCTCCCAAAGTGCTGGGATTACAAGCGTGAGCCACCGCGCCCGGCCATTTTTGTATTTTTAGCAGAGATGGGGTTTTGCCATGTCGGCCATGCTGGCCTCAAGTGATCTGCCCATCTCAACCTCCCAAAGTACTAGGATTACAGGTGTAAGCTAGGCCTGACTAGCAATTCTATTACCAGGAATTTATCCTAGAGATCCAGTTACACATGGGTAAAACGACATACATATTCATTTTCATTGTTTTTATTATCAAAGGGTTAGGAACAACCTAATGTGTATCAGTAGGAACTGGTTTAATAAGATACATTTATATAATGCACCCATAAAAAATCAAAAAAGACTTTTGTGTATGGATATGGAATCATCTCCAAGATATATTGATTGTTAAAGTGGAAAAAAGTAAAGTAACAAATAGAATATAGATTGCCACTATATTCCTCAAAAGAGAGGAGAAAAAATAAATTCAACTTACAATGTCGATTGACTCTAGAGAGAGGAACTGGGTGACTGGAAGACAGAGATAAAACAGATATGTTTTATTGTGTGAATATATGAGTAATTCAAAAAAAGAAAATTTAAAGAAAACCAAATGAGTATCCCAACAATGACTGATGAACACAAGCTTATGATGAGAGTTCATAATTTTGATACCGGTATTACTGAAAAATTCAGGAAATCACCAGCAATTTCTCACTTTGGACTCAGTAAGTCAGTAAGTGGAGAAGCTCAAAATGGACAAAGAAAAGCAGCTGAAGGGCCGGGCATGGTGGCTCAGGTCTGTAATCCCAGCAGTTTGGGAGGCTGAAGTGGGCGGATCTCAAGGTCAGGAGTTCCAGACCAGCCTGGCCAACATGGTGAAACTCCATCTCTACTAAAAACACAAAAATTAGCTCAGTGTGGTGGTGGGCACCTGTAATCTCTGGAGACTGAGACAGGAGAATCACTTGAACCCAGAAGGCCAAGGTTGCCATGAGCCGAGATTGCGCCACTGCACTTCAGCCTGGGCAACAGAGCAAGGCTCCATCTTGAAAAAAAAAGAAAAGAAAAGAAAAGCAACTGAAATGCTTTGGAATCCTTTGATAATCTCACCTAGCCTTCCTTCTCCACATTTTATTTGTTAATAATAAATATAGTGGTCATATCAACATTTCACAGTGTTCTTTTGTATCAGTACTTTTACATGCTTGATGTTGAGGCCGGGTGCGGTGGCTCATGCCTGTAATCCCAGCACTTTGGGAGGCCAAGGCGGGCGTCGGGAGTTTGAGACCATCCTGGCCAACATGGTGAAACCCTGTCTCTACTAAAAATACAAAAATTAGCCGGGTGTGGTGGCATGGGCCTGTAGTCCCAGCTACTTGGGAGGCTGAGGCAGGAGAATCGCTTGAACCCAGGAGGCGGAGGTTGCAGTGAGCCGAGATCATGCCACTGCACTCCAGCCTGAGTGACAGAGTGAGACTGTCTCAAAAAAATAAATAAATAAATAAAATGAAATAATTGGGCCAGGCGCAGTGGTTCATGGCTGTGGTCCCAGCACTTTGGGAGGCCAAGGCAGGTGGATCCCTTGAAGCCAGGAGTTCGAGATCAGCCTGGCCAACATGGCAAAACCCTATTTCTACTAAAAATACAAAAATTAGGTCGGGTGTGGTGACTCAAGCCTTTAATACCAGCACTTTGGGAGGCCGACGTGGGCGGATCACCTGAGGTCAGGAGTTTGAAACCAACCTGACCAACATGGAGAAACCCCATCTCTACTAAAAATACAAAAAATTAGCCGGACGTGGTGGCACATGCCTGTAATCCCAGTTACTCGGGAGGCTGAGGCAGGAGAATTGCTTGAACCCAGGAGGTGGAGGTTGTGGTGAGCTGAGATGATGCTATTGCACTCCAGCCTGGGCAACAAGAGCAAAACTCTGCCTGAAAAAAAAAAAAAATTAGCTGGGCGTGGTGGCAGGCACCCGTAGTCCCAGGTACTTGGGAGGCTGAGGTATGAGATTCACCTTGAGACACCAGAATTGCCTTGAACCTGGGAGGTGGAGGTTGCAGTAATGAGCCAAGATTGTGCCATTGCACTCCCACCTGGGCGACAGTGAGACTTCGTCTCAAAAAAAAAAAAATAAGTAAAATAAGTGAATTAAATATTCAACTCAAAAAAGGAAGTAAACCAAAAAATGGAAGGAAATAAAGATAAAATGTCCCAAATCCTAGACCTTTATGAAGTCAAATGTTGACAAGGTAGAAGCCAAGTGCTACATTATTATTCTCCTAGATTAACTCCTGGATTTGGACTGCCATGGGATGATGAGATCCTGGAACAATCTTGGATTCCACAACTTCTGATATGAAGTACAGAGTGACAATCTCTTCAGGTGGCCCAAGTATTTTAACCAGAGATAGCAGAGGTGTAGTTTTTCTATATGGATCTTCAAAAATACTTTAATTTAGCAATCCATCACGCATGAGGGGCAGTATTTCTGCAGCTTGATCCTTGCTAGTAATTAAAACTATGGGGTGAACTATGCCAAAAATGACCTACATAGTTACTATAGTTACATGAAAATTAAAGCTAAAGTTAAAACACAACATGCTGGCCGGGCGCAGTGGCTCACGCCTGTAATCCTAGCACTTTGGGAGGCCGAGGTGGGCGGATCACGAGGTCAGGAGATCGAGACCATCCGGGCTAGCACGGTGAAACCCCATCTCTACTAAACAAAATACAAAAAATTAGCTGGGCGTGGTTGCGGGAGCCTGTAGTCCCAGCTACTCAGGAGGCTGAGGCAGGAGAATAGTGTGAACCCAAGAGGTGGAGCTTATAGTGAGCCAAGATCGCCCTACTGCATTCCAGCCTGGGCGACAGAGTGAGACTGCATCTCAAAAAAAAAAAAAAAAACACAATATGCAAAAGTCAGCAGGGTTATACTAATCTCAGCAAATGTAAGATTGTACGTTTACCAATGTTTAGTATTCAAAGTAGTTTATTTCCTGAAATCTTATATACCATCTTCAATTTCAATTTTTATTTGACAGATATTAAAAGCTGATCAGGAAAAATATTTATAATAAATGAAAAGAAAGCATACATCATAATATATACAATGACTTGATTTTATAAAACAAAATATAGCCATATTGTATACATCAAAATGTTTACAGTGATAACAAGTCCTTGGAGGCAAAAATCCTTCTTACTCATCTTTATGGTCCCATATTATAGGAGAGTGCTTGGCACAAAGTAGATGTTAAATAAGTGTTTATTGTAAAAATGGAAGTGAATAACGTATGTCTTCAAAAAAAAAGATACCCAGTCAAGTAAATATATGAAACTTTAATATGTTTGCATCTGAAACATACAAAAGCCTAAAGATAAAGTCAATATCTAACTAAAATTCTCTAGTGTATCTTCATTATTATAAATTAAGTCTTTAGTCAAAAATTCGGCTCTAAAAATACAGTCCCAAAAAATCACATATCTACATATAGTACTAAGACAAGTTAATTGTCGGCCAGGCACAGTGGCTCATGCCTGTAATCCCAGCACTTTGGAAGGCCAAGACAGGTGGATCACCTGAGGTCAGGAGTTCAAGACCAGCCTGGCCAACATGGTGAAACCCTGTCACTACTAAAAATGCAAAAATTAGCCAGGTGTGGTGGCAGGCACCTGTAGTCCCACCTACTTGGGAATCTGAGGCAGGGGAATTGCTTGAACCCGGGAGGCAGAGGTTGCAGTGAGCCAAGATCACACCATTGCACTCCAGTCTAGGTGACAAGAGTGAAACTCCATCTCAAAAAAACAAAACAAACACAAAAACAAGTAAATCATCTTAAGCTGCATCATCATCATCATCATCATCATCCTCCACTGCAGCATAAATGGCTTGATTCCTCCTCTTAATTTTCTTTCTTTGTTCAGGTTCGTGTTCATCACTCAGCCTCTTCAATGGCACCTTGGTTAAGTCCTCTCCGTTCCCTGACTCCACAGTCCCACCAGGTTTCCCCTCTCTATCAACTGTGGAATCCACCGTATCATCAGAAGATACAATCATAGAGCCTGGCAAGATCCTGACATCAGAGAAACTTGCAGAAAACTCAGAAGCTTGATCAGAAGGTTCTACCGATGGTGTATTCATGCCACTATGTGCACTTACAATACTATCTTCATCTTCTTCTTCTTCATCTAACATTATTTCATCTGGATTAATAGAAGACAGAGCAGATGTGTCTGTATTATATTCACTCCGGTCTTCTCCAGAGTCATTACTCTCCACATCATCCTGTTCTTCATATTCACCACACACATGATGTTCTTCCTTGGACTTCTGAAGCCTAACATTGATGTCTGTGATGCCAAGTTGGGCACAAAATTCAGTAGTCTGAGGATTGATCCTATGAGTCAGCTGCATTTGTGTCTGTGGCTTGCTAGGATCATAACAAGCAGCTGTTACACTAAAGTTACATGGAACCTTGAGATCATGATTCAATTTTTCCAATACTCCTTTCATACCTTCTTCTGTTGCACTATAATCCCACCTATAAAAGTACAAAACAATAGCTTTTTACATTTTTTCAGCTCTAAACAATAAATGATGAAATCTAATTATAGACTTCAGGTGCAAGGATAAAAAATAAGCCATCTATCAAAATTCCATTTTTAAAGTTAGAGTTAATTTAGCAAAGGACCATTTAGAAATAAAAATAATTCTTAGAAAAAGCCATCTTTAACTCATACTCCAAAACAATTTTAATGTGTGGACTATATCTTCACCATATTATGGTTTTATGTACACTTATTCACTTATAAATTTATTTGAGGTAATGCGCAACAGTCCATTTTCCTGTCTCTTTTAGATGGAAAACCTGCAAACTTTGAATTGTTCTGACACTCATTCAACAATAATTCCCTTGATTAAAAACAAAGGTGGAGGCCAGATATAGCAGCTCACGCCTGTAATCCCAGTACTTTGGGAGGCCGAGGGAGGTGGATAGCTTGAGCTCAGGAGTTCAAGACCAACCTGGGCAACATGGGAAAGCCCCATCCCTACCAAAAATACCAAAAAATTAGCTGGGCATGGTGATGCGTGCCTGTGGTCCCAGCTACTCTGGGGGCAGAGGTGGGAGGATCCCTTTAGCCCAGGAGGTGGAAGATGCAGTGAGCCAAGATCCAAGATCACACCACTGCAGTCCAGTTTGGATAACAGAGCTAGACCCCGTTTCAAAACAAAACAAAGGTGGGAGACACAAAAATTATGCATGCAATGGAAAAAGCAGGTCCTAAATAAAGTCTGACTTACCTTGCATGCAGGCCATTATTTTCTGGCATAGTCCACAGGCGCCCAGTCACATTAATAAGATCATCCGTAGCCCTGAGAATAGTGAGCCATTCAATATCATATTCCAAGTAATCAGGAGCACTGGGGTCATGTTCTATCTCTAATATCTACAGGATGAAATCAACGTTAAGAAACACATATATATTTTTAACAGTCTAAGAACTTTAATATAATTTAATAAAATAAAAAGGAATTTAAATTTAATTTCAATTAATTTTAAATCAATCCATTTAATTTTAAATTAATAAGTAAGATACCCCCAAAGAATTCTCAGAATACATAAATTACAAAGAGCATAAAAAATTCCGAAAGGAAAATTATATTTTTTTAAGTCTCTGGAAGAGTATAACTATATTACAAAGCCACTTCACTCTTCTTACCTGAAGAAAATCTCGATGTGGTAAGCATTTGTCCAAGGCTAAAAATTTGGTTGCTCTGGCTGTCTGTCCTTTATCCTTTGCCTGGACAATATGAATCATGATTTAAGAAAGAATGTTTAAACAATCACAGGTAATTCTTCATACACGGAATAGGATGAAAATAATCTTTATTACACATACCCCTAAGTTGTGTGTCAAAGGAATGACTGTTACTTTTCCAAAATTAAGTTAATTCTATACCCACTTGTGTGATAATAGAGAAGGCATTTAACTTCTCAGAGCTTCAATTTCCACACAAAATTCAAGGCAAAAACTAATGATGATGATGATGTTAACTCAAAGCACTGAACACACATAAATCAAAGCATATAACCCAAGGATTAAAGATAAACAAAAGAGCTTAAAAGTAAACTGGCAGAACTAAAACTGTATAATTTTTAGAAGAACCCACAGGAGAAAATCTTTGTAACTCTGGGTTAGGCAAAGATTTCTTAGCTACACCACCAAAAACAGATGTGATATATCCACAGAATGAACTATTACTCAGCAGTAAAAAGGAATGCAATATTTATACATGCTACAACATGAGTGAATCTCAAAATCAAGCAAATGAAAGAAATCAATTGCCAAAGACTATATATTTTACAATTCCATTGAAATGAATGTTCAGGAAAGGCAAATCTATAGAAACACAAAGCAAGTTAGTGCTCGCCTGGGGCTGACGGCAGCAACAAGGATTGCCTTCAAGTAGGCACAAAGGATTTTTGGGGTTGATGGACAAGTTCTAAAACTAGATTATGTAATATTAGCACAACTCTGGAAATTTACTAAAAATCACTGAATTGTTCACTTAAAATGTGTTTTTTTTCTTTTCTTTGTTTTGAGAGAGTCTTACTCTGTCGCCCAGGTTGGAGTGCAGTGGCACGATCTTGACTCACTGCAACCTCTGCCTCCCGGGCTCAAGTGATTCTCATGTCTCAGCCTCCCGAATAGCTGGGATTACAAGCATGTGCCAACATGCCCAGCTAATTTTTGTATTTTTAGTAGAGATGGAGTTTTGCCATGTTGGCCAGACTGGCCTTGAACTCCTGGCCTCAAGTGATCCACCCGCCTTGGCCTCCCAAAGTGCTGGGATTACAGGCATGAGCCACCATGCCAAAACATATTAATTTTATGGTATGTAAATTATACTCCAATAAAGTTTTTTTTTTTCAAAAGTGAATTGACAGAAAGAAACATGGGGGGAATCACAAACATGTAGGTCATTTTGGAAAAGGTTAAAAAACCTTTCCCCAGCATCTCCAGTTAAAACCTGAACTCCAGAGCATGGCCTCTAGAAGGCATTTGTGATCTTGTTCCAGCTTCATCATGGAGGAAAAAACACAAGGAAGCAAACTATGGTATCTCCTGCTGAGGAGCAAGCATCAGTTCAGTTCTGGTGAGGTACAAGCTAAGTATGCCTTATCTAAAATGCTTGGGACCAGAAGTGTTTTAAATTTCAGATTTTTTCAGATGTTTGAATATTTGCAGAATACATACTGGTTTAATATCCTTAATCCAAAAATCTGAAAATTGTGTGTCATGTCAAAAATTTCAGATTCTAGAGCATTTCAGATTTCAGATTAGAGATGCTCAATCTGTACTAAGAAAAATGGAAGGCATGGCCAGGTGCGGTGGCTCATGCCTGTAATCCCAGCACTTTGGGAGGCTGAGGCGGGCGGATCACAAGGTCAGGAGATCAAGACCATCCTGGCTAACATAGTGAAACCCTGTCTCTACTAAAAATAGAAAAAATTAGCCGGGCGTGGTAGCGGGCACCTGTAGTCCCAGCTACTCTGGACGCTGAGGCAGGAGAATGGTGTGAACCCGGGAGGTGGAGCTTGCAGTGAGTGGAGATCGCGCCACTGCACTCCAGCCTGGGCAACAGAGCAAGACTCTGTCTCAAAAAAAAAGGAAAGGAAAAAGAAAAATGGAAGGCATGGAGATTATAGGCAGATACTGGCAGCAAAGCAGTCCAAGGAAAAGTGATCTCTGGTGTTGGTAAAGGGGATAAAATAGAAAATGACAGTCAGAGGAAGTTGAGGAGCCAATTACAAAGAGGTCAAACATATTATTAATGCAGAGATACAATGAAAAGAGTAACCTCTCCTTCTCCCAGTGAAACTGGGAAGTGAGAAGAATAAATCCACAACAGAAAGGGCCTATAGGTATATTTTCAGACAAAACCTTCCACACTGTGTTTGAGGAACATTTTTAAAGTATACCTCTAACACAGAAAAGTGTTTGGTTAAGTAAGTTTGGGAAGCATCACATTCTACTCTTGAGAAAGGCAATGCCCATTAGTGCAATAAAGAATCTCAGAAATTCTCTACATGTCTCCAAGAAGAAATCAGTGTTAACCCAGCATTTTCTAAATAGTTTTCCTATGGAATACTTTATGGGAAAGTCAGAGTTCAGCCAGAATCAGAGGTGAAAGGAAGAAATGCACACTTCCATAGAAGTTTCATTATAAGTATATATTTATTTTCTACCTCCCATCAAGTACATCATCCATGCAGTTAAGCAAAGAAAACTGGGGGTCATCCTGGACTTCTTTCCTCCCCCAGTAACCAAATCACAATGATTCTCCTTCTAAAATCTCTCTAGAATCTGCTTCATTCTCTGTATTCTCTCTTTGCCTTAGGTTAAAACCTTTTCTTTTGCTTAAATAGCCTGCCCTGCCTCCCATTTTACATTACTCCAATCCATACACAACAATGCTGTCAAACTAATCGTTCTAAAATGAAAATCTGATTTCATCACTCCCCAAATTTCCCCATCATCTCTGGTTAAAACCTTAACTCCAGAGCATGGCCCCTAGAAGGCAGTTATGATCTTGTTCCAGCTTCATCAGTCCCTACGCCTTAGTCCCACAGGAACTACCTACAAGTCCCCAAACACCCCATGCTCTCAGACCTCGAGCCTGTGCACATGCCAGTCCCTCTACATAAAATACCCTTACAGTGTGTTTCTTCCTGGCACTTCAAGACTCAGTTCAGCTATCGCCTTTTGAAAACCTTCTCTATCTTCATCTCCTGTGTTCCCCATCCCACCACAGTCTGGCTTAGGTGCTCCCACTGCCTACGTTTTCTCTCAAACTTATTATATTGTTTTGTGATTGCTTGTCTTTCCCAGAATCATATATTGAGCTACTCACAAGAGGTAAGTTATCTTTTACTTCTTTCTCTAACTTTACAACTGTGTCTGGTCCATAGATGTTCAATAGTGTGTGTTAAATGAAAGAATAAACATTTTGTTTTCTACCTGATGCTGCATCAAGGCGGCAAACTTCACATGAAGGTGGGCAGAAAACCAATAAGTAGGTTTGAGATGCTCTAAAAGCTCTGAGGCAGCTGGACTTCCTAATGTGTTATTTTCCACTTCTTGTCGGAAAAAAGATTTAGTCTTAAGAAGTTGCTTCTTATTTCCATAATGATATATACTTCTTGGCCAATCATGAGACAAGAATATATCTATAGGCTGCTTCAGCTTTCAAAAGAGAAAAAGAGAAAGAAAGAAAACTCTTAAAACAGATTAACAAAAACAATCCCCTCCCTTCTCTCTACCACCATACAACCATTCACCCACTGAGATCTCTAGAGTTTTGTATAATTCATTCTAAGGACACTTTAAGAGAGTGATAAAAATACTAGGCTACTCATTCATCTAGGCAAAGAGAAGCTGCATTTTCTCTGCTCATAAATCATTCTTATTTTCAGTGGCAAGGCAAGGCAATGGAGACAGACTCTGATTAGACTGCCAATCATCTAAGATCTTTAGCACTTATCTTCTAAAATACACGATAACCATAGTTCTTTTCCTCTTTGGTAAAGAAATTACTATTTTGGGCCGGGCACAGTGGCTCACGCCTGTAATCAATCCCAGCACTTTGGGAGGCCAAGGCAGGTGGATCATCTGAGGTCAGGAGTTCAAAACGAGCCTGACCAACATGGTAAAACCCCATCTCTACTAAAAATACAAAAATTTAGCTGGACGTCGTGGCATCTGCCTGTAATCCCAGCTACTAGGGAGACTGAGGCAGGAGAATCGCTTGAACCCGGGAGGTGGAGGTTGCAATAAGCCGAGATCATGCCATTGCACTCCAGCCTGGGCCACAAGAGTGAAACTCCATCTCAAAAAGAAAAAAAAGAAAAAAGAAATTACTATTTTGAAGATCCAGAGACACTAGATTTCATGACACCTCTAACATGACTGATTCAGTAAATCCAAAGATTTACCAGGAAAAAAAAAATCCTAACAGGCTCACATAGTATACAGTAAAAAACTGTTTACTACATAAATTAGTATTTCATTAAACAACTAAAGGAAACAAAATATACTCCAGACTTTACTTATCCCCAGAACCTTCAAGTAATCTGAAACGAATACTCGAAAAACGAAATTAAAACAACTTAAATACCGGCTGGGCGCAGTGGCTCACGCCTGTAATCCCAATACTTTAGTAGGCCGAGGTGGGTGGATCACCTGAAAGTCAGGAGTTCGAGACCAGCCTAGCTAACATGGTGAAACCCCATCTTTACTTAAAATATAAAAAATTAGCCAGGCATGGTGGTGGGCGCCTGTAATCCCAGCTACTCAGGAGGCTAAGGCAGGAGAATTGCCTGAACCCGGGAGGCGGAGGTTGCAGTGAGCCAAGATCGCACTGTTGCACTCCAGCTTGGGCAACAAGAGTGAAACTTTGTCTCAAAAAAAAAAAAAAAAACAAAAAACAAACTTAAATAACTGCTCAAGACAATACAAAATATTACATATTAGATAGATATGACTAACCACTGAATAACTGGTATGACCAACAGATGCAACAAAAATTCAGACTAGGGTAATGACTCTAAACTAGAAAAGCCATGGTTGGCTGGGCATGGTGGCTCATGCCTGTAATCCCAGCACTTTCGGAGGCCAAGGCGGAAGGATCACTTGAGTTCAGGAGTTTGAGACCAGCCTGGGCAACATGGCGAAACTCTGTCTCTAAAAAAATATGAAAAAAATTATCTGGGCAAGGTGATGCGTGCCTATAGAAAAAGCTACTCAGGAGGCTGAAGTTGGAGGATCACCCAAGCCTGGCAGATTGAGGCTGCAGTGAACCAAGCCATGATCATACTACTGCACTCCAGCCTAGGTGACAGAGTGAGACCTTGTCTCGAAAAAAAAAAAAAGAAAAGTCAGGGTTGGGAAATGGCATCTAAGTTGGGTCTTAAAGGACTGGTAGGATTTAGATAGGTGAAAGAGAAAATCTATTCAAGGGAACTGTATGCACAGGGCATAAAAGAAACACTTGCAAGCATCGTTAGACTCCTGCAGAGGCTCTAGAGACAGTGTGATGGGCATGAGTGCAGTGAGGCAGGCTCTACCACTAAACTTTGGGAAGTCCTGGGCAGGTTACTTACCTGTCTGGCCTTGGCTTCTCATCCTTAAAGGGATGAAGTTAAGAGTAAGATCTATCTCATAGGGTTTGAGTGGAGATTATATGAAATACCAAGTGTGAAGTCTGCTTAGCCCAGTGTCAGCCATGTAATGGGTTCTCAAACGAAAACCTAGTTTCACCTACTCTGCAATTAAGCAGTGTTTCCATACCACCTTCACAATTTTCCCATTTCCTCTATCATCTTTACTATTACTTATTTTCCATTTAATACCATTACTTAATTACTATTACATAAAATAAAATGTTTATTTCAATATTTTCTTTTAAATATCACTTTAATAGGTATTCTTTAGCCTTACCCTAAGTAATATTTGAAATCATGAATTAAATCTTTCACTCTTACTAAAAAAAACTCATAATTATTGAAGTAAAAAAAATTTTGCCGGGCACAGTGGCTCACACGTATAATCCCAGCACTTTGGGAGGCCAAGGTAGGCAGATCACCTGAGGTCAGGAATTTGAGACCAGCCTGGCGAACATGGTGAAACCCCATCCCTACTACAAATACAAAAAATTAGGCAGGTGTGGTGGCAGGCGCCCATAGTTCCAGCTACTCAGAAGGTTGAGGCACAAGACTTGCTTGAACCCAGGAGGCAGAGGTTGCAGTGAGCCGAGATCGCACCACTGCACTTCAGCCTGGGTGACAGAGTGAGACTCTGTCTCAAAAAAAGAAAAAAAAAATGTTCATCTGTGAACCTCCTAAAAACTCAAGATCCACATTTTAAAAATACAGAATTGCTCTTCTTGAAAGTAGCATAACAATATGACCAAAATACATTTTGGCATAGAATTACTTTAAAATTTTTTCAAGTCTGCTGTAATGCACTTTTTACGTACCTGTTTTAATTTATAGACTTCAATATTTCTCACATGATATATACTCCTGATTGTAGATGAACTATAAGGGGGGCACTCAAAATGACCTTAGATTGAAGAAGAAAAATAAGCTATATTTAATTTCCTTAAATACTGCAAATACAAAGAAATATACACAGGTCTCCAAAATATCATGTACACCTTCAATATATATGATTTTAAAAAGTTATCTAGGGAGATTTTTTTAAAAGATAGTGGACTACAGTCTCCTTCCTGTGCAGGCTCAACTAAGGGTGTATCTGCTTTCTAAGGTCCCACACACGGTTGCTGGCACACTTCAGTTACTTTCTAACTGATGACTAGAGACTAGTTCCCTATGCTCCCAATATTAATAAAATAACAAATTATTGTTGTTTTAAGCCGAAAAAGATATATGTGTATTATATGCATAAATGATATCCCTGAGATAAAATAGAAAAACCTGATAAACATCTTCCCAAGAGTGGTTCCAATTTGTACTCACACCTGCCACAGAGAAGACCAGCCTATTTTGTACCTCCATTCCAACAGTTTAGAATAAGAAAGAGCCAAGTGGCAGGGAACAGACTTTTAACAGTTACATTCAGGATGTAAGTTTTAGCTGTCAACTTAATTCATGAAATTTGTGAAATCGATGTGAATCCAAATTATTCCTTTAACTTTGAAATCAAGGTATGGCCGGGCACAGTGGCTCACGCTTGTAATCCCAGCACTTTGGGAGGCCAAGGCGGGCGGATCATGAGGTCAGGAGATCGAGACCACGGTGAAACTCCGTCTCTACTAAAAAATACAAAAAATTAGCCGGGCATGGTGGCGGGCGCCTGTAGTCCCAGCTACTCGGAGAGACCGAGGCAGGAGAATGGCGTGAACCCGGGAGGCGGAGCTTGCAGTGAGCCGAGATTGCGCCACTGCACTCCAGCCTGGGTGACAGAGCTAGACTCTGTCTCAAAAAAAAAAAAAAAAAAAAAAAGAAAGAAATCAAGGTATAATTCATTCAGACACAATGAAACGAATATGCAGTTGTGGTATACTTATATAATGGAATATTATTCACAAATGAACAGATTGGATTACACGTATCAACATAGACTTCAAAACATGTTAAACAAAGAAGCAAGTTTGAGAAAGATACAAGCAATACGATACATTTGTATGAAGCTTAAAACAAGTACATTGTTTAAAGTTCTTACATATGTGGTAATGATGTAAAATAATCAAGTAAATTATAATCACCAAATTCAACACAGTGACTGCCTGGCAAAGAGAGGGAGGGAAGAAAAGAAGGGAACCGGATTGAAGACAGAAAAACAATGAACTTTAATTGTATCTATACTGTTTTATTTCTTAAAACCAAAAATAAAAAATAGCGAAATACAGGCCAGGTGTTGTGGCTCACACCTGTAATCTCAGCACTTTGGGAGGCTGAGGTGGGTGGATCACTTGAGGTCAGGAATTCGAGACTAGCCTGACCAACATGGTGAAACCCCGTCTCTACTAAAAATACAAAAAAATTAGACGGGCGTGGTGGCGGGCGCCTGTAATCCCAGCTACTCAGGAGGCTGAGGCAGGAGAATGACTTGAACCCGGGAGGTGGAGGTTGTAGTGAGCCAAGATCGCGCCACTGCCCTCCATCATGGACACCAAGAACGAAACTCTGTCTCAAAAAAAAGCAAAATACTAAGACTTGATAAAACTAGATTGAGGATACAAAGATATATGAAACAGTCAAAGTATATATTATGCTTAAGTTACTCTGGGGCATGCAAGTTCTAAAGTTTAAAAATAATTCTCAAAACAATACCTTTTCGATAGTCATGAGATTTGAAGATACCAGAGATTCCACCGATCCTTACACCTCGGTATTTTACCACACCAGCCAAACCTAAACAGTACAGTTAAATAAAATTACTGTAGGCAAAAGGAATCTCTTTACACCGACTGAATAACCATTCCATTTAGATGGAATTCCACACAGTTCTAAAAGTATTTGAAAATTAAGCACCATGATGAGGTTACGCTTTTTACATAATAATATGCCAACAGTGTATTAGGGATATATTATAACAGTATATAAAGGCGAGGTCTGGAATTAGATGAGCCAAAACACTAAGTAGATTCTGGAAGGGACAAATGAGATAGGGTGCTGAAAGCGAAACAGACATAATTTGGTACCTAACTGAATACACGGGTGAGGTAGTGGGAGGTGGAAAATGTCCTATGATGGATTTACATGTATAAACCTGAAAATCAACAGGTATAAGGTATAAAGAACCTACAGCTTCTAGTTTCATTTCTGACTGATCATCTTCTGACAATTTCACTTTTTCACAATATTGTAATATAGGATGAATACATCAAAAGATGATCAATAAGTAGCAAAGTAGGGAAAGTAAATTTCTGAAATATGATCTCATCATTGGTAAAATCTATAAACTGTTCTAGAAAGAATATACATTTAAATAAAGGGATGAAGCTGGGTGCAGTGGCTCATCCCTGTAATCCGACCACTTTGGAGGCCCAGGTGGGCGGATCACTTTGAGCTCATGAGTTCGAGACCAGCCTGGACAACATGGCCAAACTCAGTCTCCACAAAAACATACAAAAAAACAAAAGTTAGCCGGGCGTGGTGGTACATGCTTGTAGTCACAGCTACTTGGGAGGCTGTGGTGGGAGGACGGTTTGAGCCTGGAAGGCGAAGGTTGCAATGAGCTGAGATCGGGCCACTGCACTCCACCCTGGGCAACAGAACCAGACCTTGTCTCGAAAAACAAAGGGATGAAAAGGCTATATAGTTTATAGGGGCTAATGTTGAGACAATCTAATCAAATCTGAAAATCTAAAAGCAGATTACAGGAAATGCAAAGGATAAAAGGAATCTAATCAGCTAAATCCTGAATGCAGGAAATGCTGCAGGACAAATTTCCTGTTTTCTTCAGCAAGTAAAGGGCATGAAAAAGCAAGACAGGGAGACTATTATAGTCTAATAGACTTCAGAGTCATGACAACCAAATGAAATGGGCTGGCCTTGTCTGGGTCCTATTTAAACCAATTGTAAAGCAGATATCTTTATGTTAAGCAGGGAAATCTGACCACGAACATGGCAATAGATAATGATTACTTCAGCTAAGTATAATAACAGTACTGTAGTAGTATTTTTAAAGATCCTTATCACTTAAAAACATGTACTGAAATATGTATAAGTGAAATAGTCTAACGATTGGACTTGCTTTAAATACTCTAGTCATCTCTTCCCACAAAAAAAAAAAAAAATCATGGAGATTGCAATATAATAATTGTTGAAGCTGGTTAACAGGTACTGAGATTCATCATACTATTCTCTACTTTTGTGTATGCTTAAGAATTTCTATTAATAAAAGTTTAAGGTCTTTTTTTAATTCAATAAAAATTGTAAGAAAAAATGAAGGGACTACAAATAGTGTGTGAGGTCTTTGCAATTATATTAGCTAGTGCTTAAAACACTAGATGAAGGGCATATTTTCATGATCAACCATTTAATAATTAACTGTCTTAATTAAATTTTCATGATTCAGTATTTAAATTAATGACATTCTCCAAACACCATACATGTCAAGACACAGCCCAATAATGCAAATCCTGATAAGCTCTTCCATCCCAGGAAAAAAATTATCCACAAACACAATCACATACCTAAATAATAAATGTTTGGTGCCACCCAGCCACCATAGGGTAACTCTTGCAAATGATTTGAGGCTTCATGGTTTCCCCCAATGAAGAGCGTGAGAACTGGGGCCTTTTTCTCTCCAGAGTAATACCTAGAACATAAGAGCAAAGTCAGTTACCACAATTAGGTATAGCAGAAAAGCAAATAAGTTCTGGAAAAAAAAAAAAGAAACTGAGTTCATCATAAAAAGTTAAAAAGCTCTTTCAAAAGGAATTGCCTGGGGCTGGGCGCGGTGGCTAACTCCTGCAATCCCAGCACTTTGGATGGCCAACGCAGGCAGATCCCCTGAGGTCAGGAGTTCGAGACCAACCTGGCCAATGTGGTGAAACCCCATCTCTACTAAAAATGCAAAAATTAGCTGGGTGTAATCGCAGCTACTCGGGAGGCTGAGGTAGGAGAATTGCTTGAACCCAGGAGACGGAGGTTGCAGTGAGTCAATATCGCGGTACTGCACTCCAGCCTGGGCAACAAAGCGAAACTCTGTCTCAAGAAAAAAAAAAAAAAAGGAATTGCCCAGTATCCATCCTTGCCCTTAGGAATGAAGAGCTTCCACCTTGGGCCTCAAGTCAGTGCTCGTTCAATTAAGTTAAGAACTGTTTGGAGTTCATTGCCATAACCTCATCTTCTAGAACCACAACAAGCACATAGCAGGCGCCCAGTAAAAACTCCAGGATCATTAAATGAACTAATTCCAGAGTCCTATCAAGTACAAGGTAGCTATCTAAACCTGTCAGCTTCTTCCTCCAGGTTGTCCCCTCCCGGGCTTCGATCCCCTGTGAAATGGATAAGATGGGTGTATGGAAAGAAGGAAAGTGACATTTCCTAAGCGACTAATGAGATAGGGTGCTAGTGAAACAGACATAATTTGGTACTAACTGAATACAGTACCTAACTGAATACATTTCCCGCCTCCCACTACCTCACCCCTGTATTCAGTTAGGTACCAGTTAGAGACACAGCGAACAAAGACAGGATCTAAGGGAAATAGGCAGCCAGTGGCAGAGGGAAATCGAACCAGTCCCACCCCACACTGCCAAGTCTGGGCCCGGGCCGCGTCCTCACCTGTAGAAGGTCTGCATGTGGCGATACTTGGGCGGCACGGCCATGCAGCGTAGATCCGCCTCGTTGCGCACCGCCTGGAAGTCGCCACAGCACAGCAAGAGGTCGACAGGCCCCGGGCCGCGCCGCTCCGCCAGCGCCAGCGTCTCATAGATCTTATCCAGCTCGCCGTGGCAGCAGCCGGCCACAGCCACCCGCATTCTGCCGGCTTGAGGAGGTGAGCGCTGTCTGCAACGCCCTACACCACAGCCAGCCCAGGACCGACTGATCGATCAGCTCCCGCCAACTTTAATAAGTAGAGCCACCGCCTGGGTGTAGACGCCTGCAAAATAATTCACTTCCGGTTTCCAGATCTCGCGAGAGAGAGACCGGGAAGATCAAACCTAACTCTGGGGTCCCAGGGAACTTATTTTCTATTTTCTTTTTTCTTTTTTTTATTATTGTTTTATGCAGTCAATTTTTTTTGTATATACATCCACAAATGTACTCTTTCCATCCGTACTCTTTTCTTCCTGGATTTCCATTTTTCTGTTTGGGATCATTTTTCTTCTGTCTGAAAAGCTCAATTTAGTTTTCCTGTTTGTTTAGTGTAGGCGGACCACAGATTAATTTTTTTCTAGATACTTGTTTGTTTAAAAATTTCTTTGCACTCTGGGGAAAATGGTGAAACCCTATCTCTACTAAAAATACAAAAATTAGCTGGGCGCAGTAGCGCACGTCTGTAATCACAGCCACTCCAGAGGCTGAGGCAGGAGAATCCCTCAAACCCAGGAGATGGAGGTTGCAGTGACCTGAGATCGCGCCCCTGCACTCCAGCCTGAGCGACAGAGCGAGACTCCGTCTAAAAAAAAAAAAGATGGGGGGAGGGAGGGCAAAACTCCCTCTCAAAAAAAAAGAAAGAGAGAGAAGAAAAGAAAAGAAGCCAGTGTGCTGGCTCACACCTGTAATCCCAGCACTTTGGGAGGCAGAGGTGGGCAGATCACGAGGTCAGGGGTTCGAGACCAGCATGGCCAACATAGTGAAACCCCGTCTCTACAAAAGATACAAAAAATTAGCTGGGCGTGGTGGCGCACACCTGTAATCCCAGCTATTTGGGAGGCTGGGGCAGGAGAATCGCTTGAACCCAGGAGGCGGAGGTTGCAGTGATCTGAGATCGTGCCATTGCACTCCAGCTTGGGTGACACGGTGAGACTCTGTCTAAAAAAGAAAAGAAAAAGAAAGAGGTGTCTTTGTTTCACCTTAATTTATAAAGGATGTGTTTACTGAGTACTGAATACCAGTTAAGCAGTGTGTGTGTGTGTGTGTGTGTGTTTTTTACACAGCATTTCAAAAATAGCATTCTATTATCTTCTGGCTTGCATTATCTTCTACTGAGAAGTCACCTATAAACTTAAGGTTTTTTTTCATTGAAAGGAATGTGCTTTTTTTTTGTTTTTTGTTTTTTGTATTTTTGAGACAGTCTCTCACTCTGTTGCCCAGGCTGGAGTGCTGTGGCACGATCTTGGCTCACTGCAACCTCCGCCTCCCGATTTCAAGCGATTCTCCTGCCTCAGCCTCCCAAGTAGCTGGGATTACAGATGCACACCACCATGCCCAGATAATTTTTTGTATTTTTAGTAGAGACAGGGTTTCACCATGAGGGCCAAGCTGGTTTCGAACTCCTGACCTCAAGTGATCCGCCCACCTCGGCTTCCCAAAGTGCTGGGATTACAGGCGTTAGCCACCGCGCCCAGCCAGTAATGTGTCTTTTTCTTTGCTATTTACTGTTTTCTCTTTCTCTTCTCTCTCCCTACTCCTTAAAGCTATTTTAATAAAATATATCTAAGTGGGTTTTTTTTATTTGAACCTATCTCATTTATGCTTTCTGAATCTATAGCTTGCTATCTTTTTTCAGTTTTGGAAAATTCTTGGTCAGTATCTACTTAAATGTTGCTTTTTTTTCTGTCTTTTCCTGCTCCTTTGGAATTTTTCCATGGTATTTTACCTATCTTTTATTTCTATTCCATAGTTCTCATTTTTATCAGTGTTTTATTTTGTATAGTTTCTAATAACCTCTCTTCTAGTTTACTAATCCTATTTTGTTCTATGTCCAATGTACCAACTCATTTATTAATGTTTTAACATTATAGTCCTTCTCAATTTTAGGATTTATATTGGATTCTTTTCCAGGGAAGCCAATAGTTTAAAGAGATTCTTTATCTTTTATTTCCTTCATCTTTTCCTCTCTTTCTCTCATACATTAATCATAGTTATTTTAGGTTGCCTGTCTTCTAAGCCCAATATCTTACTTATCTGCAGAGCTGATTCTATTGTCTGTTTTTGTTTCATTGGATTCTTTTTTTTGACGGATCTCCCTGTCCCCAGGCTGGATCATGGCCAGCTCACTGCAAATCCCTCCGGTTCACCATTCTCTGCCTCACACAGGCGCCCGCCACCATGCCCGGCTAATTTTTTTTTTTTTTTTTTTAGTAGAGACGGGGTTTCACCGTGGTCTCGATCTCCTGACCTCGTGATCCGCCCGCCTCGGCCTCCCAAAGTGCTGGGATTACAAGCGTGAGCCACCGCGCCCTGCCGTTTCATTGGATTCTTAGTTTAAAAATCTCTGTCACCCAGGCTGGAGTGCAGTGGCGCGATCTCAGCTCACTGCAACTTCCGCTCCCAGGTTCAAGCAATTGTCCTGTTTCAGCCTCCCGAGTAGCTGGGATTGCAGGCACGGGCCACCATGCCTAGTTAATTTTTGTATTTTTAGTATTGACGGGGTTTCACCATATTGGTCAGGCTTGTCTCAAACGCCTGACCTCAGGTGATCCACCCACCTCGGCCTCCCGAAGTGCTGGGATTACAGGCGTGAGCCGCTGCGCCCAGCCTCACAGTCTCACTTTTATTCCTGTCTGCTGAGGGCAAGAACCATGTCTTTGTTCCATTTCAAAACTCTAGTTCAGTGCATTCACAAGAAAACCTGTAGTTAGTGTCTGTTGAACTGCATTGTATCTCCTCTATACTATTGTCAGTCCATTTTCTTTTTTATTTAAAGTATTTCATCTGTTTTCTTTCTTTTTTTTTTTTTTTTTTGTGACCAAGTTTTGCTCTTGTTGCCCAGGCTGGTGCGTGCAATGGCGTGATCTTGGCTCACCACAACCTCTGCCTCCCGGGTTCAAGCGATTCTCCTGCCTCAGCCTCCCGAGTAGCTGGGATTACAGGCATCCGCCACCACGCCCAGCTAATTTTTTTCTATTTTTAGTAGAGACGGGATTTCTCCATGTTGGTCAGGCTGGTCTCGAACTCCCGGCCTCAGGTGATACACCCGCCTCGGCCTCCCAAAGTGTTGGGATTACAGGCGTGAGCCACCGTGCCCGGCCCCTGTTTTCAAGTCTTTTTAAAGATTCTTCTAAATTCCTTTTGGGACCATTCAGGTTTTAGATTATACCTATCTCCCTACACTTTAAACTTTCCTATTTTTGTATAGATACATTTCTCTCTGGCTTTGTTTCTCATCTTAGGCAGTTCCACATAGATATTTATAAAGATTTTTCAGATTTTTTTCTGGCTACTTCTTGTTTTGCATTTCATTTTTTTTCTTCATTAAACTCACACTTTGTTGTCTGTTTTTTTTTCTTTCAGAAATTAATACTGCTCTAAGAGCCATGGAACGACAGGGAGAAGTTTCATTTCTGTTTGCAGAGTAGTCAGCATGGATATTTCCCTCTCCTCACTCACCACAGTGCCAAATTTAACTGTTTTTGTTTTTTTCCCCCCACAACCTCCACTTCCCAGGTTCAAGCAATTCTCCTGTCTCAGCCTCCTGAGTAGCTGGAACTACAAGTGCATGCCACTATGCAAGGCTAATTTTTGTATTTTTAGTAGAGATGGGGTTTCACCATATTGGGCAGGCTGGTCTTGAACTCCTGACCTCAGAAGATCCATCCGCCTCAGCCTCCCAAAGTGTTATGATTACAGGTGCGAGCCACTGCGCCCACCCTTAACTGTTTTGTTATCGTCACATGGAGGGCTGAATCGAAAATTCCTTTTATCTTCCAATTTCTACTCATTACTTAAGAATGTACCTAAAGTTATTTATCAGCAAAATTTGAACTGGGAGCAAGATTCCTGATCTCCAGACTTAGGAGTTGGCTATTCAATGCTTTCTTCCTGTAAAATACCTATGTCAGTCTTCTGGATATAAAACAGGAAAGCCTGGGTAACAGACGTAGGTGTGAGATGTCTTGAGTCACATTTCTAGCTCCTCCCCGCTCTGATTTCAGCCACAGCAGCAGTGACAGTTCTGTGCAAGCTCAGATTTATGCTGCCTATATCCCACCCTAAGATGAAACCTGCAGACTCTGCTTTTTTGTATCAGGTTAAAGAAGCCCGTTCTGTTCTGGGTGCAAATATAATCCAGGAGAGCAGGGAGTTAATAGCCCTAGGGAAATCCTCAACCAGTACAGATGGTATTGGTGGATGAATGCTGTAGCTTCAAGATGGACAATCCACAGAGGTATTCTGTATGTTTTTCAGAAGTGATTGAGGAATAAACAGTGGCATCAATAATGGATAATTATCTTGAATATTTATTCTTTCTTTTTTCACTCTCCCTGACCTATCAATTTTGTTCCCTGAAAGCACTTCCTAAATAAACTACGTGCACACAAATCTTCGTCCCAGGCTCAAACTAAGCCAAAAATTCGTTCAACAAACATTTACTAAGTGACTGTGCTAGGCACTGAGATAGACAACCTAGAAGATAAAACTCCCAGTGCCTGTCTTGAAGTGTATAGTGAGACACACACGGAAACAATTAATAACAACAAAACCACCCTACAATTAAAGTGAAGTATGAAAGCACGGGGGAAAGGGTATCTAACCCATGCCTGGGGGAGACGATTCCTGGAGGACGTATTGCTTGAGCTAATGGATGGAGTGTGGATCAAATACAGTTATAAAGACTCTATATGCTATGTATTAGGGTTATGCTCTGCCCCATTGCAGTATGCAGTACATGATGTGATTTTAGGTGGTCCATGGATGGACATTTAAACTTTTTTTTTTTTTTTGAGACGGAGTCTCGCTCTGTCGCCCAGGCTGGAGTGCAGTGGCGCAATCTCGGCTCACTGCAAGCTCCGCCTCCCGGGTTCACGCCATTCTCCTGCCTCAGCCTCTCCGAGTAGCTGGGACTACAGGCGCCCGCCACCACGCCCGGCTAATTTTTTGTATTTTTTAGTAGACACGGGGTTTCACCGTGGTCTCGATCTCCTGACCTCGTGATCCACCTGCCTCGGCCTCCCAAAGTGCTGGGATTACAAGCGTGAGCCACCGCGCCCGGCCAAGCCTAAAATTTTTAATGAGTTGAAATTGGCTTTAAATAAAAATATTGAATGAATAATAATACCTAGGTGCAGATTGGCAAAGATTGTGTAGGTGGTGTACAGATTACCCAAGTTTCGGAAATAGTATTATAGCAGAAGGACTACCTAAAATAAAATTCCTGCCTTCCAGGAATTCAACAGTTTGTTAAGGAACACAGACCCATAAGCAGGGGTGGTAAATGCTACACTAAATTTGGAAACCAAGTACGGGAGGAAGACAGGAAAACAGTGAGGAGCAGAGTGCGGGAGAGGCTACCAGCTACAAGAACAGTTGGAAGGCTATTGCTGTAGTCCAGGGGGTTACAAGAACCTGAATTAGGGTGTGGCTATAGAAATGGGAGGAATACAAGTAATGTTAACAGGCCAATTACAACCACACTGTGAAAACCTTACTGGTTGCAAGCAGTACGAAGGTGAAACTTATCCAACCAAGTCAAGGGCAGTGTTGCACACACACACACAAAGTAGTAGGACAGCTGAATTAATCAACTATAATTAAAAGCATACTTTTATTTGGCTTCGGTTATGAGAGTGTTTTAGTGTGAAATATTTAGATATTTGCCCCCATTTTCCCCACTTGACTCAGAAGCTAGAGAAATGTTAACACATATTGTATAACGCTTTCTATGTTCTAGGTTTTTTCAGAGCGCTTCACGTTTGTTGACTCCTCTATCCTCATTAACCTTTATTTTACAGATGAGGAAACTCAAACAGAAGGTTAGATAACTTGCTCAGGGTAAAGCAGCTGATAAGTCAAGTAGCTAGGAAGAAACCCAAGCATTCTCGCTATTCTTAACACTACACCAGAATAAACGCGGCCGGCACACAACGCTAAGGCAAGTCACATTTCTGTATTGCATCGTGAAACAATCCCTCTTACGGTTGGCAAAGGTTCTGGGATCGCAATTTCCCCACCTATAAGATGGAGATAACGACGCCGGGAGTTTGGTGCAGAGAGAGAGAATGAATATGAAAGTGAACTTCAAACTATGTATGTGGCTCCACGTACTACTTTTTCCAAATATGAATACGGGAACCCATAAACTGCAACTTATCAGTCCCTAAAGCTTGTAGCGTCAGGGCGAGACTTCGCCTCTGGGGCCCCGCCCACCGCGAGCGGCAGGTGGGGCCCGCAGATCTTCTTTGCGCATGCGGAAACTGCTGCCCGCTCCCACCTCTAACCCAGGCTCAGAGTAGCTGCTGTTTCCGAGAAAACGATTCGTAGGACAGCCCCTGACGCGATTCCCTTTTGCCCTTCTTTCTGCGGGCCTTTCCGGTACTTGAGCGGTGTCCAGAGCGTGGCCGGTTCTCGTCTGTCTGGCTGCCTTTAGGGAGAGGTGCCTAGCGTTGGCCAATAGTTGGCTGTCGAAAGTGCCGGCCCCCGCGCCGGCGCCTGCAGCAGCCGGGTGGGAAGGCTCAAGATGGCGTGCCTGTTGGAGACCCCAATCCGCATGAGCGTCCTTTCGGTGAGTGACCCGCCGCGGCCGCCCGCCCGCCCGCCCTCCAGGGAGCCCCATCCCGGTCTCCACCATTCCCCCAAGCGTGGTGTGCCTCCTGGGCACCACCCCCTGGGGCGGCCCCCGGCTCAGTCTTGGGCCAGGGAGTGAGCGAGGGTGGACAGGCGGGATAGACGGGCAGAGGGTACCCCGGCCGAGCCAAAGACGTTTCCAACTCCGGGAGCTCCCGCCGGTGCGGGTTCCCAGGATGGCGTCTGGCAGGCGGGGTGGCTGGGCTTACAGACAACTGGCTGGGCGGTGCGGCTTGGACTTTGCCAAGCATTTCACTGAGCCTTCCTTTTAGCGATGCCGCTTCCCGGGGGCCGAGCGCTCTGCCTTATGAAGCGCTGCGCTTGCAGCCGGCCTGGGAACGAGCGCCCACTCAGCTCTCCCGGGCTTTGGCAAGAAGAGGTGCAGGCTCCTTGGCCCCCATTTCCTCAGAGCTGCCAGGCCAAGTCTGTGCGGCTTCTATCGCGTCCCAGCACCTGGGCACCGGCTGAAGCTGTTTGCTTTTTGGCAATGATGATTCGTATCAGCTGCAACTCTTCCTAGTGTGTGTGGTTATTTAAGCCCCTTTCCTCCTTTCTGCTCAGAGGTCGCGGCTCTGAGTCAGAGGAACTCTATGTTCCCTGTGCCTGGTATTCCGTTTTTCTTTAAGGGGAGTCAAACATTGAAGGGGGGAAAAGAGGGTGAGATTTCCCCATTGTTGAAAGAAGGGAACGTATTGACATGCCAGGAAGTAAAACCTGTTTTTTTTTAAAAGAAGTTTTTTTTAAAGAAAAAGACGACTTTCACCTTTCACTATGTTGCTCTTGAACCAGGACCAGGAATGAAAGTTACTGGGAGATAACTTCGAAGGATTTTGCAACAAATTCGAGCTGTCCGACTCTGAGAATGGTCAGTTTACCAATGGTTCATTTGCTATTGTTGGAAACAAGCAGGCAAATACTGATTGACCATCTTTTAGACTTGTGGAAGCCGGTCTGATACTGAGAGGGTAGTTGGATTATAAATGACTTGTCGGGTTCCTAGAGTCTTGTAACTACAACCGGTTTCTTTTCTCTTCTCTGACTTGTCCCACAAACAAACTCACCTATCTGAAAGCACCTAGGACATTTGCTTATGATTCAGGGTTAGAGCAGTGTGGCAGACCTCAACCTTGAAAAGGCTTAAGTTGTCAGTACAATAATTTTGTGAGGCTGTCAATAGATTTTTCCCCTGATCCATTTTAGCAGTCATTTTTTCTTATTTTTAAACTGCAACTAAGGAAATACTGTTTACCTAAGTATTAGATCAGATTAGCCTGTTACTCCATCACTGACTGTAATACCCAGGAATATTCTGTGGAAGTGCAGGCCAATGACTTTTACCTCATTATGTTTAAAAAAAAATAGTATGTGTCTTGGCTGTTCTCAGTTCCCCTTTAATTATTCATTTGGATTTCATTTATCCTTCAGTTCACCTGAAGCTTACTTTTTGGATGTTGTCAACTTGTATAATGCATATGATTGAAAGTTTTCATTTGTTTCACTTCCTTGGTAAATAATCTTTTCTGCTTATTTTATTCAAAAACTTCTTGAAGAGTATTTTCTATTAATACTTCTGTTTAGGATTTGCCTTTAGCCCTAGTCTCATTAGGGGCTTTTTTTTTTTCTTTAATTAAAAAAAAAAAAAGATTTCCATAATCCCAAAGTCTGGTCTATCAGATCTTCACTCCTAGAGCCTTGGGAAGTAGGAGCTTTTGGATAAATGATTTAAAATGTTTCAATTCACTGATTTTACTAATTTAAAGTGAAACCTGTACCTTTCAAAGTACTACCCAGAGCACCATGTTTTGAAATGCAAACTAGAACAGGAAACATTCATCAGAAATTATCTCGAATGGTTGATTCCTTTAATAAGGTACAATGTACCAGTTATGTACAAGCTCTGTATTGTATATGTTAGAGAATGCAAGGATGAAATCAGAAATGCGTTTCAGGAGCTCATAGTGTGGGTGACGCTATAATTTGATAAACATAATTTCAGCAAGGAGGCATTCAAGTTGTTTTAAAGGATTTCCATTTGAGTTTCTTTATACCTTCTCCTTGGGAGATCTCATTGATTTTCCTGTAACCTTAACTGATCAGTTCTGACATCTACATTGCCAACCTTGACTTTCTTCTACATCTAGTCTTATGTCTTAAATTGTGTGGATGACACCCATCGCTTCCAATAAAGCACATTCCTTCTCCTAAGGGGATTTAGTTATGAGTTTCCAATTTCTGTTAATGGCATTATCTTTCACTGATAAGTCACTGTTGAACCTCCTGAATAATCTCTGATTCTTCCTCCTTTCATCCCCCTATATCTACCAGTTGTTAAGCTCTGTTGCTTCTTTATTCTTAGTATTTCTCATATCTTTCTGTTCCCATGACCACCCTCATTCAGGACTTTGTTGTTTTGTGCCTGCACTACCACAGCGTCCTTTTAATTATTTTTACTGTCTCTAATGTCTTACACTCTCAGTGCAAGTCCGTGTCTACTTTAATTTTCCTAAAGAACTCTTTGTACAGCTGCTCCTCGGTTTCTTTTCTTGATTGAGTTTGTTTTGCCCAAAGGCCCAAGTTTATATTCAGCTTCAGAGTTGAGATTCTTTATTTTCTTCTTTATCTTTTTTTTTTTTTTTTTTCCGAGATGGAGTTTTGCTCTTGTTGCCCAGACTGGAGTGCAGTGGCGCAATCTTGGCTCACTGCAACCACCGCCTCCTGGGTTCAAGCAATTCTCCTGCCTCAGTCTCCTGAGTAGCTGGGATTACAGGCATCCGCCACCATGCCCGGCTAATTTTTTTGTATTTTTAGTAGAGACGGGGTTTCACCATGTTGGCCAGGCTGGTCTCAAACTCCAGACCTCAAGTGATCCACCCACCTTGGCCTCCCAAAGTGCTGGGATTACAGGCGTGAGCCACCACACCTGGCCGAGATTCTTTATCTTCTACATGAGCCTTCTATCCTGTGTAAACTGGCTTTCTCAGGTTAGAGTGATACAGGATTCTTCCAAACTCCAGTAAATCTTATTCTTCTTACTCATTTGTACATATGAATCTTAGCTTTGTATATATATATTCTGTACATCTACTTTGAGCTTCTGCCATTTGCTAGGCAAGCATGATGTTGAGTTTGGGAATACAGCCATAAGCTACACAGACCTCTGTCCTTTTGGAAATGTTAGCCTAGTGGGAAAAATAGATATCAAATAATCACACAGTTTGTGAATGGTGATTAGTATTATGAATGAAGTATATAGGGTGCTGTTCAAAATATGTCATAGAGGAAACTGATCTAATATGGAGGGCAATAGGAAGAACTAGGGAAGGTTTCCCTGAAGAGGTGACGCTGAGCTGAGAGTTCAAGGATAAGTAAGAACTAACTAGAAAAAGTGACAGAAGAAGAGCATACAAGGCAAAGGGAACTGCTTTTGCAGAGGTCTTTAATAATGCTCTGTCTTGTCGTTTTAGAGAGTAAATTAATTCAGAAGTAACACTTTGTCTTGCAAATCCTAGGTACTCAGTAAATGTTTGACTGAACTATCTATTTCGGAGGGTTGGACAAACTCTCCAGCCCTCTTTCTAGACTGCACTATGACCACCCCATCCCTCTTTGGTTTGCATTTAACATTACAACATCACCCTTTTCAACAAATTCATAAATTTCTCCCATATTTTCTATACTTTTGAATTATGTTGATTGCATTTTTAAAAACATTTATTTTGAAATAATTATAGATTCACAGGAAGTTGCAAAGATAGTACAGACAGTTCCCTGTGTACACTTCACCCAGTTTCCCTCATAGGTTACATCTTATATAGTTACATTACAATATCAAAACAAGGAAATTGATCTTGGTATAAGTATGTATCTATTTCTATATCATTTTATCACGTGTGTATTTATGTAACCATTACCACCACTGTCAAGATACAGAACTATTTCCTCACCACAAAGATCTCCCTCATATTTCCTCTTTATAGCCCCATCTACCCAGCCTCTCCCCGCAACAGGTATCCCTAACCCCTGGCAACCACTAATCTGTTCTCCATCTCTATAATGTCATTTTCTATAATGTCATATGAATGGAATCATACAGTGTGTGACTTTTTGAGGTTGTTTTTTGTCACTCAGCATAATACTTTTGAGATCTATCCATGTTGTTGCATGTAGCAGTAGTTCCTTTTTATTGCTAAGTAGTATTTCATGGTGTGGATGTACCACAGCTTGTTCAACCATTCAGCTCTTGGGCGTTTTGGTTGCTTCTAGTTTCTGGCTATTATAACGTAATATGAACAATCATGTACAGGTTTGTAAGGACATAACTTTTCGTATCTCTGAGCTAAATGCCCAGGAATGCAATTGCAGGATCATATGGTAAATGTATGTTTAATTTTAAAATAAACTGACAAACTTTTCCAGAGTGGCTGTACTATTTTACATTTCTACCAGTAATATATGAGACATTGTTTCTCTGTATCCTCACCACCATTTGATACTGTTATTTTTTTATTTTAGCTGTTTTAGTAGATGTGTAGTAATATCTCATGGTCTTAATTTGCATTTCCCTAATGATTAATAATGTTGAGAATATTGTTATTATTTATTTATCCTTTTTTTTTTTTTTTTTTTTTTTTGAGACGGAGTCTCTCTCTGTTGCCCAGGCAGGAGTGCAGTGGTGCGATCTCAGCTCACTGCAAGCTCCGCCTCCTGGGTTCATGCCATTCTCCTGCCTCAGCTTCCTGAGTAGCTGGGACTACAGGCGCCTGCCACCACGCCTAGCTAATTTTTTGTATTTTTAGTAGAGACGGAGTTTCACTGTGTTAGCCAGGATAGTCTCGATCTCCTGACCTCGTGATCTACCTGTCTCGGCCTCCCAGAGTGCTGGTATTACAGGCTTATTTATCCTTCTGAGACAGTCTTGCACTGTCACCTAGGCCAGAGTGCTATGGCGTGATCTCAGTTCACTGCAACCTCTGTCTCCTGGGCTCAAGCGATCCTTCTGCCTCAGCCTCCCAAGTAGCTGGGACTACAGGTGTGTGCCACCATGCCTGGCCATGTAGAGACGGGTTTCACCATGTTTCTCAGGCTGGTCTCAAACTCCTAAGTGTAAGCCATACTCCCACCTCAGCCTTTCAAAGTGTCGGGATTACAGGTGCGAGCCACTGCACCTGGCCTGAAAATCTTTGCTTATTTGCCATCCATGTTTTCTCTTTGGTGAAATATTTCTTCATGTCCTTTTGCCCACTTTCTAATTGGAGTGTTTGTTTCTTTACTGTGGTGTTTTAAAAGCTCTTTATAGGTTTTATTTTTATTTTATTTTATTTTTGAGATGCGTTTTGCTCTTGTTGGCAAGGCTGGAGTGCAATGGCCTGGTCTCAACTTACTGCAGCCTCTGCCTCCCAGGTTCAAGCGATTCTCCTGTCTCAGCCTCCCAGGTAGCTGGGATTACAGATGCCTGCCACCACAGCTGGCTAATTTTTGTATTTTTAGTAGAGATGGCGTTTCACCACGTTAGTCAGGCTGGTCTCGAACTCCTGACCTTAGGCAGTCTGCCCATCTCGGCCTCCCAAAGTGCTGGGATTACAGGTGTGAGCCACCGCGCTGGCTTATTTTATTTTTTGAGACAGAGTTTTGCTCTGTCATCTGGGCTGGAGTGCAGTGGTGTGATCTCAGCTCACTGCAACCTCTGCTTCCCAGGCTCAGGAGATTCTCGGGCCTCTGCCTCCCAAGTAGCTGAGATTACAGGCGTGCACCACCGTGCCCAGCTAATTTTTTGTGTGTATTTTTAGTAAAGATGGGGTTTCGCCTTGTTGACCAGGCTGGTCTCAATCTCCTGGCCTCAGATGATCTGCCATCTGGCCTCCCAAAGTGTTGAGATTATAGGCGTGAGCCACCGTGCCCAGCCAAAGCTCTTTATATGTTTTAAATCTGAACCCTTTGTAAGATAGGTATTTGCAAATATTTTCTCCTAATCTGTAACTTGCCTTTTCATCCTCTTAACCACAGTTTAAGATGAACCTTGATCTCATACCTTATACAGAAAGTAACTCAAAATAGATCATAGATTTTATCATAAAATAAAACTTTTAGAATAAAACAGGAGAAAATCTGCAGAACCTTAGGCTTGGTGAAGAACTTTTAGACATAACACCAAATGCATTACTTATTAAAAAGTTGATAAATTGGACTTTACCAAAATGAAAACTTACGCTCTGTGAAAGGCCCTGTTAAAAGGATGGTTGCATTTAATTTTGGTCACTTTGTAATGGTAAAGAAGTAGGGTAACAAATTGTCTTTGAATCACTCTGTAGGCTATCATAAACAGCTGAGGCACTTGTTGATTTTTAATTGTCTTCTTTACAGTCCTTTCCCAGCGCCATTGTCTTTTTTTTGAGATGGAGTCTTGCCCTGTCACCCTGGCTGGAGTGCAGTGGCGCAATCTCAGCTCACTGCAACCTCCGCCTCCTGGGTTCACGCCATTCTCCTGCCTCAGCCTCCCGAGTAGCTGGGACTACAGGCGCCCACTGCCACACCCGGCTAATTTTTTGTATTTTTTAGTAGAGACAGAGTTTCACCATGTTAGCCAGTATGGTCTCGATCTCCTGACCTCGTGATCTGCCCGCCTCGGCCTCCCAAAATGCTGGGATTACAGGCGTGAGCCACTGCACCCGGTTTTTTTTTTTGAGACGGAGTCTTGCTCTGTCGCCCAGGCTGGAGTGCAGTGGCGCGATCTCGGGTCACTGCAACCTCCGCTTCCCAGGTTCACGCCATTCTCCTGCCTCAGCCTCCTGAGTAGCTGGGACTACAGGTACTCGCCACCACACCCAGCTAATTTTTTTGTATTTTTAGTAGAGAAGGGGTTTCACCATGTTAGCCAGGATGGTCTCAATCTCCTGACCTTGTGATCTGCCCACCTTGGCCTCCCAAAGTGCTGGGATTACAGGCGTGAGCCACCACGCCCGGCTGCCATTATGTTTGTTTTTTTTTTTTTGACAAGCAGCTGTTAGAACTGTATAGGGTATTCCAAATCTGGATATTCCTTCATTTTGTTCTGTTCTCTACAGTTGTAAGCCTATTGTTGGCCTTGCCTATAGCTACTTAATGATTTATTCTCTTACATCCATAACTGGCAATAATTAGGAAAAAAAAATTGCTGTGAAGTTGAACCCACTATCCTGTAAACATCAATTTGGCCTCCCTAGGTTTTTAGTAATAAATGCAAAATAAAATCTGTACAGCACATTTTAAAGTTTGCCATTAGTTTACAAAGCACTAAAAAGTACAGGGTATGTCAGTAGGTGGTCCTAAAATAAATTCATCAGTAAATCACGAGGTGCAGTGGCTCACACCTGTAATCCCAGCAGTTTGGGAGGCTTGGGCAGGCGGATCACCCGAGATCAGGAGTTCGAGACCAGCCTGACCAACATGGTGAAACCCCGTCTCTACTAAAAAATACAAAAAAAATTAGCCAGGCATGGTGGCAGACACCTGTAATCTAGTTACTTGGGAGGCTGAGGCAGGATAATCACTTGAAACCGACTGGGTGGTGGAGGTTGCAGTGAGTCGAGATTGTGCCATTGCACTCCAGTCTGGGTGACAAGAGCGAAATTGTCTCAAAAAAATAAAAATAAATTCATCAATGAATCAATGGGAACTTTCTAATCTTTAGTGGCAGTGTGTGAAAAATGAGAGGTGCTCATTGTATGTTTCTGGACATCTTGCTGTGTATTTAAGGAAAGACTAAGATAGCGCATGTTCAGGAAGTCTTATAAACTCTGTAAAGAATCAGAAATACATTTATGTAGGGTCTTCAGATTTTAGTTTTGAGACCTAGCCTTATCACCTCCTATTTTCGCTAAATTTTAAAATACTTACTGTCAGCAGACAGGAATGTCAGTGATTCTGACTTGTATGTTTTTCAATTCTGATTTGGCATTTGTTTTTGCAGTACCATCTGTCCTGTTGACTTCTGGGTAAAGAGATGGTATTACATGGAAAAAAAACAAAGCTCCTATTATCTTCTAGAAATTGGAGAGCAGCTGCCTTCACTGAACAGTAGTGCTATGATCCCTGGGACTGTTGAGATAGAAATTAAAGGTATTCCAAATAAGAGCAGTTTTACAGAAATAGTCCCCCACCCCACCACTTGTCATTTTGTTGAAAAAAAAAAAAAAAAAAAAAACTGTTTTGACCATATTCCCTAATTTCAGAGGAACAAAGAGTTACATTTTCCACTATATTCATAATGTCGATATTAGAGGAAAGAGGAATGATGAGACAGTGTAAGGCTTTATATTAAAAATAAAAAGTTGTGGTCCAATGGGAAGTTTTCAGCCTATAAGATGTATTAATATTGAGAGGTCTTTACCACCTGGAAAGTGATTATTGAACACATGCTTTTTTTGCCTTAGGGGTGTTTTTAAGAATTTCTTAGGCTTTCAGAAAGCTAATGGTGATTGATGGCATAAGGGAGACTAAGGAAAAGGAAAGAGTCATGATGATCATTACGATAAAGCATGATTCACAGGATTTATGCGTTTTTGGCCAGGTGGTATGATCTTCTGAGATGGTGAGAATTAGGAGAGGAATATGTTAGGGGAGTAAGTAGGAAAATGAGTTTCATTTTGGACATGCCAAATTTGTAGTCAGTTGGATATAAAGGTTGAGTGCCTAAATCTGGGGTAATGATCATTATTTTGGCATCATCAGTGTATTGATCTTTGGTTCTTAGCTGTTTAAGGATGCGAATCTCGATACCTGCTTTCCCAGGAGAACATGCATATGCCTAAATAGTTGCATAATTTCTAGAGGTTGCTGGATTCCCTGAAACCCAGAAGTCACTCCAGAATTAACTTCTTCACTTGTCCCAGTGTGAGTCAAGAAAACGTAGCAAAAGCCAGGCACGGTGATTCACGCCTGTAATCCCAGCACTTTGGGAGACTGAGGCAGGTGGATCACCTGAGGTCAGGAGTTCGAGACCAGCCTAACATGGTGAAACTCTGTTTCTACTAAAAATACAAAAAATTAGCCAGGTGTGGTAGCGCACACCTGTAATCCCAGCTACTTGGGAGGCTGAGGCAGGAGAATTGCTTGAACCCTGGAGGCGGAGGTTGCAGTGAGCTGAGATCACACCATTGCACTCCAGCTTGGGCAACAAGAGTGAAACTCCGTCTCAAAAAAAAAAAAAAAATTTAAAGTTATTTAAAATCATTTTGGAATGGTAAAGATTGTAGCAATAAGGTATTAAAACTCATGTGAGCTATTATGTATGAGAATTGTTTCTGAAGAGCTACAATTTTTTACCCAGAGTATGCCAGTAATCTCCCAGAAGGTGTACTTTGTCCACAGAAAGGGCTTTGTGTAGCAGGCCTGGGATGCAAAGCTAGGTTATCTGGAGATCCAAACAAACTACAAAGTAAGGTGATTGTGGGTCTGGACACAGGCAAAGTGGAATAGACAGATTCGAAGTGGCCTGTGATATTGCTGTGATTGTCACAGGCCACAGTGTGGATGACAGGTCAGGTCTGAGAGATCTTGAGTGGTACTGTAATAGGAAAGTGAATGCACCAGCTGCTGCAAGTGATGGGCTGAGTCTGAGGCAAGCACCATGGATAGCTCCAAGGCAAGGCTATTACTGCCTCTAAGAATCTGAAGCAAATAAAGCCCTTTTTATCAGGAAGGCACCTGGCCTGTCTGAACAATACTACTTCGAAGGTGTGCCATGAAAGATGGTGCCCAGGATCTCTAAGTAATTACATGACAGCAATTTTGAATAATAATTTCAACTATTCTTATGGGCCAGGACAACACCTCATCCTCTGAATAGCCTCACTTTGTTGTTATGTCAGGATTGAGAAGTTGGCATTTAAATACATCCTAGTGGACTTCATTGGTCATCTTACCACTTTGGGAGGTATATAAATGAACTTCAGCCAATCCAGAGGATATCTCAGTCTTTGTAAAACTCTTGATCATTTTTGTAACTTTGCATGTGCTTTCCAGAGATAGTTCTTGCTCCCTTGGACTTTCAGATTATTCTGTCTCACACCCTGGGTTCTTATCTCATTTACTGTACCCAGAGGTATCTTTTATTGACCGTTAGTTTAGGCAGTCTCATCTACAGCGAAGAGTAAATGAATTGAATTTAATAGTGAGAAGAAACCTTAAAGATCTTCTAGAGTTCAGATAGCTGTTTATGATTTGTACCATACTTTAAAAGGGAAAACATCGTAGTACTTGATTAGAAGCATGAATGCAAAATTACTTTCAGTCCTGTGACCACCAAGCATTTTATGGCAATATTTAATAGTTTACAAGGGCAATAAGAATGCATTATCACATTAAAAACTCACTACAGAGCCAGATGTGGTGTCGTACACCTGTAGTCCCAGCTCCTCAGGAGGCTGAGGCTGGAGGATCGCTTGAGTCTGTGAGTTTGAGATTTGAGACCAGCCTACGCAGCACAGCAAAACCCTGTCTCTGGGGGGCAAAAGCCAAACAAAAAAAACTCCAGAAAAAGTAAAGGCTGCTCTTCATATCCCTTTTAATCTAACTGTGCCCTGGCTTTTCTTTTATGAAAAATGAAAATCCCTCTTTGTTCCAGTATAAAATCATGGGATCTTTTCTTGGAAGAAACCTGCAGATAATCTTTAGTTCATTCTTGTCATTTTTTTATTGAGGAAAACTGAAAACCAGAGAGGCTGGCTTGCCCACTGTAATATAAAGTATCAGAGTCAGATCTCCAGACTCCCACCTTTTATAAACAAAATTGTGTGTATAGCCTTATATTGTATATTTATTATTACTATTTTTTTTTCTTTTTGAGACAGATTCTCACTCTTATCACCCAGGCTAGAGTGCAGTGGCGCAATCTTGGCTCACTGCAACCTCCACCTCCCGGGTTCAAGTGATTCTCCTGCCTCAGCCTCCTGAGTAGCTGGGACTACAGGCACGTGCCACCACACCCGGCTGATTTTTTGTATTTTTAGTAGAGACGGGGTTTCACTGTGTCAGCCAGGATGGTCTGTATCTCCTGACCTTGTGATTCCCCTGCTTCGGCCTCCCAAAGTGCTGGGATTACAGGCATGAGCCACTGCGCCTGGCCATATAGCCTTATATTTTATTAGAGTTTTATTTTCAGATTTGATAAGCACTGATTAATTTACTATTTATTTTTAATGACATGTGAAGTCTAGTTTTTGGTCTTTACTGAGAAGTCAGGTTTACCTCTTATGCTATACAAGTATATTAAATTTAAAAATTATATATTTTAGTGTTTTTGTGATTGTATTTGTGAAATTAAAGTAGATTCCATTCTAGGAATCTCAGTTGCCATAGTATGTTACATTCTGCACTGATGAGGCCCAGATGCATTGTGAAGTAACATTTTAGAAACTTTCCGAAATTACTAGAGGCTACAGAAGTACAGAGCTTTGATTAATCTTGGGAGGGAGGATGCAGTGAAACTTGACATACCAAAAAGTGAATAAGGATAAAATTGGTTGCAAAAATAGTACACAAGGGGTCTAAAAGGAATTGAATGTTTTAAATCTCATCAAGTCCTAACGGGGCTAGAAGTTTACCAGAATACAAAGAGCAGAACAAAATAAAACCAAAAAAGCCTACCTCAAAATCTTAGGTTTTGGATAGTATTTGGGAACTTTCTTCTAATTTTTTTCTCCTTTTGGAGAAAGTTGGAATGTAGGAATTTTGGAATACCTAAGAAGGACATGATAGCTGTCTCCAAGTAAAAGGTCTGTCTTTGTGGATAGTGTTATCCTTTTTTGTTCCAAGTAGAGGCAGATTTTTTTCCCTCAAAATTAGGAAAGAATTGCCTAACAATTAGTTTTGTCTAATAGTGAAATTAACTCTGGCAGTGAAATAGTACACATCGCCAGAACTCTTCAGGCAGCAGTTAGGCAGTTGTATTTAATGTTTTTTGTCTTTCATGATTTCATGAGAACGCAACCAGAACGAAGGGGAAGATGTGATTTGAAATTAAAGCACAATTTAGTAAAATGCTGCTTTTAAAGTATTGGTGTCTGATATTCTGGATTGTGGTAGTCCTAATCTCTCTAGGGACAAGTACAAATACATTGTCACTGGGCTTTAAAATTAATAATTGAGAATTTGTGCTTGATCTGAGCAGTGTACTTGTTTGGCATTTTAGTAAATTGTCACAGTGACAAAAGGAAGTATTTTTTGAACTGAGGGTTTTGGAGGTATCAGAAAATCAAATTTTGGTTTCACATTGTTTTAGGGATAGAAAGAGGTTCTGGGGCTCCCAGTTGACCGGAAGATTGAGTTGTTTCAGTTTGTGGTTTCCCAACCCTATCAGACTCACACACTCTGCTTATGATAGATATTTTGTGGCACTTTTTTGGCTATCTTGTAGTGGCATTCATAGATAAGTTAACTGTTCTCACATGTAACTTTTAAAAAGTTGATATAATGCCCCAGCTGTAATAAAGGAGAGAGACATGAAGCTAATTTATAACATCATTTAAACCTGTAAATACTCAGTTCCTACTATACCAGAAGTAATTAAGTAACAGTATATTTGTAAATATACATAGTTTTGTTGTAAATGTGACAGTTACACTGCAGACTGATATAGATATGTTGTAATGTTTACTTAAATACAATAAATGATATTTTTATGTGACTTTCTGAAATGAATGACTTTTGGTAAAGTTCCTACCAGGACAAAATACCACGTTTTCTTTATTCACGAGTTACATTCTTGGAAAATCGATTGTATATTAAAATGGTACAAAACATATTTTGTGTTTCTATGTAAAATGGAATTAGACTCTAGGTTTTTTGCCTACATGACTGGATAGTGGAAAGTTGGGGGATGTGTGCCTACTGTCTCAGGTCATCTAGCATCTTTAGTCCTTGCCCACTAGATATCAGTAGCATTTGCTGTCATTGTGACAGCCAAAATCATGTTTCAGACTTACAAAATGGATCCTGATTGGAATTGCTGAGAGCATGGGGCTTTCTGAGTGATGTGTGTGTCTTAGCATACACCCTTCCCTTTTCTCACCTCCACTTCCATCTCCCCTTCAGTGTGTGACAGTGTATAGTATAAGCACTTGGAAACAAAATGTGCTATTAAACATTTTTTCCATGCTGTGTCTAGCCCTTAATATATGATGTCACTTATTTATTGTGTTTATTGCTTTTTCTCTTTCTCCCTTTGTTGAAATGTACACCCTTCAGTGGGCTTTTTTTTCTTTTTTTTGAGATGGAGTCTCCCTCTGTTACCCAGGCTGAAGTGCAGTGGCGTGATCTCGGCTCATTGTAGCCTCTGCCTTCTGGGTTCAAACGATCCTCCTGCCTCAGCTTCTCCAGTAGCTGGGATTATACGTGCATGCCACCATGCCCGACTAATTTTGTATTTTTGGTAGAGACTGGGTTTCACCATCTTGGGCCAGGCTGGTCTTGAACTCCTGACCTCAGGTGATCCACCCACCTTGGCCTCCCAAAGTGCTGGGATTACAGGCGTGAGCCATGCCTGGCCTTTTTTTTTTTTTTTAATGTTAGTTGCCTACAATAGTGCCTGCATAGCTGTTTAAATATTTCTTGACCAACTCAGTTAAAAAATACACTTCAGCATTGTTTTGTGTTCTCAACTGTATACTACATCATCATAATACTAAATTACATTTTCTTTCTCAAACACCTTTTTGCTTTACAGCTCTTGCGTATGTTGTGCTCTCTACCTAGAGTCCTTGTCTTCTCCCCCTCCCTTTTTTTTTTTTTCTGAGACAGAGTCTTGCTCTGTCGCCAGGCTGGAGTGCAGTGGTGCACTCTTGGCTCACAGCAACCTCTGCCTCCCGGGTTCAAGCGATTCTCCTGCCTCAGCCGCCCAATTAGCTAGCATTACAGGCACACGCCACCACACCCGGCTGATTTTTGTATTTTTAGTAGAGACGGTGTTTCGCCATGTTGGTCAGGTTGGTCTTGAACTCCTTACCTCACTATCTGCCCGCCTTGGTCTCCCAAAGTTCTGGGATTACAGGCGTGAGCCACTGCACCCGACCTTACCCCTCTCTTTTTCACCTGGCAGATTAATATTAGTCTTTCAGATTACTCATCCTTACTTCTTAGAGATTATTTTCCATCTTGTCCCTAACTTCAATGGTATCTTCAATTTTCTTTTTACATTGTGTTCACTTTTATGATTACACTAAATCACTTTAGTATGGTTACACTTGTAACTTGCTTGTTTACATGGTGTTTCCTTTCTGTGCTATGAAACCCTGAGGGTAAGGAACTCCGTTTACATCCAGAACCTGGCATAATTCCTGGTAAATTAGTGATACAATTTGAATTTCATTTAAAATTGAACTTTTGTAGAGTTGAAACATCCTATTTTTGTGTTTGTTTCTTTCATCTCTCCCCAAACCAGGATTTTCTCTCACAATGCTGAATTATGAACAGTTTTATTTTGAAGTTCCTAGTAGTTTGTGGACTAATTGACATGTTAAATTTTAATTAGCAGCCACTGGTTTGAACATTCATTTCGTCTGGGTCAGAATACCTCACTGGGAATTGTAATGCTATTTTAATTTCTAAAGAGCAAATGAATTAAATGAATAAGTAGATATGAAAATGAACTAGAACATACTAAACAAGTATATTTGGTTTTTGCTGAGTATTTAGCTTAGTTTGAGAGTAAGCTGTTATTAGTTGAGGCTGGGTATTTTTGAATAATTTAGCTTTAACCATGGATGTGAATAAGAGGACCGTTAGTACACTTGTCAAAGCAAATTACCCTCTTTGTACAGAAATAGAATGACTCTGAAAATCGGTATTTCAGGATACTTTTACAGTTTAAAAGGGATTTTCTGTGTGATTTGAGGCACACTCTGAGACGTGATAACATCACCATTTTATAATTGAAGAAACAGTCTCAAATTTTACCTTTTTCCAAAGTTGCATAGCTAGTAAGTGGTAAAACTAAAATTCATACCTAAGTCTTCAAATGCCAAATTACTTGTTCTTTCTACTACATGATGTCTGAGTATGTTAGAAATAAAGAACACTATATTTTAATAAAATATACACAGAGCAAGACTTTATTGAAATAAGTTTGGTATTTTCCTATTAGCCTTCAGATTTTTATTCTTCATTGTCTAATAAACTAATGGTTTTACCCTAAAACTTGAGTTGAACACTTATTTTTCCTATTTTTTGAGTTAAATCCTATTCATGACAGGCCTGGGGTTTAAACCCTACCTGAATGAATATTTTTCAAAAGGCAATGGTTTAAATTCACCATAGCCCTGGGTAGTTTATTCAGAGGGACAATCAGAGCCTGTTCTAGTTTGCCTTTTTAGGACATCTGACTAGTTTCCTGAGCTATCTGTAAGTTTTTCCGCGTTTCTTTTGCACTATTAAAGACAAACAAAAGGTGGGATTGATTATACAGCTTAATTTGTCTCCAACAATATTATTTTATGCATATTATTCTGTGACAGTTATTAATGATGCCCTCTTTCACTCTTAAAATTATCCTGATTTGGATGATAAATTCAAAGGCCTCTAAGTTATCTATTGCTGTGTAACAAATTGCCCCAAAACTTAGTTGCTTAAATCATTTATTATCTCAGCTTCTGTAGGTTAGTAACACAGGTGTGGCCTAGTTGGTGCCTCTGGCCCAAGATCTCTTATGTGGTTGCAGTCAGGGTGTCAGCAGGAGTCACAGTGTCATCTGAAGGCTCAGTTCAGGGAGAATTCAGTTCTAAGCTCACTCATGTGGTTGTTAGCAGGTTTTAGTTCCATGCCATGTGGGCCTCTCCACGGGGCAACTCCACAGCCTGACAACTAGTTTCTGTTAGAGAAAAAGGGAGGGGGCAGGGAGAACTTGGAAGTTTCTGAAATGGCATCTTATTACCTCTGCTGCATTCCATTTGCTAGAACCTACTTACTAGATCCAGTCCTCACTCAAGGCGAGGGATTGCACGAGGGCATGAATATCAGGAGGTGGGGATCATTGGGGCCTATCACAGATAGTCACTTTAATAAAAGGAAAACTGCTTCCACATAATACTTTTCCATAATGGAATACAACTCATTACCTGTTGCTGTTTTTGTTTTCCTGAATAAATTTACTTCAAACTTCTCCCCACCTCTCTTATTCATGGTTGCTTCTGTGCATTTAATTGTAGCTGGAGAAAAACACAGCCATGCTGATGGGTTTCCTGTCAAATTTATAATCACAAGCCTCAGTAAGCCCCTTACTGCTCTCTGGCAGTCCTGGTACATTTTCCTGGCCCATTCAGTGTCTTATTCCTTCTCCTCTTTCTTCAAACCACTCACATTTCTTCCTCTATTTTTGCTTTCCTAAAATAGAAGTCATCTGAAGAGAACTATCACAAGCTCTCACCACCATATCCACCCAGGCTGGAGTGCAGTGGCTTGGATCTTGTGGAGTGATCTTGGCTCATTGCAGCCTCCGCCTCTGTGGTTCAAGTGATTCTTGTGCTTCAGCCTCCTGAGTAGCTGGGATTACAGTCACCCGCCACTACACCTGGCTATAATTCCCTCTTGTTATTGTACTTACACATGCTCTACTTGACTAGTAAATCCCATTCTCCCTCAGTTATTCATGAACATTATTACAGTTCTCCCCCTTCTCATGCAGCATCAAATTTTCTTCTCTATTAAAACATTTCCATCAATGAATAAGCATGCTCCAATTTATTCTGTCTTAAAAAACAGACTCTCTCCTGAGTCTGCTTCTCCCTCTAGCTACTATATTTCTTTACTCCCCTTTACAGTGAAAAGCCTTCTTTCTTTCTTTTTTTTTAAGGAATTTTATTAATTTTTTTTGCACACAAAACAGTAAACATTTTCTAAAAATGCATACAAACAAAAAGATGCATATCAAACGTGTTAGGAAGGTTGCACATGGGAAGACGGGGAATAGAAGTGGGGGGTGGGAATTAAAATAAATGAGAGAGGGACTTTGTATGGATCAATGATAATAACTCAATCCTCTATTTGACAAAGAAGAAGGAGAAGGAAGAGGAAGAAAAAGAAAGTGGGATAAAGGATCAGAAAGGGAGGAAAATAGAAAAAATTAGAGTATGACTGCAGGGTAGACCTGTTTTGTTGTCGCTGGGTTGGTTGGTTGGTTTGTCTGTTGTATTTTTCATATGTTTCACCATGTTGGCCAGGCTGGTCTCGAACTCCTAGCCTCAAGTGATCAACCCGCCTCGGCCTCCCAGACTGCTGGGACTACAGACGTGAGCCACCACGTCCAGCCCCCACATTGCGTCTGGCCTCCGTGGTAGACCTCCTAGACGGGGCGGCCGGGCAGACGCACTCCTCACTTCCCAGACGGGGCGGCCGGGCAGAGGCACTCCTCACTTCCCAGACGATGGGTGGCCAGGCAGAGGCGCTCCTCACTTCCCAGACGATGGGCGGCCAGGCAGAGACGCTCCTCACTTCCCAGACGGGGCGGCCGGGCAGAGACGCTCCTCACTTCTTCCCAGACGGGGCGGCCGGGCAGAGGCGCTCCTCACTTCCCAGACGATGGGCGGCCAGGCAGAGGCGCTCCTCACTTCTTCCCAGACGGGGCGGCCGGGCAGAGGTGCTCCTCACTTCTTCGCGCTCCTCACTTCCCAGACGGGGCGGCTGGGCAGAGGCGCTCCTCACTTCTTACCAGAGGGGACGGCCGGGCAGAGACGCTCCTCACTTCTTCCCAGACGGGGCCGCCGGGCAGAGGTGCTCCTCACTTCCCAGACGGGGCGGCCGGGCAGAGGCGCTCCTCACTTCCTAGATGATGGGTGGCCGGGAAGAGGCGCTCCTCACTTCCCAGATGGGGCGGCCGGGAAGAGGCGCTCCTCACTTCTTCCCAGACGGGGCGGCCGGGCAGAGGCGCTTCTCACTTCCCAGACAGGGCGGCCGGGCAGAGGCTCTCCTCACATCCCATACGATGGGCGGCCGGGCAGAGGAAAAGCCTTCTTTCAAGGTTCTTCTTCTTCTGGTTCTTCTTTTCCCATTCTCTCTTAAACCCTCTGCAAGCAGGCTTTGGCCCCACTGTACTGCTGTTGTCAAGATCAGTGAACACCTCCATGTTCCTAAATCCAAAGGTTAGATCTTAATTATCATCTTAGCTACACATCACTAGGATTTAACGTAGTTGATTAGTCCCCTTTTGAAATATCCCCTTGATTTGACATCCTGGATTTCTTCACTCTACACTGGCTGCTTGTTTGACTACTCCAGAGCAGAGTCTTCCAGTCTTGCAGTATCCAGGATCACTCCCTTAGTTAATTAATTTCATTATATGCCGACAACATCTGATTTACACGTCTAGCCCACAACTTTTTCCTAAACTCTAGGCTTACATATCTACTGCCAACTTGACATCCTCACTTGGATATCTAATATGATTCTCAATCCTAACATGTCCACAACTGAACTTTTGATCTTCCCACTCAAATCCAGACCTCCTGCAGTCTACCTCATCTCGTTAACTAGCAACTCAGTCTTTTTTCTTTTCTTTCCTTTTTTTTTTTTTTTTTTTTTTTGAGGTGAAGTCTCACTCTGTCACCCAGGCTGGAGTGCAGTGACGTGATCTTGGCCCACTGCAACCTCCACCTCCCTGGTTCAAGTGATTCTCCTGCTTCAGCCTTCCAAGTAGCCGGGACTAAAGGTGCGCGCCACCATGCCTGGCTAGAGACAGGGTTTCACCATCTTGGCCAGGCTGGTCTCGATCTCCTGACCTCGTGATCTGCCCGCCTCAGCCTCCTAAAGTACTGGGATTACAGGCGTGAGCCACCACGCCCGGCGGCAATTCAGTCTTTTTATGTGCTCGGGGAAATAAGTGTTAACCTTGCCTCCTTTCTTCTCTCATACCCTACATCGAGTCTTAACGGCTTATCCATTTTATAACTTCAGCACTTACCTGGAATCTGAATACATCTTCCACAGTGTTTGGTCTAGTCCATGCTACCATCATCTATGAAATTATAGCATTTCTGGTGTTGGAAATAACCTCCTTCCTAGTCTCCCTACTTTTGTCTTGTATCCCTTCCCCTTCTCCACACGTGTCTGTTCCTAAATTGCAACCAGAGTGATGCTTGAAAAACGTTAAGTCAGGACCAGGCATTGTGGCTCACACCTGTAATCCCAGCACTCTGGGAGGCTGAGGTGGGAGGATCGCTTGAGGTCAGGAATTTGATATCAGCCTGGGCAACAAGGTTGAGACCTTGTCTACTAAAAGTAAAACAAACAAAACATGAGATAAGTACACACATAAGTCAGATCATGTGTCTATTTCCCTGAACCCTCCTAATGGCTTCCCAACTTGGACCATAAAAATAAAAATCCTAACAATGACCAACAAAGTTCTATACCAGTGCTATCCAAGGGAAAAATGCAAGCCACATACGTGATTTAAAATTTTCTAGCAGCCATGCTATCTAAAGTAAAAAGGAAACAAGTGAAGTTGATTTTAATGTTATTTAAACAAGTAAAATAAAATATTTCAGTATATCTGTGTAATAAGTTATTGCTGAAATTTGTTTCAAAAATAGCAAGTCTTCAATATCTGATGTATAGTTTATACAATTTGGATGCTAAATTTTTATTGGAAATACTTGATTCATATTTAGGTGTCATAAAGTTTATAGTTGAAAATGTAAACTCATATACCCAAGTAGTTCCAAATCATTCTTAAAAGTTAAAATAACTGAGTCCAGTATTGGTTTCTTAATTTTAATTAAAGTTTAAAATATAAACAAAATTCACTTCCTAGCCACATTTCAAATTTCAAATGCCATATGAGGCTGGAGGCTGGCTTACTGGACAGTGCAGCTCTTTACCATCTGGCCCCTGTTCTCTGCCTCATCTCCTGCTGCTTTCTCGTTTGCTCATTCTGCTCCAGCTATAATGGCCTCCTATTCTTTGATTATGGCAGATACTTCTCATTTTAGGGCGTTTGAATTTGCTGTTCTTTTTGCCTAAAAAAAGCTCTACCCCTAGATAGGTGCACAATCTGCTCCTTCACCTTCTTCAGGACTTCACTCAAATGTCACCTTTTTAGACGTTCTTTCTCTTATCAACCCATTTAATATCTGTACAAATTGCCTTCTCTCCCTACCTCTTACATTTCCAGGCTGCCTTCTGAAAGAAAAGAGAAGACTGGGAGGGGAGAGGTGACCTGATCTACAAGGAGCAGTGAAATATCAGAATTGTCCTATACAGATAAATGAATACATTAGACAAAAGCGTAGAGTAAGATAAGGTTGAATAAGTGATCATACCCCTTCAGCTTGCTTGCTGTCTGAGCAACTTATATGATTATTTTTGTGTATACATGACAACCCTTTCAGATATTAAGCTTCTTAAATGCAAGGCTCTGCCTTAATGTCCTCTCACACCTTCTTTGGCATCTAGCATGTAACTTGACCAAAAGGCAATGTGAAATCTCCAATTGTGGGCCACCTATTGGTTAGCCTTTTGTGTTTTACATCCTGTGGTGCCTCTCTATCCTCTGTTCTTTTCAGTGCCAGCAACTAGTATACTTGCTGATTGTTTACTTGTATTGGCTTCTCATGCCCTATGGCAATGATTGTGACATTGATTCTTTCTTTCCTTGTCCATCCTGGTACACTCTTACTCATTTTCCAAAGCCAATTCCTGAAAGAAGCCTTCCCTTATTCCCCTGGTTTACAAATGTCCTCCTCAGTGCTGCCTTTATGTTGTGTATACTATAATTCTTATATTCTAATAGGGAAATATTCATGTAAGCATAGTGACAAGAGAATATGAATTCTTGAGAACAGGGACTGTGCCTTACTTATCTTCTTTATTAAAGATAAATTTATTTTTAATGCTTTCCTCAGTGCATGTTATATTGAATGAACCAGGCACAGAGCAGCGAAAGAATTGCTATTAATGGGGGAAACTTAAGATACACATCATTGAGAGGTAAGAGATGTGGAGCTATAGAGAGTAAAGGTAGAGAGAACAGTAACATCAAAATCAATCTCTGGATAGGAGGGGTCTGAGGTACTTAGAACTTACTATGTCAGAAAACCAGGAAAACATGTACTCAAATGGAGTGGCAAAACTTACCTGTTTGTATTATAGTAGTGCTTTTTTCAGTTCTTCCGTAGCTTTTGGTTGTCATATATTGTTTCTTGATATGTTCGTACAGTTATTTGTGTCCTAACTGTACATTTGATGATCTGAAAAATGGGTAAAGATCATGAGAAGCCACATTTGTAAACCGAGGGATTGGGCAGATTATTGTTGAGAGTCCTTCTAACTCGGTGATGCTGTTATTTTGAGGAAAACAGATTCTGTTAGCAGGTGCTTTAATGGTACCCTGGTGGGCACAAGAATTTTCACCACTTTTGGCCGGGCGCGGTGGCTCACGCTTGTAATCCCAGCACTTTGGGAGGCCGAGGCGGGTGAATCACAAGGTCAGGAGATCGAGACCACGGTGAAACCCCGTCTCTACTAAAAATACAAAAAATTAGCCGGGCGTGGTGGCGGGCGTAGTCCCAGCTACTCGGAGAGGCTGAGGCAGGAGAATGGCGTGAACCCGGGAGGCAGAGCTTGCAGTGAGCCGAGATTGCGCCACTGCACTCCAGCCTGGGCGACAGAGCGAGACTCCGTCTCAAAAAAAAAAAAAAAAAAAAAAAGAATTTTCACCACTTTTGCCTCTTTGCTTCCACTGTTTGTTCTTTATAAATGAAGTACATGCTAAAAGCAAGCATTTGAGCTGGATGTAGTGGCACACACCTGTAGTTAAGTTACTTGGGAGGCTGAGATGAGAGTATTCCTTGAGCCCAGGAGTTGGAGATCAGCCTGGGCAAGACCACATCTCTGTTTTTTTTTGTTTTTGTTTTTGTTTTTAAAGCAGGTATTTGAGTTGCCTTTGAGGATATTTTGGTAGCAAATTCAGAATATGAAAATATGTGTAGGCTGGGCACAGTGGCTCATGCCTGTAATCCCAGCACTTTGGGAGGCCAAGGCGGGCGGATCACGAGGTCAGGGGTTCAAGACCAGCCTGGCCAACATGGTGAAACCCCATCTCTACTAAAAATACAAAAATTAGCCGGGTGTGGTGGTGTGCGCCTGTAATCCCAGCTATTCAGGAGGCTGAGGCAGGAGAATTGCTTGAACCCGAGAGACGGAGGTTGCAAGTGAGTCAAGATCATGCTGCTGCACTCTAGCCTGGGCAACAGAGCGAGACTTCATCTCAGTGGAGGGGGGAAGAAAATATGTGTTGACTTAGTTAACTATATTATCAGAAAACTAGAGTTTGTGTAGTTCTCCAGAGTTATTTTTGGTGGCTCAAAAGTTTTAAGCTGGCACTGTATCTTGGTAATTAACTCTTTTACTGATTTGGAGTTCTGAGTAAATTGGAAAAGTTATTTCTTCCTCCCTGTAAGAACTTACTGCTAATGGCGGGGGAGTATATAAAGATATTTCGGCAGGCATCAGAGAAAACAAGCAGGGGACAAAACTTTTTCTCTGGTTCTTAAATATGGGTTCTTTGTTTTAAATAATATTAAGCATTGAAAATTAAATATTAAAAAAGAGTTACCCTCCAAAATAAGTGTTACAAGAAATAACACAATAGAAAAACTCCACAATACAAATGAAAAGGAGGTAAGTGTCTTCCCTTTGTACCCTTTCTAATTCTACCCACCCTTACCCAGTTCAGTTTAGACAGCTTGGGTGGCCTACAGATCACTCTAATTCTTAATTGTTTTCCTTCACAGAAAGTGTGACAACTCCTTTATTTATTTTTACTTCTGCCTCCAGCAGTGAAGCTTCTCTACATTAGTCTAAGGATTTCCTCTTGGACCTAGACTACCCCTTACAGACTATTTCATGAAGTCCTCACTCTTCCCTGGCTGAGAGCCAGATTTTGTCCTTTCGTGTATACTAAATTACAGAAGTAATATTCCTGTCTATTAATTATACGTACGTGACACCCAGCAGTTAGTGAAGAAACTTAGCTTGCTGCTAAGTATATATGCTAACATATATGTCTAGGTCTTCTGTTGGCAAAACTTCCAGGGCTCGCCACAAAGGTCCCACTGTCTAGCTGTGTGTTTAGTGAGAACTAGGAGTCTTCTTTCTTTTCTGTCTTACTGTTTATCTTTGTCATGAGCTTTTTTTTCAGACTAATGTAATATTTACAAAAATATACTTAATATCTTCCTGATGATTCTGAATGAACAAAGTTATGTGCTTTGTAATTATGTTGATTTTCCAAACTCTCCTGCTAGTTTTAAGACATAGTAAAATGTATACCATGGACATTCTTACTTTTGAAATTGGGCATTCTTGGAAGAAAAATACTAATCTTTGACATCTTGAACTGAACACTACAATTTCCCATTATTTTGATACCTGAGAGAGAAAAGTCACCTGCTTAAGTATCCCATATGATGAGGAGGCAAAACTAAGTATTTAATATAAATTTTAATGCATCTACCTTAAGTTAAATTATCTAGTCACTTGATATTGTGGGTGATGCTGTGAATTTGTGATTTGCATGGCTTCAGATGTCATAATTTTTCCCCCCACTTTCTAGGAAGTAACAGCTAGCAGTCGCCACTATGTTGACAGGCTATTTGACCCTGATCCCCAGAAAGTTCTACAAGGTGTCATGTAAGTAGTATGTATTTAAGAGTCTATCAAAAAGTTGTTTGTTTTCATGTTTTAATCTGCCAAATATTTTAATTTTGAAAATACAGGGTTATACCTTTTTTCTTTCATTTGGCTTTTTTCTAGAAAGACTGCTTGACATTCATGACGTTTAATATTTTACTATAAAGAATTGTCTTTGAATAGTTGTTAACTGACATGGTTAGCTTCATTTTTTGTAGAATACTTGTTTCACATTAAAAAAATGTTTTCTTTGGAGAATGCTTTTGCTTCTTTAATATCCACAAAAGCAGGAGAATAAGATTGATGGTCTTTCATAATTGGAGCGCAGTGAAAGAATAGACCAGTAGGGTTTTTTGTTTTGTTTTGTTTTTGGTTAACTCATTAACTGTCACCAAGATTGAGTCTCCTGTTGATGTCTTAAATTTAGAATTTAGAAAGCTGTCAGAAAATCTAAACTCTTAATAACCATAATGCCTTTTTTTCTCCAAAATTTCATGTTTAATGAGAGGAAACATTTTTAAGCAACATACCAGAGGTAATTATGCTCTTAAAAAATTAAGAGAAGCAAATAGGATAAGATTTCAGATTTATTCCCTTTCCTTTGAGTTTCAGATTATCATACTCTTAGCGCATTAGTTCTAAGGAGGAAGGTCTAGACTAAGGCTCATCATGGGGTTGGGAAATGTGAAGGATCCACAGGCCTGAACTGTGTCTATGGGAAGAAAGACACAAAAAAGGGTCAAGATACATTTGGGTAATGATGAGGGCACCAATGAGGGAGGCCTCTTTCTTTTTCTCTAATCCCATACGCGTTGTCAGCCAAATAGTACTTTAACTTGTGCTTAGCCATGGCAAGGCTAGGATGCTTTGTTTATATAAGTTTCTTCAGACTGCAGTTCTTACAGCCTCTCTCCCCAAAGGCATTGTAGGCTTTGGAGTTGTGAATTTATAAAGGGAGGTAAAATAAAAGTGCTATAAAACTGCTTGGCTATTCAAATTGAGCTGAAAGGGAAGGTGGGAAGCTGGTTAGGATCCACCCCGAGATACTTGACACTTAACTTTCACGGCTTCTTAGTTTACAAAAAGTGGTGATATTTCTGGTGTTCTCATTATGTTAACTTTGCCTTTGTCTCCTTAAGTAGGAGACTTTGTAATTATTTAATCACTCCTTTTTAGACTAGTTTAATTATTACCAGGAAAAATGGTTTATTAAATCCATCTATTAAATAAATCAGTTTGGGTTGTACCTACACACACAAGTTAGTCAAGCGGGCAGGTTTTACTTAACACTCTTCCTTAGATACTCTCCACATACAACCAGATAGCTCCGTATATGGATAATTCTAAATATTACTTAAAATTGCTCAATAAATGGTTGAGAATGTTAGACTTATTAAGTGTTCAATAAATGGTTTTAAAAGATGATATCACTGCTACCATGTTTAGGAGAAAGCTGTTTAGTAATCAAGAATTCTGTGTGGTAGACTTGTAGAGTTCTATCTGATATGAGTAGCTGATTCGAATGTTGTCACTTTGAGAAATTTTTTACTTGCCAAAGAACACTGTAGTTTCTCAAAAATTGATAAAATACCGAACGATAAAAGTGGGAAAGACAGAATTATGACAAAGCAGCTAAAATGTAGTTTGATAGTCTTAGTGTCTTTTGAAAAACTACCAGTTTGAGACCTAATTAGCTGTCAGCTGGACATAAAGAAGTGTTTGTGTGGAAGGAATGGTAGAGTAGAAAGAGCATGGGCTTTGCAGTTGGACAACGGTGGGTTGAATTCCTGATTCTGACATTTTCTGTTATGGTCCCTTTCTAGCGGTGTGCTTGGACAAGTTTTGTAATTTCATTGAGCTTCAATTTCATCATCCGTAAAGATAACACTGCCCATATTGCCAGGTTGATGTGAGAATTAAATCAGAATTATAAAATTCAATGTCTGATACATTGTGGATCAATTGGCACTTAAGTGGTTAGTTGTTTTTAGCCCCAATTTAAAACAACTTAAAAAAAAAAAAGATAATTCTCCTCAAAGAAGAGAAAGGGGGAAAAAAACAGAGGAGACAGTTCAAACTAAAGTAGAAGAGAGAGAGGGACTAAAATTCCTGACTCAGACAAGAGAATGTGAGTGATAACATTCTAGTAAATGTGATTGCTACTTAAAATACTAAAATCTTTTTATAGTTTAAAGGGGACAGATCACCCAACATTTTTTTTTCTTTATCTCAGAGTAGTACTGATCTTATGGAGATAGTGTAGTATGATTTGATAAAGCTTCCTTTTCTCCAGATAGAAATATTTATTCTTTCTGACTTCTTTCTTGAACTTTGTCACTGTCTGAAAATTAATCGTACATGGTCAAGAGAATGAAAAGTGAATTACTTTCAACATTATCTGTTTTTAAGTAATCTTTTTTTTGTTTTTTGTTTTTTTTTTTTGAAACAGAGTTTCACTCTTGTTGCCCAGGCTGCAGTGCAATGGTGCAATCTCGGCTCACTGCAACCTCCACCTCCCGGGTTCAAGTGATTCTCCTGCCTCAGCCTCCCGAGTAGCAGGGATTACAGGCACCCACCACCACGCTTGGCTAATTTTGTATTTTTAGTAGAGACGAGGTTTCTCCATGTTGGTCAGGCTGGTCTCGAACTCCCAACCTCAGGTGATCCACCTGCCTTGGCCTCTCAAAGTACTGGGATTACAGGTGTGAGCCACCACGCCTGGCCTAAGTAATCTTGTTTAATACAATATATATAGAAAAGGGGAATGAAAATGGTATTTAAGAAAAGAGAGTTGACCAATTTTTTGATTTTTATACACCTCACAGTCTTCATTAAGTCACCATTAAGTGATCATTAAGAGACCATTACTAGACCAAAATAGGTAGGTAGAAAGATGGCCAGAGTATAAACAACCAAAGGTAGCCTATTAATTTTAGGGAAGGAAAAGGTAGAAGCTGAAATAGCATTAAATCCAAAATATTTAATTGAAAGGACATAAAATAATTGACAAAAATTGTAGCTTTGACTACAAGCCAACCAGAGTTTTATCATTTTTCTGGCTCTATAAAGTCTGATTTTTCTTAATAAATGTTGTGAACATATACGAGGCATGGTGGAAGGCACGTGTAGTTAACAGTTGCTTGGGAGGCTGAGGCGGGAAGATTGCTGGAGCCTAGGAGTTCAAATCCTGCCTGGGCAACACAGTGAGACCCTATCTTGAAGACAAATAAGATTGTGAACATGTATAACATACTAGCAGGAAAAGCAAAGTCAAATTAAAGATGAATAATGATTCTTCATCATAGTCTACAACTAATCTACTAGCTGAGTTAGAGCTATAGATCTACCCATAAATATGGGGAACTTTGTAGATAGCTCACATCACAGTGAACCATTTTACCTAGTCAGTGAGTATGCCTTGATCAAAAATAACATTAAGCATCAGAACTGCTTAATTTTCAATTGTTGAAGAATGCGGAGTTATCTAGAGATAAATTTGTTAGTAGCACAATAGTTAGCATAAACTTGAGTGATCCTCTTGTGTAAAAGGTTTGAATACAAAATCAGGTCCTTTTCTCTAAAAGAGCAAAATTTCATGTGCATAACTGAATAGATGATCATTAAGCAGGGAGTAAGATATGAGCCAAAATAAGAGGGAAGTCACTGTGTAGGTCATAAAGTGTAGCCTTTGCAACTACAACAGAAAGTAGGTATGTCAGTTAAACTACCCTGCATTGCAAATTCTGAGCTTCCTGTAATATGGAGAGCTGCATGTGACTTAAAACATTGCAGGACCTTTTTTGGTGAAGTTATTATAGTATTGGTTCAACCATGTTAAATCTCATACTTGAAGAAGAAGAAGAACTCTTCATATGATTTTGTAAATCATGAGTGAAAGCTACTTAAACACTGTTTTGTTTTCTTAACATAACAAAATTAGAGCACTTGATCTGGTTTTCATGTTAGTGAATTTCAATGAAAGATTAACAGAGGCCAGGCATGGTGACTCATGCCTGTAATCCCAGTACTGTGGAGAGACCAAGGTGGGTGGATCCCTTGAACCCAGGAGTTCCAGCTTGGACAACATGGTGAAACCCATCTCTACAAAAATAAAAATTAAAAAATTAGCTAGGCGGCCAGGCGCAGTGGCTCACGCTTGTAATCCCAGCACTTTGGGAGGCCAAGGCGGGCGGATCACGAGGTCAGGAGATCGAGACCACGGTGAAACCCCGTCTCTACTAAAAATACAAAAAAATTATCCGGGCATGGTGGCGGGCGCCTGTAGTCCCAGCTACTCGGAGAGGCTAAGGCAGGAGAATGGCGTGAACCTGAGAGGCGGAGCTTGCAGTGAGCCGAGATTGCGCCACTGCACTCCAGCCTGGGCAACAGAGCGAGACTCCGTCTCAAAAAAAAAAAAATTAGCTAGGCATGGTGGTACGTGCCTGTAGTCCCCACTACTTGGGAGGCTGAGGTAGGAGGATCCCTTGAGCCCAGGAGGTGGAGGTTGCAGTGATTATGCCACTGCAGTCCAGCCTGCGTGACAGAGTTGTTTTTGTTTTGTTTTGTTTAAAAAAAAAAAAAAAAAAGGTTAGCAGATATCCCTATGTGGCCCTTTGTTGATATTGCTATGTTGAAAAGTAAAAGATGATATAAGCCAGCATAGCTAGCTTTGTAGTTTCAGAGTTTAATAGAATTAGAAAGCTTGACTAGACCTCTGGTGAATTCAGTCAGGCACTTGTGGATGCTGCAGAATCATGTGATTTTTTTTTCCCCCCACCAAGAATCCACTTCTAAAGTATCTTCTGAAGCATTTTAATGTACTGATGATATGAGTTTATTTTGGTAATGATTATTTAATTCTCTTAGCTCCAGGAAGTTTTGTATCTCTGGTTTCAGTAGAATGTAGACAGGTTCCATTTTCTTGCATGAGCTAAAGATAAGAGTTCCCGTAAAATGAAGCCTTTGGATTTTGAGAACTTTTAAGTTAAATGGTTAAGTTTTAGAATAATTGAAAATAAGTATTCCAAAAAAATCATTAAAAAAATTTCTTCTCCTAATACATTTAATCAGTTTTTTGTTTTGTTTTGAGATGGAGTCTCGCTGTGTCACCCAGGCTAGAGTGCAGCACTGTGATCTCAACTCACTGCAACCTCTGCCTCCTGGGTTCAAGCAATTCTGCCTCAGCTTCCTGAGTAGCTGGGATTATAGGTGCCTGCCACCATGCACAGTTAATTTTTGTATTTTTAGTAGAGACAGGGTTTTGCCCTGTTAGCCAGGCTGGGCTGTTCTCGAACTCCTGACCTCTAGTGATCCTCCCACCTTGACTTCTCAAAGTGTTGGGATTACTGTGCCCGGTCTTAATCAGTTACTTTTGAGGTTACATACACAAAGGTGACCTTAATACCAAGCCTGATAGAGTGATCTGCATCTTACTTGTTTAAAACCATGTATTGTGAGAGAATTTGGTCAGAGAATTCGATAGGCAGGATTATCCAGGAATGATTAAATCAAATTGACATGGTCTTTACTTGCAGACAGATAAGCTGTTTGTATACATATGTCTATGTGATACTGACTTTGAACATCAAGACTATATATTTGCATGCATATGTGTATATATCTTTTCTTTTCTTTTTTTTCTTTTTTTTGAGGTGGAGTCTCACTCTGTCGCCCAGGCTGGAGTGCAATGGCATGGTCTGGGCTCACTGCAACCTCTGCCTCCCGGGTTCAAGTGATTCTCCTGCCTCAGCCTCCCAAGTAGCTGGGACTGCAGGCACATGCCACCATGCCCGGCTAATTTTTTGTATTTTTAGTAGAGACGGGGTTTCACCGTGTTAACCAGGATGGTCTCGATCTCCTGATCTCGTGATCCACTGGCCTCGGCCTCCCAAAGTGCTGGGATTACAAGCATGAGCCACCATGCCCAGCATAAATATCTTTTCAAATGTATAAAGCGCTTAACTGTATGCCGCCATATTGTTCCATACTGTTCTAACACATTTTTTATGTTCCTTGTAATGATTAAATATATTTAAAATGTTAATATCTACCAAAATATTTTGGTAGATTTTACTCTTCATTTTTAGAGAATGTAAGGTGATTTGTAATCATACATTGATAAAACAGAGTTAAATACATTAAATATCCTAATTTTGGAGCCAGTATTTAATTTTCAAAATTATTAAGGAACCATAAAATGCTATGGAAAGAAGATTAAATATTTACAGTAAACTTTTCATGGTTTTTTTTTTTGTTTTTATTTATTTATTTATTTATTTGTTTGTTTTGAGACAGAGTCTTGCTCTGTCATCCAGGCTGGAGTGCAGTGATGCAATCTCGGCTCACTGCAACCTCCGCCTCCCAGGTTCAAGCAATTCTCCTGCCTCAGCCTCCTGAGTAGCTGGGATTACAGGTGCATGCCACCATGCCCGGCTAATTTTTTTTTTTTTTTTTTTAAAGTAGAGATAGGGTTTCATTATGTTGGCCAGGCTGGTCTTGAACTCCTGACCTTGTGATCCACCCACCTCAGCCTTCCAAAGTACTGCTTTTCATGGTTTTATACAAATCAGAACTGTATCTGAAACTACATATATTCCCAAAATCTACATCACAGAGTAATTTGTTTGTAAGAATGAATTAAAGTCAATTCTGTTTTTTTCAGTTTATACATGTAGTTGATATTCAGTAAATGCCCAAGTTGATTTGAGCTGAATTTTGCTGTAAGTTTTCCAAATGCCTCTTGAATCAAAGCCTTATGTTAAAAATAACTTTGGTTTGAATAATAGATCATTACCTAATTCTTAAAATTGGCAATTCAATAAAGACAATGGAATTCATTGTCATATAACTTTAGTTGGAATATGAATATACCTCATTCCTTAACCATGCATGATAACAGAAAGGTTATCATACTTGGCTGTCTGGATATTACATTCTCCAAAAAATGATAATTACAATTACAGGGACAGAGCATTGTGTATGTTTGTGATTCTCACAGTCCAAATAATGTAAGTTGTTTACCATGTTGCCCTTATTGTAGTTACCCACGGATACGTGTTTTTTTCTTATTTTACAAATGAATGTTTTATAAACAGTGAGTTTTCATAAGTAGATCAAACTTTATACTCAGATTGTAGTTTTCAGTATCCAGTGTAGTTTTTGGGAACTTCATACTAGTTAGGCCAGAAATACATGTAGAGTGTTCCAAATATGAAGCAGAAAAGAGCTGCTTCAGGTACGTGAAATACTGGTTCAAAATAAATAGATATATAGTCATGCTCTATACAATGATGTTTCAGTTAAAGACAGTTAAAGTCAGTGACCCTGTAAGAACATAATACTGTATTTTTGTATTTAAATATGTTTAGATACACATTACCTACCATTGTGTTACAGTTGCCTACATTATTCAGTACAGTAACATGCTGTACATGTTTGCAGCCTACAAGCAATAGACTATACCATAATGTCTAAGTGTGTAGTAGGCTATACCATCTAGTTGGTGTAAGTAAACTCTATGATGTTCACACAAGGACAAAGTAGCCTAATGATGCATTTCTCAGAACATATCCCCGTCGTCGAATAACGTGTCCTCGTCGTTAAGCAAAGCATGACTGTAATTGATTTTTTAGCTTGGGTCTCCAGTCTTCAATACTTTTAAAGATAATTTTGTTTTTAGGTGGTATTAGGCTTTCAGTTAAAATGTATGCTATTTTTGACCATTTAGAAGTAAATATATTCATACTTGATTGACTGAAATAGTTTCTCCAGCAGGTCTAGATCCTTTTTTTTTTCTTTTCCTGTTATTTTAATAGCAACATATAGTGCTTTTTCTCTTGGTTTTCATCACCCTTTTAATGCTCTAATTTAGACATATGCTGTGGTAGGCACTGTACATTTTAATATTCAAGCCCTTTTTCTCTGCCACACTAAAAATCTCTTTCAGAGCAAAGAAAATAAAGTAGAAAGTTTAACCTCCATGTAAATGTGGGAGCTTATCAAGTCCATTTATTAGCATGCAAATTTAAGATTCTAGCCAGATTTTAGCTGAAAATCTTCCTCAACAAATGCATGTTTGTAACATCTTAATATTGACTTCTTTTCTCCCACTCCCAAAAGTGGGATATCCCCGAGGCTTACTTATTCTTATCTCACCTCAAAGATAATTCAGTGTGTACAAAGTCAAAAATCAATCCTTGTCTTCTGTCTAAGCTTTCTGTTGTTTCCTGCACCCATGTGCCCAGACATGAAGTAGTCACTCGAGATGTCACATATCACATTTTTGTACCTATTAAATCATCTTGTTAACTGCTTCCTCAAAATGACCTTTGTATTAATGATTCCTTTGGCTGCTCCACTAATCAGTTTTGTATAACCAGATGCCTAGATGGATTGATTAATTCCTTCAACAAATATTTATTGAGTGCCTGCCTAGTACCAAGCATTGTGCTAGTATGGGGGTATATAAGGCTGAATAATGTAGTCAGTGCTCTGGAGGGTCCAAAAGTCTAATGAAATAGTCAAATAACTAAAGAGACCATCCATGATAGTTTACCTAATGAATGCTATGTTAAAGATAAGCATAGGGGTCTGGAAATCACAAGGGGGGCATCAGCCACTTAGTTGTCCCTCTTAACTAATATTATAAGCATTCCATTTCACATTCAGCTTATTTTCCTTAGTCACTGTTTCCTTCATGCCCCTTCTGTGATCAAAAATATGATTGCTCCTTAATCCATCTCCCTTTAGTTTGTCTCATCTCCCTATCACTTTTCTAACTTTATGTTCCATGCCACCCTAAAGCGAACTTGTTTTTCAGTTCAGGCTCCTTGTAGTGCCCCAGGAACATGCCATTTTCATTTCCAATATGGTCTTGTGTGAACGATTTATCCTTTTGTCCTCCCATCTGCTTATCCAAGTCCTGACGATTTTCTAAGGTTTATCTTAGTTCTTAACCATTGCCTCAAAACCTTTTAAGCTTATTGAGCATCTACTTTTCTTTACCTTATAAACATTCAGTTTTGAATTTAGTACTGACTTACATTGATAGTGTTATTTTTGCCACTCCAAGGATATTGTGAACTCCTCAGACCAGGCATCCCATTGTGTGATACTTTTGTGTACTTCATAGAGGCTAGCACAATGCTGAGCTCAAAAACTAGTTGTTGAATTTCAGTAAAAGTAAGTAGAGCATTTTTCCCAACATTAAAAGTTAGTGGGCATGAAATGACATTCTTTTGGTCTACTGGGAAAAAGGGTGTCTGACTAAAAGTTAGAAACACTTTTATTTTGCATAAAAATATAACATTAAAACACAGAAGGAAAAAGAAAATGAATTTACTGAATTCATTTGTCTTTTCCATTGGTTCGTTGTCAATGCCTGATGTCCTGGCAGTAATGGGAAAAAACAGTTGGCATAAAAGACATGGGTTGAGACTGGCTCTGTCATTTAATATTGGGTTCTGAAAAAAGCCCAATCCTGAGTTATAGCTTTCTCCTCTGTAAAATGGAGTTATTATTACTCAAGGTTATGATGAAGATGAAATTAAGTAGTGGATATGGAATGCTTTGTAAATTTGAAGGTAATATAGAAATCTTGGATAGTGTTGTTGTGTTCCCATCTTGGATGATAGCTGTGAGTTTGCATTTTACAAAAATAATGGGTATCTAGAATCACTGTGAATAATGATCTACTGACAGTAACTGCTTTGATATTTCCAGGTCAGATTGGCTTTCCTGCCTCTCAAGAGGAAATAGACTTTAACTCTAACAAAGTGATGACCTGGGGGTTTCAGGGCATGCTTCCTGGAGGAAGTGACATTCAGACCTGAAGGATGAGTAAAGCTAGTCAGAGGAAAGTATGAGGGAGGGGATAAGGAGATGACAGAGAAAGAATACTCTCTGGGAACTGAAAGAAGCTTCATCTAGATGGCTGAATGTTGTCATCTGAAATTGATTCCTTAATCCTGTTAATTAATCCTTTTGATTTTAATTCTTCATAGAAGTGATCTATTAGCATTCCTTTATAGCAACAATTGAATAGAATTTAATATCTTTTTTTCCTTATCTAGCACAGGTATATTTACTTACTAAAGCCAGAGCGAGAATCTTTTTCTTTAGACCTTATTCCATTGTATTGTGTTCTCTTTAGTTGGCATTTCCTCTGTTACCATCAGTTACCTCCTTCATGTCCTTTTTGTAAACTATTAAGAGAATTAGAAAATTGGTGTTGGATGGGTTTTTGTTTGCTCTTGTCTGTAAAAACATGGCATGGTTTCAGATGTTTGGAATAGGTTCATTTGGTAATGTTAGGGACCACTCATTTCTGCTTAAGAAGAATGGAGAGGAAAAACTGGGGAAATATTAGGGTTGGGAGTTCTGGAATAGAAAGCATTCAGAATGGCACTTAGCCTACACAGACTCTAAGTAGGTAGGGGCTGGACAAATGAATGTACTACATTAGTATAGGCAGAACACATTAAGAGAAAGGAAGACAATGACAGTAAATGACAAGCTGGTAGGTTAAGGTCCATATGCTGATGATTAGGAACTAAAGCCTCTAAAGAAAACAGGCATCCATGAGGATGCAGGAGCTTAGAAATCTCTTGCTAACTTTAACTTTGCTAATTGAACCTTTGATATCATATAGCTTTATATTCATGTATCAGAACTTGCTAACAACCTCAGTAAACTTCATTCAGTTCAGTCCCATAAACAACAACAAAAAAATTGCTACTTATTTCTTGTAAACCATATAGAAGATCTGAGGGATACTTTACAGAGGGGTAGGTCAGGCCTGGGAAAAAAGCGCTACCCTCAGGCACTGAGCTAATGGAAGAACAGGCATTCTCAGTATTTGGCTTGACTTGTAAAAATGCCATTCAGAAACTTGTAGGGAAAATCCGCTTTTAGCACATCACTAGTTGTTGCAGTATTTTTCTGCAATAATCAAAAAAGGCAATTGAAGACAAGGATTAATTGTTACCAGGTTCTTTAATGCCAATAAATATGATTGGTGTTAGAAATGTATGCTGACTGTAACATTTATTTGTTGATTTTTTTTTTTTTTGAGATGGAGTCTCGCTCTGTCGCCCTGACTGGGGTGCAGTGGTGCGATCTCTGCTCACTGCAACCTCCACCTCCCCGGCTGAAGTGATCCTCCCACCTTAGCCCCCCAGGTAGCTGGGACTACAAGTGCGTGCCACCACACCTGGCTAATTTTTGCATTATTGGTAGAGATGGAGTTTCGCCATGTTGTTCAGTCTGGTCTTGAACTCCTGAGTTCAAGCAATCTGCCTGCCTAGGCCTCCCAAAGAGCTGGGATTACAGGTGTGAGTCACCACGCCCAGCTGGGGAAGTATTTTTTAAATGTTTTATTAGTAGTACTGGGTTTATTTTGAGCTATTTATTTTTTCTCTACGTTTCCTTTTGAACCAACCACAAATTTGTGAGCCAAGTGATCAGTGGTAGAGGTTTTCTTATTGTGGAATAGAGTTTTGCTCCGGGTGAAGTATAGAGCTCTGCGTAGCTAGAATAATAAATACTGTGAATATCTGAGAAATGTAAAAGATTGTTTGTTATTTTTTAAATCTCCTTAAGAGATAACTGGCTGCTTAAGCAAAAATAGTAACAATGTATTATGTTGTTTCTAAGCAATTTAAAAATATTGTATAACAGCAGCCCAAAAAACGGATGGGAAAATGGAAATACATATGCAAGGCTCTTAAAATACATGTGCAATGAGCTAATATCACTTGAAGACTGACTGTGATAAATTAAAAGATGCATTGGAAAACAACAAAGGAGTACAGTTAGTAAGACAATGAAGCAGATAAAATGGAATTATAAGAAATAATATATAAAGAAGTAAAAAAAAAAGTGAACAAAGTGTGATCATTGAAACAAGGAGATAATGTTCTGTGGGCTGTTGTTGTTGTTGTTGTTGTTGTTGTTGTTTGTTTAACTCACTCCCTACTCCCAGAGCTGAGTGTGAGGGTGGCCTGTATTCCTTTATATCCAAAGGATTGGTAGGTACCCTTTCTAGAATAACTCAATTCTGTACTGGAAGTCTTTCGCCAGTACTCTCACTTTCTACAATAGAAATCTCTCACTTTCTACAATACTTGCCCATTTTACAGCCCCCACATTCACTCTGCACCTATCTCTATCCCTTCATTAGTACTTTAGGTGAAAACAGGTTAGTGCTTTTACTTTGTCAAATCTAAGATATTGCATAATGAAGTAGAATGATCTTTGATTTTTTTTCAGTGCTGTCTCAACATACTTTATTTTTTCTTCCCCTTAATTCAGAGACATGAAAAATGCTGTAATTGGAAACAACAAGCAGAAAGCCAATCTCATTGTTTTAGGAGCTGTTCCAAGGTATGTTTGCTGTCTCACCCCTTTCTTGCCATTCATACTAGTTTCTAATGTATTTCTTACCTCAATTATAGAACCCATTTTTTCCTGTATTATCTCTCTAATTCTTAAAGTAAATCCTATTTTTAAAAATAAGTGTAAGTATTTAAACCATCTCTAAGGAAAAAAATTATAAAGTAACAGAGAATGTAATAGGAAGTGAATGTGTTAATACATTTTGGAAATTCAGGAAGACCTTTGACCTGATGACAAAAGGGTTCGTTAGGTACATAACCAATGTACAACAGCCTGATACTTTCTTCTCCATTTCCTTAGAGCCTTGGCAGTTTTTTGTGTGAGTGGGTAATTTATTAGGAGCCTTAAGACCTTTTTGAATTTAAAGGAAAAAAACCCTGCTTGATTTTTAATCCAGTTTCATTTTAACGTCTGATTTTTACAATTTGCTGTTTTTTAAGTTAACGTAGGAAGTTTAGGAAGTTTAATTTCTTCTTTTGATGACCTAATAAGCTTCCTTTAGGCAGGCAATAACAGTTATATAACTTCCTCTTTACTTTTGCTCCTCAGAGCTAAGTTTTCTGTGCAATTGCTATTAGCTTTTTATTCAGAATTATTTATTATTTTGTTTTTTTCTCCTTATTTTCTGGTTTTGATACAGAATTAATGGTTTAAGTGTTTTAACTGACCAACCTCAAATGTATACTTTAGTAACTATAAAGCTGTCAGCAACCTTTCTTAGGGGATTTATGTTTGGTATATATAAATAGTGCTTTATGGAGCATGAGGGTCCTGTCTTAGAACATAACGTAGATGGTTATAAGTGGAGGAAGGTTAGGGTTTGGGGAGTATTTGTTTGGCAAGTTGGGCTGGAGTGGAAATGAGAGGATCTCTTCATTTCCCAAATGAGAGAGCTGGAGAAAGAAGAAACTATCCTTGCTTGAGGAGCTGCACAAGGGCTCTGAATATTCCCTGTAGGCTCGATATCTACAAACTGCACCACTGCTCTGAATTCAGAGCAGTAGCGTTTCTAGTTTGAATTTAAGATCTGGCAGCACATGGCATTTGAGAGTCTTCATATTTTGGAGACCCAGCAGGAAGTGGTAGATGACGTGGACTCTGATGATGCTGTTTCTACAGAGACCACTTGTGGACAACTTTCAGATTTACACTTTTTATAAACCCTGAGAATACGATAGTTCTTTTTTTCAAAACCTCTTCTAGATTTTTTTTCCAGATGTTTCTTTAATTAGCAGATGAGATAAACAAATGACCATTGGATTCATATAAACTCAACCAACCATGTTTTTAGTATGTGGACTGCACAGCCTTTTTTGGTCACATTTAGTCTTGTTTAAATTTTTTAGTCTCTTCTCTTATTAAGTTCCTTCTTTTTAGATTGTTGTACTTGCTTCAGCAAGAAACCTCGAGCACAGAGCTGAAAACTGAATGTGCAGTGGTGTTGGGAAGTCTTGCTATGGGTACTGAAAACAATGTCAAGTCTCTACTGGACTGCCATATTATCCCTGCCTTATTGCAAGGTACGTAGGGAAGCCATTTTTGCTCAAGTAAGGTTAAGAATCAGTTTGCAGTGCTTTAAATACTGATTGAAAGGATTAGTCCTAAATCTCGTTTCTGTTAATAGGACTACTGTCCCCAGACCTGAAGTTTATTGAAGCTTGCCTCCGATGCCTGCGTACCATCTTTACCAGTCCTGTCACTCCAGAGGAGCTACTGTATACAGTGAGTTTTAGATGTATTTGAGACATTAGTTACATTTCACTAACAGCCTACTCCTAATTTGCTTAGCATCTTCAGACTCATCATAACTGTGTTATGTAAAAAAGTCCCAATTGGTCATGGTGGCTCACACCTGTAATCCCAGTGCTTTGGGAGGCTGAGGTGGAAGGAATGCTTGAGGCCATGAGTTCAAGATCAACCAGAGTGACATAAGAAGACTCCATCTCTTTTTTTTTGAGTTGAGTCGTGCTCTGTCGCCCAGGCTAGAGTGCAGTAGCGCGATCTCGGCTCACTGCAACCTCCATCCCGCCAGGTTTAAGCATTTCTCTCCCTCAGCCCCTGGAGTAGCTTGGATTACAGCGCGTGCCACCACACCCGGCTAATTTTTTGTATTTTTAGTAGAGATGAGGTTTCACCATCTTGGCCAGGCTGGTCTTGAACTCCTGACCTTGTGATCCACCCACCTCGGCCTCCCAAAGTGCTGGGATTACAGGCATGAGCCACTGCGCCCGGCAACAAGACTCCATTTCTACAAGAAAAAAATAAAAATAAATTAGCCTGGTGCAATGGTGCATGCCTATAGTCCTAGCTACTCATGAGACTGCAGTGGAAGGATTGCTTGAGCCTAGGAGTTTGAGGTTATAGTAAGCTATGATGGTGCCCCTGGACCTCAGCCTAGGTGACAGAGTGAGATCCTCTCACTAAAAATAAAAAAATGATAAAAGTCTCAGCTGGGTACAGTGGCTCACGCCTGTAATCCTAGCAGTTTGGGAGTTCAAGGTGGATATATAACCTGAGGCCAGGAGTTCGAGACCAGCCTGGCTAACATGGTGAAACTCCCATTTCTATTAAAACTACAAAAATTAACCTGGCATGGTGGCACATGCCTGCAACGCCAGCTACTGGGGAGTCTGAGCCGTGAAAATCACTTGAACCTAGGAGGAGACGTTGCAGTGATCTGAGATCACACCACCCTACTCCAGCCTGGGCAACAGGGCAGACTGTCTCTAAATAAGTACATAAATAAAGTCTCAAAAAGTATTTGAGTTCTTGCTTAGAACAAGTATTTGAGTTCTTGCTTATTTCCAAATACCAGATGCTCTCAGCTTTGTAAGAAAGTGAAAGATAGTCTCAGACTTCGAGGAATTTACAAGCTATTTTTAAAAAGACGCATTTTTATCTCTCTATGTAGAACTTAAGAGAAGTTTATTGTACGCTAGATGAATGATAGGGAGTTCAGCTGACTTTCGTTTGAAATCCAGCAGAGTAGGCTTTGCAGAGAAGCTAGAATTTAATCTGGGTTTTGAGTAATGGATAAGACTTAGAGAAGTGGAGAGGAAGGCATGAGGCACCGTGCTCAGCCCAAATTCATTTCTTCTGGCTTTTTTTTTTTTTTTTTTGGATACGGAGTCTCTCTCACCCAGGCTGGAGTGCAGTGGAGGAATCTCGGCCCTGCAACCGCCTCCTGAGTTCAAGCAATTCTTCTGCCTCAGCCTCCCGAGCTACTCAGCTGGGCCTACGGGCATGTGCCACCACACCCGGCTAATTTTTGTGGTTTTAGTAGAGACGGGTTTCACCATGTTGGCCAGGCTGGTCTTGAACTCCTGACCTCAGATGATCCACCCACCTCGGCCTCCCAAAGTGCTGGGATTACAGCGTGTGAGCCACCGCGCCCGGCCTCTTCTAGCTATTTTTCAATATACAATAGATTATTGTAAATTACAGTCACTTTACATGGGGCTTTCTTACTGACAATTAGGCCAATATTTTTAAACACTCTTATTCACAGTTCACAGCAGGAAGCTTATTTTCCATTGCCTCACTATACATGTCAGTTTGTGTATGTGTGTGTATATATGTATGTATATGTGAAAGAATCCTGAGACAAGTTTCATGACATAGTTCCACAGATGTAATGCCCTCTGGTTTCTATGCTGTCATTTTTCATTCTTTAAAAAAATGGTGGTTGTGATTATCTGAGCTAACACAACAAATCATATTGTCAAACTGTACACACAGGAGTCAGAGATCTTATCCAGAATCAGGTTTTATAAATATTTCAAGACTATAAGTAATCGAGAGGAATAGGCAAAGCAAGCATGGAGAGGAGACATGTTACATGGCTCCCTAGTCTGTCCTTCCTACATCAGACACATACTCCTCTGGCCCTTAATGATACATAAGGTGGTCAGTAGGTGAGATTTATGGGTCACCTCACACAGTAGGGGGCACCTAAATTATGAAACATTTTATTTTATTTTATTTATTTTTGAGATGGAGTCTTGCTCTGTTGCCTAGGCTGGAGTGCAGTGGCTTGATCTCGACTCACTGCAACCTCCATCTCGCAGGTTTAAGCAATTCTCCTGCCTTAGCCTCCCAAGTAGCTGGGATTACAGGTGTGCACTACCATGACCAGCTAATTTTTTTTGTATTTTGGTAGAGATGGGGTTTCACCATATTGGCCAGGCTGGTCTCGAACTCCTGACCTCGTGATCCTCCCGCCTCAGCCTCCCAAAGTGTTGGGATTACAGGCGTAAGCCACCGCGCCCAGCCTAACGTCTTTATTTTATACCTTATGGTTTTATGTGACATTCTTCAGGGAGTTATGCCTCATAAATTCTATAGAGTGTTTACTGCAGTCGTTCTCAGACTTGAGGTTGCACTAGAATTATGTGGAGGGCTTGTTAAACAGGGTTTGCTAGACCCCACCTCTAGTTTATGATCCAGTGAGTCTTGGGTTTTGCATTTCTAACAAATTTGCAAGTAACTCAGATGCTGCTGGTCTCAAAGTACTTTCTTTGAGAACTGCTGGTTTACTATAAACATCCTGCTCAAAGGATCCCATAGAGGACTTAGTTAGTATCAGTTTATTTTCCTGTAGTTCATATTGTAATGTTTGCAAAGAGAGTAAGCCAGTCACCTGTCTTTTTTACCCTGGAAGTTTCTCACCTACCCTCAATCCCATAATAAGGAGAAGTTGATCCTGGCCAACTATTTAAACTCCTTCCACCTTATTCTCTGAACTGATTCATGACCTACTAATGGATCCTGGTGCACCATTTGGAAAATTCTGATCTATGCCAGCTGTTTTACATGAGACAATTGAGACCCTTGGAGGTTAAATTTAGAGTATCTAAATTATGAAACATTTCAATTTTTTGCCTCAGATATTTTATGTCTCAGAGACAGTGGAGAATTTGTGAAGAGTTCAATTGGGGAAGAACTAGCACAGTGTTTCAGTGTAATTAACTGACTTCCGTGAGTTGGAGTGTGTAGAGGCCAGCTGTTTAAAAAGCTATTTGAGCAACTCAGGCCGTAGAATAGAGATGGGGTAGGTAGTCCAGTAAAAAGACAGCAGGATTTCTAGTTTGAAATCGTGTTTATCAGATGGGTGATTTCGGGCAAATTTTGTATTTAATAATTGCTATTTGCCTTAATCATCTGTAAACTGCAGATATATAGACACAATTGACAGAAAGGGGCAGATGGGAAGAAATGGGATGGGGGCTGTTGTAACTGAGGGAAAGTGAGGAATGTGAGAACATTAGAGAAAAGGAAGGAGGTGGAAATAGCTTTAGGAGCCCAATAGAGGCTTTTTAATCTACCTATTTGCCTTTTCTATCTTAGCTGCTACCTGCCTCACTATCCTTTGCCAGTGAAACCCCAATTCCCCTTCCCCAACTTGACATTTTCCTTTTCTTTCTGTGCACTTAGTATCTGACTTTCTTTGAAGTTTTGTTAAGTTTTCCATTTTGTTTTTAAACTACTTGTGTAAACACAAAGGGTTACACTAACGAATAGGGGGAAGAGATTCTACTTGTAGGGAATCAGCAGCCTTCTGTTTTCCTACTTGGCTTTTATGTATCTTGGGCATTCTTTTTTTTTCCCAAGGAAAATCCCAAATTTGTTCCTCCCAACAAGGGTGTTCTTTTAAGTTTTTTTCTTTGTCCTCTGTTGTCTCTGGTGAGGATCCTCAAAGTATGGTCTGTGGACCAGTGGCATCAGCCTCATTTGGAAGCTGACTCGGGATCCTACCCCAAACCTACAGTATCAGAGTCTGTACATTAAGGACATCTCCTGGGAATTTGCATGCACATTCCTTCTTGAGAAGCATAGCTCTTGTGACGTCATTGACTGGGAAGCTTGAGCTAAGTCTCCTTTTTTATCTGTGGTTTCAGCCAAATACCTTTCAACTTTTAATTCCTTCTGCATTCTTTCGTTGTTTGTTTTTGTTTTTGTTGTTTGAGACAGAGTCTTGCTCTGTCTGTCATCCAGGCTGGAGTGCAGTGGCATAATCTCACTGCAACCTCTGCCTCTCCGGTTCAAGTGATTCTTGTGTCTCAGCCTCCCAAGTAGCTGGGATTACAGGCATGTACCATGATGGCTGGCTAATTTTTGTATTTTTAGTAGAGACGGGGTTTCGCCATGTTGGCCAGGCTGGTCCCAAACTCCTGACTGACCTCAGGAGATCTGCCCGCCTCAGCCTCCCAAAGTGCTGGGATTGCAGGCATAAGCCACCACTCCTGGCCTGCATTCTAAATAAAAGGAAATTCTTGGAGAGACTTGCAGCAGAGTGGGTTGATTATTTTCTCTTTTTCTGTGCTACTACATAGGTTGTTAAGTGTCAGCAATAGGCAGAGAGTGGGGTGTACCTGAGAAGCTGCCAATCATATAAATTGTCTCGTCTTGTACAGATTGAAAATCGCTAACTGCAGTCTTTATGAGAGATTGTTAGTATTTACTGGGGCTTAACATTTCGGAGATCAACATTTTCAAATTTTATTTTTATACAATAATTCTTCCTTATAAACTATTTACTAGTGCATAATGTACTAGTTACCTCACATTTTGGTTTCAGAACTGATTTCTGTCACGTCTTATTGAAATGATTTTATCATGAGGATGTAAGCAATTTTTGAGAGTTATTGAGAATTTCCTGTTCTCATATTTTGCTACCAGGAATGAATATTGAAGCCTCTTTCTTTGTTGTTGGCCTAGACAGTTTTCATGGCCACGTTGCTTTTGTTTTGCACTGTGCCTTAACGAGACTTGATTTACTGTCATTAAGATAAGAGTACCATAAGACTACCTTCTTGTGGAAATATTTTATATTTTATCAAATATACTCATGGTGCCTGAGTTTCTTGTTGCTGTGTTCTCCTTCCCTAGGATGCCACAGTGATACCGCACCTCATGGCACTGCTTAGCAGGTCTCGCTATACCCAGGAGTACATCTGTCAGATCTTCTCACACTGCTGTAAAGTAAGAACCAGAATAAATGTTATCTATAATGTAAAATCTTATTATGCCTTTAAGAGATGTACCTTCTTTGTGTACCCTCCCAGAGGTAATCTGTACGTATATAAGTAGACCTGTGTGTGTTCGTATATATATATATATATTTAAATATATATAAAATATATATATTTAAATATATATTTTATATATATATATTTAAACACAAATGACAGCATACCATACATACCGTTCTGCACGTTAACATTTTTCACTTGACATATCTCTAAGGCTATTCTGTATCAGTACATAAGGACCTCTCTCTCATTCTTTTTTTTTTTTTTTTTTTACATAGTATTTTAGTGTATAGATTTATTTATCCAGTCCTCTATTGTTGAGCATTTAGTTTGTTTCCAGTCTTATGCTATTACAAAACAATACTGCAAAAAATACCTTGTATATAAGGCATTTTATAAGAAATAAAATTTTGGGGTCAAAGAATATATGTATTTGTAATTTTACCACATTTTTTTAATAAAGATTATACCACTTTATACTACCAGCAATGTGTGATCATAACTGTTTCCCCTCACCCTTGTTCCCTATTACTGGAAACTGGTTTAAGTGATCTCAAATAAGGAGAAATGAGAGAGATTCTTCTCATTGTTGAGTAAAGTTTCTCTTTCTTTTCTATGAAGTGCCATTTAGTTTGCTTTATAGATTATATGTTGAATGTATCATTTTTGATAACCATGGGTGATTATTTGAGATCTTTCTTAATTTCTACACATTTTCTAACTTCTAACCAAATAATTATCTTCTGATGATATTGTATCATTTATATACATCCTATTATTTATAATACAAGTCGCAAGTAAGGAGCTTTGGGAACTATAGGAAAGAAGGGATAAGAGAACACCTGGAAGACACAGGTCTATGCTGTTTTAGAACAGCCTTCCAAATAAATGAAAACTAAATCACCCGGTTCTAGGAAAAGTTTCTACATTGTAATTTAGACATCTAAACCCCTTTCCAAACAAACCCTAGCTGATTATCACAATCTATTCAGTACTATTTAAGATTTTTGTGAAAAAGTTTTGAGGGTTCTCTTCTTGGATTACTTTGACAAAGTGTGGGCCAACTCATAGGAGCAGAGATATCAAACAATGCCTTATAATCTTTTGAGGTGGGGAAAGAAAGGCTTTAAGAAAATGACAGTTTTGTTGCAACTCACTTGCTTAAAATGAGCTCAATCCATCAAGGCCTAGAATTTTCCAGCAACAAAATGACATGTTATAGCCAGCCTGGCAAGTTGAGGAAGATGTTCCAGAACTGTATGCCTCATTAAAAATTTTTCAGGGGCTGGGTGCAGTGGCTCACACCTGTAATCTCAGCACTTTGAGAGGCCGAGGGAGGTGGTTCTCTTGAGCCCGGGAGTTTGAGACCAGTCTGAGCAACATGGCGAAACCCCGTCTCTACAAAAAATACAAAAGAATTAGCCAGGCATGGTGGCGTGTGCCTGTAGTCCCAGCTACCCCATAGACTGAGGTGGGAGGATCGATTGAACCCAGGTGGTTGAGGCTGCAGTGAACCAGTCATTGCACCATTGCACTTCAGCCTGAGTCACAGAACGAGACCCAGTCTCAAAAAAAATAAATAAAATTCTATTACTGAGTGTTCAACAGAGCACAGCGTCTACTAGTCATAACCACAGTAATCCCAAAAGGCTACTGAAAATTGGACCTGGAGGAATAACTACATGTTAAATTATTTTAAGCTGTGAGAAGTTTGAATAATTCCCTTCCTGAAGTTACCTAAATAGCTTTCAGGATTACTCATCAGAAACTCTTCGACATAGGGATTGCTCATCTGAAACTTCTCGATGCTGTTTTAGCTGAAATTATAGAGTACCATTAAATCACTATTTTTTTGCTGGAGAGAAACTTAAATTGAGGATAATGATTTAATAGCCAGCCTCATACCACTGACAGAATGGAAGGTGTTATCGGAGAAAGTCACCTTTACTCACCTTTTAATTGGATAAATTAGCATTTGCCACTATAATTAAATAACCACATTTAAATATTCTGAGACGTAGCTAGGCTTCAAGAAACAGTATAGCATTTATAAATCCAGTGACAATAGTAAAAGCCTAAAATACAATATAAACGACTTTACCGATATACTGACAACATGTCTTTGAGAACAACTGATCCAGTGGTCCATGTATTGTCATTAAATATAAAACCCTTTTATTTTCATGTTGTTCTTTTTTTGCATATAAGCTAAAAATAAGATTTATAATAGAATTTTAAGACTCATTTGTAGGGACTCACATTAAGCTAAGATTAAATGACAAAACTTAAAATTACTAATTTGCTTTGGTATCAATATTAAATAAATTTACATACTTTGGGGAAGGGAAAAAGGGAGAGATCACTAAAGCATTTGTGTTATAATATAATCATAATTATATTTTTGAAATTTTCTGATTTATTGAGCAAAAAACACCCACTAGAAATAATATTTTTTGAAATTCTAACTTCTAAAGTGTTGCTCTTTCTTAAGTATTTACTCAGATTTCTGAGCCTATTTTTTGGAGTTTAAGACCATGAGAGCTAGGCCAGGTGTGGTGGCTCATGCCCATAATCTCAGCACTTTGGGAGGCCTAAGTGAGAGGATCCCTTGAGCTCAGAAGTTCAAGACGAGCCTGGGCAACGTAGTGAGACCCCATCTCTGGCGGGGGAAGAAAAAGACCATGAGGACGTAGGTGCTTCCCACCCAGTGGATGCTGCCTCACTAACCACCAGGTTCCTGCAGGTTGATTTGGAGAAAGCTGACTGAGAGACCGATAAGTCTCAAATGACAGATCCTCCTTGCTAGTTGGTTCAGCCACTAATTCCTTCCTTGCAATTGCTTTTTTTTTTTTTTTTTTTGAGATGGAGTCTCACTCTGTCTTCCAGGCTAGAGTGCAGTGGCACGATCTCAGCTCACTGCAACCTCCATCTCCTGCGTCCAAATGATTCTCCTGCCACAGCCTCCCAAGTAGCTGGGATTACAGCTGTGCACCACAATACCTGGCTAATTTTCGTATTTTTTTTTTTTTTTAAGTAGAGATGGAGTTTCACCACATTGGCCAGGCTGGTCTCGAATTCCTGACCTCAAGCCATCTGCCTGCCCCGGCTTCCCAAAGTGCTGGGATTACAGACATGAGCCACTGCGTCTGGCCCCTTACAACTGCTTTTACCAATTGTGTGTACAACCTCAGAGAGGAGGAAGAACTTCTTTTGTAACAAGTATTAGCTGCCATATTTGAGGCAAAGAATTTGAGGGAAAAAAGTAAGGTATCTTGTGAGCACCAGGAAGCAATTATATATAGAGAGAATTGCAGTGTGCTTGATCTTTTCCCTATCCATTGTAAATATAACTTAGAAAGGATATGCCATAAATTATTCAGATCTTAGAAAAAAAGTTATAAGCACATGGGTATATGCTGAAATGATGTTAGTAAAAGATGGAAAACAATCTAAGTGTCTAACTATAGGGTACTAGTTAAAGTTTAGAACATTCATATAATAGAGTAAGGCCAACAGATAAATGAGAAAACCCCATTTTGTACTGATATGAATGATCTCTGAGATAAATTGTAAAGGAAGAAAAGGTTTAGAGCAGTGTATATAGTATTCTACCATTTGTATTAAAATGGGGGAAGAGTATATTTACGTATCTGCTGTATAAAATGTCTTGAAAAATATAATCTATTAGGTCACCTTAAGGCAGGAGAACAGATTGGCTGCAGATAGAGGTGGAAAAACAATGAGGTGCAAGAGGCTGAGGCAGCACCCTGCCTACTTAGCTTTTGCTAAGCTCTGCCAGTGTCTAAACTGGGTTGTCAAAATTGATAAGGAACTTAAAAAGCCTTAGTGTGATGACATAAGCTGAGGCTAATTTTGGCTTATCTTCATGATTTAGTAACTAGGTAAGAAAAAATGGGTCAAATCCTTACGAGACCCCTGTTTTCTTTGGCTCCCCTGCTTCAGTCTTCACCACTGTGTTTATAAGCCAAGGACTCCTTTGTTTCAAATGAGACAAATGCATGTGAAGTGTTTAGAGCAGTGCCTGGCACTGGTATCCAGTATCCAGTAAGTAGTACCTATACTTAAAACTGCAGATGATGCATGGATGAGGTGGGAGGAAAGAGAGCACACTTAAAACCAATGCCCTGAGAATGTCAGTATTTTCAGTTATTGCAAAAACAGGTTTGCACCATTCTGGATGGATATGTAACAATATCACACCATTTTACACTGGGAATTTATCCTCATAACCTCAGGATCTGTAGTGAGATGCAACTTCAAATAATGTTCAACAAAACACTGCTTATAGCAGTAAAACATTAGAAACTACCTAAAATATACAATGGGGGTTTGCATGAGCAAATTGTGGAATACTGTATTGTGATTAAAAATAAGAAACTCAAAGTTAGAAAACGTATGGAAAAAGAGAAATTGCTGAGTTTTTTACAGATTATTTTAATAATACATAAAATATTTGGGGATTGTTACCTATAAAGTAGAATATGATGGTTGTGCTATTCAGAAGTATGAAAGCTAATTTCCCCACTTCAAATGATGGGTGTTTTGGCTCAAGAAAGAATGAGCATCTTCACAACAGTTGTTACTTGCTTAAATAATGGGTTGGAGAAATTGGTTTGAGAGCACTTGCTGGACCAATAACTGGTTTCGTTTGGTGAGCCCAGACTGATAGCCTACCTTTGTGATATTTTTCTCTTCTGAATGATGATAAGCATGAAATATCATTCCTGTGTTGGCTTTAGCTGATTTTTCATTAATTGATTGGATAAGGTTGGACATAAAATGAATGAATAAGAATTATGGCAAATTTGAAGCTTTGCATTAATTTTAGCTTCTGTCACTTTGAAGCTCTTCAGTACGTTGATTAGTAGAAAACAGAATTGATGAAAAAAAACCCTTCATTTTCCTATCTCTTTACCTTCCTACTCTTTTAAGAACCAATACTTTCTTGTTTTTGTTTTTGTTTGAGATGGAGTCTCACTCTGTTGCCCAGGCTAGAGTGCAGTGGCGCGATCTTGGCTCACTGCAGCCTCCGCCTCCTGAGTTCAAGCAGTTCTCCTGCCTCAGCCTCCAGAGTAGCTGGGGCTACAGGCGTGCGCTGCCACACCTTGCTAATTTTTGTATTTTTAGTAGAGATGGGATTTCACCATGTTGACCAGGATGGTCTTGATCTCCCAACCTCCTGATTCACCCGCAGCAGCCTCCCAGAGTGCTGGGATTACAAGGTGTGAGCCACTGCGCCTGGCTGAACCAATACTTTTAAAAAGAAAAATGAGATAGAAATATGGAAACCAAAACACATTGTTGTTCATTTCCCAGTTATGGAGTGTTGTGTTTCCCACTATAGCATTACTTAGACCTTCCTGATGTGTTAAGGTAGGTTAGTCTGTGGTCCAGTTCCTTTTACAATTCATTTTTAGAGTTCCCCTGACTAGCTCATCAGTTCTAAGTTGTAAGAATGACTCTGCCACTGTTTCCTGGGGGCATAGGGCAATAATGTGCACATGAAATGCTCTATTGCTGTGGTGGCGTTCTATTTAGTAATTGCAGAGGACTTGGGCGTTCTGTTTAATAATTGCAGGGGACTTGTGCCAATATAGCTTCTGGGCCCACTTCTATATTTCTAGGAGGTAAAGAGGCAGCATTTCTAGAACTGGAATGAGTTAAGATATGGTAGCCCTTTGCAGGACTAAACACAGTGTTTGCCCTGCTTTTTGAGGTTTGAGTTTATTTAAGCAAAGAGTAACAGGATTCTATACTGTAGTGAATGTGGTTTTCTACATTTAAGTAAATGTGGTTTTATTGGAATGTGTCATTACTCTTCTAAATATATTGTTGTATTCTCTTTTCTTACAGGGGCCTGATCATCAAACAATTTTATTTAACCATGGTGCAGTTCAGAATATTGCTCACCTACTAACCTCACTGTCCTACAAAGTAAGATGTTAAAAATTGTGGCCAGATTTATATACCTTCTTTGTGATTTCTAGAAAGAGACCCACATATTTTTATTGTTTCTTTGATAATTGTGATCAAAAGTAGTATTTTATCAGTAAAATGTTATAGGGCATCATTTTAGCTATAGAATGCCTTTAAAAAGAAAAATCTGCCCTTGCATCTCTGTTTTTTTTTAGGATACAGTTGTACCATGAGTTCTTATTGATTTGCACCCATTAAATAGATTTAAAATCTTTTTTGGATAGCTACCAGTGCCATGATGCCTTGAAGTATAGAAGCAGTGGCTTTCTATATCAAGAAAGAATTGAATTTCATATTTGAGACCTTTATTTAACCACAGTGTCTCAGACTTAGCATATTCCCGCATATGCATCAACATTTAAAATGTGTTATGTTTTGTATTTTGAGTTAAAAAGTAAAGAGTTTTCAGACTTAACTAATTAAATTTTCTTTTATATATGAAAGCAATCAGTGTCATATTACCAGGTGTTGAGTTAAAACCTTGGCCGCTCATTGTGGTCCATCTACAGGTTGTAGCAAATATTGGCATGTAGTCTTTAATTGTGTAACATTAGAGTTGGGTATTGCAGGAGTTACTTGCAGAACAGGGAAGCAGTCATTTTTGTCTTCTGTCCTCTTGCAGTAACTCCATTCTGTCTTTTTTTTTTTTTTTTGGAGACAGTCTCGCTCTGTTGCCCAGGCTGGAGTGCAGTTACACGATCTTGGCTCACTGCAAGCTCCTCCTCCCACATTCATGCCATTCTCGTGCCTGAGCCTCCCGAGTAGCTGGGACTACAGGCACCTGCCACCACACCTGGCTGATTTTTTCTATATTTTAGTAGAGAGGGTTTCACTGTGTTAGCCAGGATGGTCTCGATCTCCTGACCTTGTGATCCGCCTGCCTTGGCCTCCCAAAGTGCTGGGATTACAGGCATGAGCCACCACATCCAGCCTGTCCTTTTAGTCTTTAAATTTATTTCAGGTAGGGCCTACTAATGTGTATGTTTTCCCTACCTCAGTTATCTAGTTTAGTCTTGGTAAAGAGCTCATAGGATAGGAATGAAGAGTGGAACTAACTTCAAACTAGCCAGAGGCAGGGGAAATAAATATATACTGAGAGGTACCTCCCCTTTCCTGTGCCATGCAGAGGCTAAACCAGTCAGCACTTGCACATCAAGAAACAGTTGTTTGGGTGGCTGTTTATTGTTCCTTTACTTCATCTCCTCTAGCTTCATTAATTCCCCCAGCTCTTTCTCCATTTCTCCTATCTTTTCTGCACTAGACTTCCTTATTTACTGTAATGATTTGAAAAACCTACAGGTTGTGGAAAGGGGACTAGTCTGGTAACATTACTCTTCTGCCAGGGTTTGCCGTATTACCAAAGTGCCATTAATATATTCTAGGTTCCTCTTGTGGGCACATGCTAGTGCTGCAGAGCATTGCCCAAGTGAGGGGCAGGGCTTCTTCATACCCCAGCTACCTATCCTGTGAGTGCTTGTCAACCTCAGGTTCCATATTAAAACATCATGTGTAGACTCAGACTTAGAAGTGAGGATTAGATTGGATTAGAATGGAAAGAATTAAAAAACAGATCTCTTAGGAGTTTCTGGAAATTGCAAAGCATGTTATATATGGTTAAGAGATTGGGCCCTTGGTGTTATCCCAAACCAGTAACGTAGTTTTGAGGAATAGTAGCACAATTCATGGGTATTTTAAAAGTTAGTGCTTCTTAAATTTTATTGTAACATTGTTTCCTCTCCTGTTCCCTGTCTCCAATCCATGCATAAAAGTATTCTGTTTTTTTTTATTTGCCTTGAAAGCCACTTGGTAATTAATTGTTACTAAGTTCTCTTTGTCTTACCAACTGTACTTTGTATAGTGTTCTTTTAACTTTGATTAGGGATTTCTCTAGTTAAATTTAAATTGCTACTTCCTCATTTTTTTTCTATTACTTCAAAATTAGTTTTAACTTTTATAGTTAATTTTAACTTACTGTATTTTCAGCTGTACAGGTGTTATTGTTATTTCTTTGAGGCCTGTATTTTAAGCAGATTTACATAATTTTTTAGAAGAGTTTAGATTCTGAGACATTAAAATTTGCATTTGCAAAATTAAATGCATTTTTTTGTTTGTTCATTTATTTTTACAGGTTCGAATGCAAGCACTGAAATGTTTCTCAGTTTTAGCTTTTGAAAACCCCCAGGTATCGATGACCCTGGTAAATGGTAGGCTGGAGCTTTCAGTGGCACCTACATGATTTAATTGATGAACTTTGTAGATTTAAAGAATTTCTTTAATCATTGTTGTTTGTTTTATTTCTAGTTTTGGTTGATGGAGAATTGTTACCACAGATTTTTGTGAAGATGTTACAGAGGGATAAGCCTATCGAGATGCAGCTCACATCAGCAAAATGGTAAAAGTCAGGACAATGTGGGAAGAAAGACAGTGCTTTATCAATATCTTAGAGTATTTTTGGACAACCAAATTTGCTTGCTTCCAATCCCCATTTTATTTTGAGATTTTGAAATTTGAAAGTCAGGGGTCCATCCCACATTTTCTTAAATGGATGTGAGTTTTTTATACTCAGCTTATTACTAGTAATATGCAGAACAGGAACTCTCGTATAACATCTGAGACTGTCTTCAGAAAATTACTTTATTACATCCTCAAACTACTCTCCTTGTACTTCAGTTGAAATAATACTGAATTAGATTAGATTTAACCAACATATACTGTGTTAAGTATTAGCCAGGGAAATATAAAGATATAGAAATATGGATGAGAATTAGTTGAAGTTGATAACCAAGGGATGATTTCAGAGAACATGGCTTCCTCATCTTTCAAGGAAAAAAAAAAAAAAAACACAAAATCTTCATAAAGTTGTGATGGTTTAGAAGATATTTATGCAAAGCGTTTTTTTTTTGTATTTTTTTTTTTTTTTTGAAATGGAGTCTCACTCTGTCACCCAGGCTGGAGTGCAGTGGCACTATCTCGGCTCACTGCGACCTCCGCCTCCCAGGTTCAAGTAATTCTCCTGCCTCAGCCTCCTAAGTAACTGGCATTACAGGCACATGCCACCACACACCTGGCTAATTTTTGTATTTTTAGTAGAGACGGGTTTCACCATATTGGTCAGGCTGGTCTCAAACTCCTGACCTCGTGATCCACCTGCCTCGGCCTCCCAAAGTGCTGAGATTACAGGTGTGAGCTACCGTGCCCGGCTGCAGAGTTTTTATTAGCACAATTTCTGGCTCATGTAAACATTCAGTGCATGTTCTGTAATTATCAATACATGAATGGATGTGTTGAGCACTTGTTGTGTAGGGTTCTATGCTAAGTCTAATCTTAGTATTTAAGCTGTGGTTCTAACATTTTGGTGAGAATTTGGCATTTTCAATGAATTACTCATGTATCATGAATTGTTTGGTTTTTATTTGTATTGTTTTTCGCTTTTTGTCTTTGAAACTGAGCATTTGCCTCTGTCAGTAAGGTAATGTTCTCAAGTAAATGGTTTCAGAAAAACAATATGGTAACAAACCAAGATAATAACAACTACAAATATTTCAGCCGTCTACAATATAAGTAAAATAATTTTACCTATTTGTTTGTAACTTTCTGTAGAAGCCAACATGAGATGTTTTAATTTTTCCCCCCATCTTGCTAAAGGAATGTAATCAAAAAGGAAATTCATTAATTTAAATTTCTGAAGCACTTAATGTTCAGCACCTAGGGAATACAAATTAACTATATTCTTATTCAAAGGCAGCTTATAATTGTTTTTCAGTAGAACCAAATTATTGACTCGTTCCCAAAGCCACTGCTGTTAACCTCTGAACAGTTCATTTCTGATGGATAGCTGTGTTACAAGTTAAATGCCTCTTCTGTGATACTTCTACTGCATTTGGAGTTAGAATATTCTAACTTAACTTCATTTAAACTGAGATAATGTGTTAATCTTATGTTTCATTTTGAACAGTTTTCCCTTTTTATTATGGGAAATTCTGAAGTATAAAGAATACAACATGTGCCCAGCACCTAGCCTAAAAATGTGTTCATCATTAGGTTATTTATTTTTAAAACTATTTGGTAGGTTTTTGTTTCGTTTTGTTTTTTTAAATATCTGGCTTACCATCTGTATTTGTCAGTTAGTTTTCTTTGACTGTTAAATTGCCTGAACCTCCGAAAAGCGAATTGTCAAAATCTTCACCCTCAAGATAAGTGATACTATTTGGTTTTCGATTTTTTAATAAAATCTTAAAGGCAAATAATTTTTCATTTAAAGCTTTAAACTCCAAGCAAAAACTTATTTTCTGCTGTCTTATTCCAGTTTAACTTACATGTGTAGAGCTGGAGCAATTCGGACAGATGATAACTGTATTGTATTAAAGGTAAGCTAATTAATTATCTTTAAAATGTGAAAATTATCCAGTTATGTGTTAAATATCAGTATTGATATTCATATTTCATTTTATACATTTATCATGGTATATGTGCATGGCATAGAATAATATTGAAAGATAATGCTTTCTTTTCAGTGGATGTCATATAGTTTTTAAAAATTGATTTTAGATGTGTTTTGAAAGTCAACGTGAAATAATTATTTCATTGTCACAGCTTTTCATTTTATGGTAATTAGGAGGATGTGGAAATTGTAAAAGGGTACAATTCAGGTGAAATAGAAAATATATTTCATTCTCGATTGTCATTAAATTTGTATTACAGTTTTAGAGGCAGACGATTTGCCACTTTTGCAGAAAAAGACTTTATATCATTCTCATAGCTGATAATCAAAAGGCATAATGAAAGAGAATAAGTAGATAACACATGAAAACAAGCATTGTCATTGTGATATGTCATATACAACTTGAATTTAGAAAAGCCTAGAGAAAAGACCAGCCCTAAAAGTCCTGTTAAAACCTGGATTCTGGTTTCAGCACTCCCACCTCTGACTGTACATCCTTTATTCTTTTGATGCCTCGGACTCCAGATTATGAAAATTGAAGCAATAATTCCTGCTCATCTATGCACAGGGTTATTGTGAGGATAACAATATATTAAATACATTAAAATGTCTTATTAGCTATAAAAAATTAAGTATAAATAAATTGATGTGTCATTTTTATAAATATGAGATCTCACATTATCATTGTTCAAAAGGTGATCCCAAGGATAAAAGAGCACAAAGAAGACTAATATTTGCTTTAGTCTTTGGGGAAGAGAATTAATTTAATGAGATCTGAAGACTCCCTAAGTAAACAACTCTGCATAGAGTGCCACGGACTTCCATGGCAGTTATCTTGATTTATTTACTTCTCTAACCTTCCTCTTTTTCTGCGTTGGTAAAATATTAGTAGTATATTCTTCACGTAGTAGTCATGAGCATTAGATTAAATAATTCATGAATTAATGGTGTCAATAAATATTAGTAACTAGTAATGTTAGGGAAAAAAGAATAGGGCCTTCCCCTTGGAAACCTAAGGTTGAATTGTAAAGCGTCTACTAGCCTAATAGGAAATTAGTAGTGAACGATGAAGTGCCAAGTTCTGTGGTAAAAGATATAATAGGAACTTATTATGTATAAAAGAACAAAGCCCAGTTGCCTGCAGTATTTGAGGAAGACTTTCTATAATGATAACATTTCAATTTCTACTTCCACATTGTCCTTTCAAGTGGATCCGTCAGGCTTAGAAATAGTAAATGTCGTTTGAGACCAGGCTGGCCAACGTGGTGAATCCCTGTCTCTACTAAAAATACAAAAATTAGCTGGGAGTGGTGGTGGGTGCCTGTAATCCCAGCTATTCAGAAGGCTGAGGCAGGAGAATTGCTTGAATCCAGGAGGCAGAGGTTGCAGTGAGCCAAGATCTCGCCATTGCACTCTAGCCTGGGCGACAGAGCAAGACTCTGTCTCAAAAAAAGAAAAAGAAAAAGAAATAGTAAATGTCTGTAATATTTTTATTGAGAACCTAATGTAGATAAGTTACCAAACCAGTGCCAAGATTTTTGAGGGACCTCAGAAGTAAAATTGGACTTGTGGATACCACTGCTAATTCCAGCAAGTTCTTGGGAAGACCTAGCAACTGTGATACATTTCACCTGCATTGTAGTAGAACTGGTGGAATCTGAGTAATGGTAAGATCACTACAGTTTTAAAGCTGTATTTTGTTTTGGCAACTGTAGGTATGACTCCCCAAACCAAAAAATAAACCATATTACTCACTAATGAAGAGATAGCATACTTTTCCTAAGGCAAAATCATTCCTGATTAAACTGCTGGGTCTCTTTTAGGTAAATAAATAGATAGATGGGGCAGAACCATCAGACATGATTTGTTAGGGATTCTTAAATGTCTTTTACAAAGTTGTACAGTAAAACTTGTCTTATCAATCCCAAAAGCCTAATTAGAATTTGTATTAATATACTTTGACGTATGAATAGAGTTTAGTGTGCCAGTACAAATTATTAATCTGTACTGAATTTTGCTTGTTTTTGCATTTTAAAAAAATCTTTTATTCTCTGGAAGTCAGTAAAGGAAATATTTGATCATAAACATTACTCCTGATAAAAGCTATTGAGTTGATTCAGTCACTTTATGCTTAAGCTTTTACCTTTACCAAAAAGCAAATAATTAATCTCACTACCTTTCAGACATTACCTTGTTTGGTTCGAATGTGCAGTAAGGAGAGATTACTAGAGGAGAGAGTTGAAGGAGCTGAGACACTTGCCTATCTGATTGAACCAGATGTTGAGCTACAGAGAATCGCTAGCATAACTGATCACCTCATTGCCATGCTTGCTGATTATTTCAAGTATCCCAGCTCAGTGAGTGCCATCACTGATATTAAAAGGGTATGTTATTTTCCTTTTTTAGCAGCTCAAGGGAGATTTTTATAAAGTTTTTCTTATTGTTCACAGTTTTGAACCAATTGATAACTACAGCTTAAAGCCCTTTTAAATAAAGGATCTTTTATCTTTGGTAACATAGATAATAATGCTTTGTGAGTTTTTGAATCCAAATTGTTTAATGTTTATTGTCAGAAAGTTTTTACTGAGCAGATAAGCAATAAAGAAAATTGCATCCTAACTCCCCAACTAAACCTCAAAAGTAGTGGATTCTGCAAGCTGGTTATTGACATAACTGTATAATCTTATTCTTGGTCATGGAATCATCTCTGTTGTTCTCATTCTTTAGGTCAGGAGTAATCTTTTTGTTCCAGGAGACTAAGTTGTCCAATGTTACTTTCCACCACAGTCTTTCTATTTTGTTACTTTTCCCTATCTTTTCTTTTTTCCAGTTTCATACTGTGCTTTGGGCCTGCTAGTGACAGCTAAAGCATCATTTAATCTCGAATTTGGGACCAAAAAGGCCAAATTGTGCTTTTTCTGAAAACCTAAGTTCCTTAAAATAGATCAATATTTATTTTGACTTGTTGCGTCTCAGCCTGTTTGCCCTATCCATTTCTTTAAGCATAGGAGATGAACATTCTGTAAGAGAAAGTTTATTCAAGGAGGTCATGGTAGAGAGAACATTGCCTCTTAATTAGTAGCCAGTACTGTTTCATGAATGTAATTGTATTTTTCATGCCAGTGGTTCCAATGGTAACTATTCTCCTTTTGACCTCTCCCTCATGCTTTTGAGTTTCAGAAAACCTCATTTGGTAGGCAGTTGTTCATTTGGCATTTAACTTTGAAAATAAAGCAAACTATTAAGGGTATATCTTTACTCTGTCTTAAGAAGGGCCTAAAATAACCTTCACTGGTATTTGTATTAGTAATGTACTCTACCCTCTGGGTCTTAAACTTATGTGTCTGCTCTTCTTTCAGTAGTGGTGTTTTTCCAGTAGAAGTGATGGATTACATACATTTAACCAGTTGTCTTGTCTGTTTTCCTTCTGGTCATTTTTTCACACTGACATTGTATCTTACCAATACAAAGACATATGAGCAACCCTTAGCTACTGCCTCATGAATGCCCTGAGTTGACCACCCCAGGAAGGCAAATAAAATGTTTTGATGGCCATGAGAGTAAGGAAACATAATTTTAAGAACATGTAGCCTATGCATATGCAAATCATTTAACTAGTATGTAGATTATCCCTTCTGTTAGTTTTTCCATTTCATTTCCATCAGAGTAAAACTGTAACAACAATAATCCTTAAAAATGACATCCTAACACCAAACTTGAGTAATAGTTTGTTTTGTCATCTTTATTTTTGATGATGGATTATCCAAAGGTTTCTGACCCAAAAAGTATAGACACTAGACCCATAAAGAGAAATCTTCACGTTAATAAATTTGTGATTTTCATGATATATTAGTTCAAGTCAGTATTATATCTTAATTTATGACTAGAACGTAGTTAAGACTTTAAGAGTAGATTCTTTTAGTACTTATCAAAGTGAGTATTCTGTATTGGGAAGTTCTTCCTATAATCCATCAGTGTCTGCTTTGAACAGAAGTTTTGGAACTATTAAGAATTGCCTTCAGAGCCACCCCAAATTATATATATATGTAAAATATATATATTGTCTTTTGCTTTTTGTGGAATTTTTTGTTACCTACGTTATATTACCCAACTGAATTTCTCCATCTTCACACACAGTCAGTGACAACTAAAATTCTCATCATTGATCAAGCTATACCACTGTCAGTGTTTTCTAGCTAATAATACCAGTTAGCTCTTTAGGAAGTTTCAAAAGATGGTCTCAGAATGTTATGAGCAACAACACCTACATCATTGGATGAGTGAACCTTTCCAAAGTAACTTCTTTGGGAAAAATAGTATTCATTTGGATTACATTAAGGCTGTTAGTTACGAGGTTATTTACGTTATTGGTAGACTTTGTGTAGTTACTTGGTCATAGTTAGTCATTGAAAGTATCCTGAAAATATGCTTCTGTTTTATTTTTACGATAGTTTGGTGATCAAGTTTATAGAAGAGTTGATAATTAGTTATTCATGTTTAAAGATACCATTAATTGCTTCATGCTGATAATTTTGATAATGTTCTTGAAAAAACCCATACCCAACATAAACCTCAGATAACTATAATAGATGATAATGGTTACCATAGTATACGGTTTGTTAAGCGTTTTCTTTTTTTTTTTTGAGATGGAGTCTCGCTCTGTCGCCCAGGCTGGAGTGCAGTGGCGCGATCTCGGCTCACTGCAAGCTCCACCTCCCGGGTTCACGCCATTCTTCTGCCTCAGCCTCTCCGAGTAGCTGGGACTACAGGCGCCCGCCACCACGCCCGGCTAATTTTTTATATTTTTAGTAGAGACGGGGTTTCACCGTGGTCTCGATCTCCTGACCTCGTGATCCGCCCACCTCGGCCTCCCAAAGTGCTGGGATTACAAGCGTGAGCCACCGTGCCCGGCCTGTTAAGCGTTTTCACAATGGGTTCTCTGTTTCTAAAAGCTTTTTATTTATTTTTATTTATTTATTTATTTTTGAGATGGAGTCTCACTCTGCTGCCCAGGCTGGAGTGCAGTGGCGCAATCTCGGCTCACTACAACCTCTGCCTCCCGGGTTCATGCCGTTCTCACGCCTCGGCCTCCCAAGTAGCTGGGACTACAGGCGCCCGCCACCACGCCCAGCTCATTTTTTTGTATTTTTAATAGAGACAGGGTTTTACCGTGTTAGCCAGGATGGTCTCGATCTCCTGACCTCATGATCCGTCCACCTCGGCCTCCCAAAGTGCTGGGATTACAGGTGTGAGCCACCGCGCCCGGCCTCTAAAAGCTTTTTAAATGCCAAAATTAGGCCAGCACTACTCTTAAATGTTTCAGAAAATTAAGGGGAACCTCCTAAAGACATTGTTGCGATATCATTCAGGTTATCAGCTGTAGTCTGGGGCTAGGGAAGTCTAGATGTGCCTTCTTTTGAAGGAGAACATTTCAAAGAGCTGCTGCAAGCAAACATTAGTGCCGCTAAAGCTACCATTTAGGAACACTGAATTTTTCGGAGTCAGAGATTCACAATGGTTTTTCATTTATCAGTGTCAAATGTAGTGTTCACTTTTAGATAGAAGCATACTGTGTGCATTTTAGGTCACATTGATATGAACACTGCAAGGTCTCAGTCCTATGTGAACAGAATCCAAAAATAACTGGGAAATGTAGTTAATGACTGGGAAATTCACTAAAATCTAAAAGTTGTTAACTTTTTTTCTTCAACTCAGTTAATGTTATTGAAAGTTTAATTTATGGACTGAGTTGGAACATATCCTTTTTTTCCCCATAGCTTGATCATGATTTAAAACATGCTCACGAACTCCGCCAGGCTGCATTCAAGCTCTATGCCTCTCTTGGAGCAAATGATGAAGACATCCGGAAGAAGGTGAGTCTGGGAGAGGGGCGTCCCCCAGTCCTGACAGCCAGCAGGCAGGGAGTGACGTCAACCTGAAAGTCGTGGTGAAGAGCACTAACAGTGACTGTTTGAATATAATAAAGCAGAGTGACTAAAGGCATAATTGAAGAATGAATGGGACCCGGATTTGGGGGGTTGTTTGTTTGTTTTTAGAACATAGAGTGGCATGGCCGTGCTGGAATGACAAATAACTGGCGTACTTTTTTTTGTGTCATTAATATGAATTATTATGTTGCACATTTTTGCATGTGTTCTGATAAAAATCAATTCTAGCACTGTGAAGCTTCAGACACCTTGAAAGTCCTAACATTAGAATTGTAAATGTTATTTATGGAAATACCTTCCAATGCTATTGAGAAATTCAAATCTCTATTGTATATTGTTCTTTGATATGTGGCTTAGTTTTATGTTTTGATTTTTTTTGCTACTGTGCAAGTTTAATGTGAATAAAATCTTTGTGGAATAATGATTTTATGTTTAGTGAGTGGTCATCTGAATTTTCCAGCTCCCCAGAAAATGTATGCACTGGTATAGCACCCTTATGTTACTAAAGCCTAGTCTTAACACTGAACTCATGTTCTTGATGAGAATACTTCTAGATAAGGAGTATAGTGGTAAGTAAGCTCTGACTTGGCTCCTACCACAAACCAAAAAGCTGGAACTTACCACTCAAAAACATGTATAACCTAATAAATTCTACACAAGGCTTTCAAGACCATCAGAGAGCAAAACCACACGTTCTGTCTTGAGGAGCCATAGCAGAAAGAGCAAATTAGTCATTATTTACTGAACATGATGATTTACTAAATCTCCCCATCTGCTTTAGTATTTTAAGGAGCACTGTGAGAGAAATCACAAAGTATTAGAGTTTACTATGTTTCAGAGAAGTTCCTCAGGCCTGTAGAAAGAGGAGTATGGAACAACCTTACATTTGTTGAAATAACTTGAAAAGGAACCATTTCTTGAAGAAACTGAAGTAATAGCAATAAGATTCGATGTGTGAGTAGCTTTGATTTAAAATCAATGCAAAAAGCACAACTAATAAATTGAATGTTTCCATGTACCTCACTTTATTTCAGTTAACAAGATATTTTGACTTGAAGTGTTTTTAGTGTATCCCTATGAAAATCATTTTTGGTACATCTAAGTTTTCATTTATAAACTGTTATTTCAAAGCAAACATACTAGTGATACGATATATATGTGATTTATGGATGTTGACACCGATGTTGAGTTTAGGTACGTTGGTGTATTGCAAGGGGAGAGGCTTTTATAACAATAGATTTGAACATTTTTTTAAAAATTGGACTGTATAAGTTAAATACACAATTATTTAGTTTGGGATGGTTATTAGGGCCCATTAGAAACAGAAGTATTTTACCCATTCTTAAAGCTCTAAAAAGCCATCTCATGGACTGAAAGGTAGATAGACAGATGGACCACAATGGGAAATAGGATGTCCATTTGTACTTCTTTGTACTTTTTTGTTAATAAACTATTGTTTTGGAATTAATGGCTTAATTTGTGATATCATGTTCTAGAAATACTTGCAACACGACAGTCTAATCAGTAGTCTATTAAAACTTGTATTCATAATGTGTATAATTTCCTGGTAAGGCTAACTCCTGATCGTTTCTGTAGAAAGATGACAAATAAAGAAAAAGTTATAATTATTAATTATAGTTTTTTGTGTGGTAAAGCAAAGATACTGTGATATTATGTAATGGGGTTTATATAGCATTTTAAGGAAGATATTTAATTTCTGGGAAATTAAGTGTTTGAATAATTTACAGTTCATAGTAACTACTAAAGAGATAAATTGTAAAATGGAAACTATAAAGTAATTTTGTGATAAAATCTACTTGAAGACTGGCCATAGGCGTGGAAAAATTTTATTTTCAGTGTATAAAAAATGATAAATGGTAGCACTTTTCTTTTGAGTGCATTTCTGTTTCCTTTTTTGTTGTTGAAATATTTGGGTAGATTTTTATTTACTTTCTCCATGAAATATTTATTTCTTGTTTACACTTATGTCTTATGAACTTAACTGTATTTTTTGTGTAGATCCTTAAAGTACAATGTTTATTGTTTGATTTTTTTAAATGCAATATTTATGCTTGCCAAGATGGAATTTCAGTTAACTGAGTCAATAAGTAGAGAAACTGAGTCAATGAGTGGAGAATCTCTGAAAAATTTGAAGGACTGTAGATCTACTTCCCCTGATCCCTACTTCTCCTGCTCAAAACCAACAAAAAGTTTGTTTGTTTCAGGAGAAAAACATGAAATGATCAGTTGGTCTGCCATTTAAATTAAAAATGGGAACATAATTCAATACATTCAGTAAATAATATGTATCCTAGTGCCCTATTATGGCCAGTTAAGGAAAGGAGGCAGAATGAAGAAGAGAAAATAAGAGCAAAGTAGAGACAATGAGAGGTATACACGGTAGTAAAGGAGAAGGACACTGGCCTCTCTTCATATAATTGTGTCTCTTTTACTGCTTCTAAAGACTTCTGAAGTCTGCTGTGTTTTCATTTCTTGATACCTTCTCTTTGGGCCAGAGAATATTAAACTGAAGGTGGAATGTGACCTATAGATCAGAGATTTACCACCCCTGCTTTGAAGCAGTGTTGGTGTATTCCCACTAAAATAAACCAACTGTATAACATTCCCTGGAACTTAATAAGCACTCAATAAATATTTGTTGAATAAATATAGAAATGAAAATGCAGAAATCATACACAGAGTGACTTTAATTTGTTTGGACCTAATTCTGAGTGTTGCATCCTTTATTATTCTACGGCATACTTGAAAATTTCTTAATTTATTGTGGTGTCCTGTCAGCTAGAGTGAAGGAGGGTGGTGCTGGTGCAAACAGTTGTGCAGGTGAGAGTGAAAAATACTACCACTGACTGTGACGTGAAGAGGGAGAAGAAGCCCCAGAAAAGATGGAGGATCACTGAGCCTGGCAACAGTTGTGGCCTGGCCATGTTAAACTTAGAAGAATTCAAGTTACCTGTAATAATTGATCCTGACTCTGAATGGATTTTGGTTAGAGAGAGTAAGAGCATAGGCAGGAATTGACAGCTCAGTGGAAGAAGGGTCCAGAACACGTTAGCAGTAACTGCAGTGACAGCAATGCCAAGTAAAAATTAGCTCTCATCTCTGCCAAAGGAAAAATCTAGTTTCTAATGATAGCCTTTACCATATATTAATGCTGATTAGGAAGCAGAAGTCCAGTTAATGGGATATTAAAAATGGAAGAAGTTAAGATACGAAGGAAAATAGATCAACAAACTATTTCAAGTACTGGCATCCCCAGTCAATGGTTAAGTCACAAGAGGCAGCAGTGGCAAACAATTCTGTAATTTTGAGATAGATTCTTGTATGACAAATAATTGCTGTTATGAAGACCATCACTTGATTAGGACCTATCGATCACCAATTAAGTTGGAAGTTGAAAAAGGATTATCTCTCTCTTACTCTTCAAGTAACTAGTAGAAGTTGTTAGAAATGTTAGTGAAAATTAAGGGAAATTAGAAGTAAAGTGTAAATTAAAATTCAAGGAAATTGGTATACTAACCCGGATGTTGGTTTTATTTTTGATGAAAGTAAACACATTGCAAATGTTAAGTACGTATTGTAACCTTCATTCCCCTGGGGCACCTGACTAATGGAGCCTTGGGGAAAGTTTTCTGTTTAAATTTGAATACTTATATTTTAGCTGGAGATTTCTTTTGAGGAACTAGAATGTAAGCTCCATGGGGGCAGGGATTTATTTGTGTTTTGTTCATTAATGTATTCCCAGCATCTACAACACTGTCTGTGCATAGTTGACACTTAATAAATAATTGATGAATGAATGAAAAAAATGAACACACAGACAAATGGATGTATGAGCAATATTGCGTTATTAAGCACCCATTATCTTATATGCTCCTGTCTGCATTAGGAACTTTCCTAACCTCACTAGCAATTCTGTCTGTGTGTAAAGACAGGAAATTTGAGATGGAGAAAATATACATCTGGTCATATAGTCAGGGGTTTCACTATTATACTTAGCATAGAGAAAAATGCAGGAAATTCCCATTTTTTCAAGAGGCAGGCAATCGTGAGGGCTTGTCTTCTGCTTGCTTGGCTATAGATCAAAGAAAACATGTTTTATGGTATTGTACTTCATTTCAAAATGATTTTGACCATTATTTCTTAATTAGAAAATATAGAGTTTTTATCTTTCTAAATGTGTGACTTTTTTAAAGTTTGTATCATTCACACGTGTGAATCTGGACCAAGTTTTCTAAGGATAACAGTATGATTTGGTTTATAGAAATTAACCTTTCAGGAATCAACGTATTTGCAAGGTTATATATACTGATATAAAGTATTTTTCCAATTAGTGTCTGATTTTTAAGATCAGTTACTCAATTCTGCATAGACTGATTGAACTACCTGCATTGTATAATATTGCCCACTGGGTGGAGGGAAGGAGAGGCAGGGAGGGGAGATAAAGATCAACAAGGCATAGCCTTAAACCTCAGCATTTATAATAAAACCTCAATAAGTCAGAGAAAAGTAAGGAATGACCAGTAAGAATTTGCTGAGGTCTCAGAGAAGTATTTAGAACCCATTAAAATGGACATGTTTATCCATGGAGCTATCCTTGAATCAATTTGGAATTTAATAGCTTAATTATTGGTTACTTTAAACACTTTCTAAATGCTTTTCGTTTTACATTTTCAAGAGTTGAAAACATGAACTCTTAAGTTTTTGTTCCTTGAAGGAAAAAAAGTTGTCCAATCACAGTGGCTTTATATGACATGTGAAGAAAGCCAAGAGTGAGATTAAAAAAAAATTTTTTTTGAGAAGTATAAGCAGAAGAAAAAAGGAAAGCAAAGAACAAGAATTTGTCTTCTATCCTCTTTTTCCTAGCAAAGAAAGTTACAACTGCAGATCATTGTAAATACGTGATATAATGTACTTAAAATATTTAGCACAGTGTCTGCCACATAATAGGTGCTCAATAAATGGAAGCATTTATTAGAATATCTAATTCATTGGGAGATTAAAAATATATATTTTTAAGTATATTAAAAGAAAAGATGAACAACATTGAAGGTGTAAATAAGAGGTTTGCAATGAAGAAAGTGATTTTATGCTATAAGTTTCTAAAACTTTATTCCAGTAAAGGAAGTTATGTTTTAGAAACATAGGCTCTTTCTGTAGAGTATTTCCTGATAACAAATTGTCTTGTTTATAATTTTATTCTAAAATTTAAAATACTAATTTTTAAAACTATTGTCATAGCGTGCCCTCCAAAGTGTATTAATAATTGATTAGAATCTTAGATAATAGATGTCTTAAGAAAAGTAAGGGCCGGGCGCGGTGGCTCACGCTTGTAATCCCAGCACTTTGGGAGGCCGAGGCGGGCGGATCACGAGGTCAGGAGATCGAGACCACGGTGAAACCCCGTCTCTACTAAAAATACAAAAAATTAGCCGGGCGTGGTGGCGGGCGCCTGTAGTCCCAGCTACTCGGAGAGGCTGAGGCAGGAGAATGGCGTGAACCCGGGAGGTGGAGCTTGCAGTGAGCCGAGATTGCGCCACTGCACTCCAGCCTGGGCGACAGAGCGAGACTCCGTCTCAAGAAAAAAAAAAAAAAAAAAAAGAAAAGTAAGGAGGCCAAAATCTACCTAACTTTGATCACCTAAGTATTACTGCTCATGGTTGTCATGGATGTCATTTCTTCAAGTCATCATTCATACAAAACCATATCCCAAAAATACATGTTCACATTTTGAACCAATGTAATTTTTTCTGTATTTTCAATGCTGTAAGATTTTAAAGCATATTTGTAAATTTAGGTCAATCTTTCTTAATATCTTTCTGCTATCTCTAAAGATTGCTGGCTGGGCATGGTGGCTCACGCCTGTAATTCTAGCACTTTGGGAGGCTTAGGTGGGAGGATTGCTTTAGCTCAGGAGTTCAATACCAGCTTGGGGCAACATAGTGAAACTCTGTCTCTACAAAAAAAAAAAAAAAATACAAAAATTATCCAGGCCTGGTGGCATGGACCTGCGGTCCCAGCTATTTGGGAGGCTGAGGTGGGAGGTTCACTTGAGCCCAGAAGGTCAAGGCTGCAGTGAGCCGTGATCACACTGTCACACCACTATACTACTGCACTACAGCCTAGGTGACAGAGTGAAACCCTGTCTGAAAAAAAAAAAGATTGCTGAGCATGCATTCACTTGAACATTTTTATTTATTACTAGTTGATCTTCTGGGTAACAGTATAAATGTACCGTGAATTTATATTGTTAAATATTTTGCAAAGTTTAATGATTCTAAATGGGCATTTAAAAGGCACAGCATCGAAATTTTGTATTTTTCTCTACCATGAAATCAGGCAGATGCAAGGGATTATTTCTAAGCCTTAGCCTTCATGTTGAAACAAACACCTTGTACATTTGGAAGGTTTTCCATGATACCACAGAAGTAGCACCCTTCAGGACTTGGCTCTGCTACTGAATAGCAACAAATTCATTCGAAATTCATAATTCCTTGCCTCAAACTGTGGTTAAGTTGTTAATTACCTTCTTAAAGCAAATCCACCAAAGAATTTTATGTGAACCTTGCAACATTCATTCACAATGGTAAGTATTTTTAAAGCAATAACCATGACAGGACCAGGTTTTGCCACTTGCCCACAGTATTGAGACCTTTGGCCTTCAACATACTGAAAGAAGCAAACCTGGGAGTGATAATGCTGTATATACAATAGAGGTATTTATAAAATAATGAATTTTTATTTCATAATTTCATTAAATGGAGATATAAAATTGAGTGTTTTACTATTTGTGGTATGTCCTTTGCTTAAGCCATTGAAAGTATGGCGGACAAGTTGGTTTGTTGTTTATTATCTAGTTAAAAGACAGAGGTTATATACACCAAGAAATGGGCTAAAATATCTTTATCAGATCTGTAAATCTAAATGTTGTGATTTAGTTGGATTTTCAAGAACATTCTTTCTGGAAATGAATGAAATGTTTGGAATAATTAAATATGTATGGAATAGTAGAACTTGAAAAAATTAGGATTGTGATAAGAATCAGGGATTGTTGCTATGCTCTTTCCTATGATTGAAGCGCTAGCATAGAGGTTGGTAAACTACAACCTGTGGGTACTATTACCTACATTATAATTTTGTAGCTTGCAAGATAAAATTTTTTTTGCATTTTTTGATGGTTGGGAGAATTAAAAGAAGAATATTTTCTGACATATGAAAAGGAAATTAAATTCAAGTTTATGTCCATAAAGTTATATTCCCGTACGACCTTGTTGGTTTATGTGTTGACTTTTGACTGTTTTGCACTACCAAGGCAAGTTGAATAGTTGTGACAGAATTGTATGTCCCACAAAGTCTAAAATATTTACTGCTTGGCCCTCACAGAAAACGTTTGCCCACCCTCTGCTAATACTGCATAGCTAACTATAAACTCTTTTTTTTTTTTTGAGACGGGGTCTCGCGCTGGTTCCTGGACTGGAGTGCTGTGGCACGATCTTGGCTCACTGCAGCCTCCGTCTCCTGGGTTCAAGTGATTCTCTTGTCTCAGCCTCCCAAGTAGCTGAGATTACAGGCGCCCACCACCACGCCCGGCTAATTTTTTGTATTTTTAGTAGAGACGGGGTTTTCACTATGTTGGCCAGGATGGTCTCAAACTCCTGACCTCGTGATCCACCCGCCTCAGCCTCCCAAAGTGCTGGGATTATAGGCGTGAGCCACCGCCCCCGGCCTAAATAGAAACTCTCATAAACCAGTTTGGTGAAATACCAAACTTCACATATGCCTGTGTGTACTGGCATGTAGAAAGAAACAGGGCCCTGACCAGGAGAGGGAGAAGCCAGTTGTCTGACTTTCTGAAGAAAGGCATTATCAATTGTTGACAGTAGACATTGTCACTGGATACTTTCCTACATCCTGATTCCCTTGTTTGAATGATTTTGGCATGTGACAGCCCCTAGAAAAATTAGATTAAAACTATGGCTTTGGGACATGATTGGAAATCTTACTGGGTTCTGTGTATTGGTTAACAAGGTTGTCTGAATAAGATTTTTCACTATGCTTGAGAGAAAAAAAAATCTAGTTCACTTATTAAGCAAATATCTATTAAGCCTTTGCTAAATATAAAGTGTTAGGTGGTATGGGGCATGCAGAAATCATATAACTCAGATACTTAAGTCAACAGAATCTGTTTGGGAAACCATATACAACAGAAATATAACTACTACCATTTGTTGAGCACTCACTATGTGCTGGACCCTGTGCTAAGCATTAGCACATTCTCTCCCTTAATCGTCATACCACCCTATGAGATAGTTTTTGCAGATCAGGAAATCAGCAGTTTGACCAAGGCCCCCCAGCTAGTAAGTAGTACAGTCTCTGTCTTATCCCAGTCTCTCTGACTCCAAAGCCTATGTTTTTAACTATTACATCACTTTACACATGCTAAGTTAAATACCATTATACATCCAAATTATGGCATAGAATGGCAAGAAATTTTACAGAAGAGTATATGATTAGCCTAAAAAGAAAATACTACAAACTGAGAGAACTTGGTATATAGCTTAATAGTTTGTCTTAGCTGTTTACAAAGCATTAGATTCAGAAAACGTCATTTCTATCACATAGCTTTTGGTACTAAGTGGGTAATGAAATGCTTTAATCCGTCTGTCCACTCATCATGTAACATTGATGATGTACTTCCTGTATGCTCAGAATGAAGCAGAAGACTGGCATGTACTTTGTGAATGCTTACAGTTTAATGTAGTTAGGGAGATGAGACACTAAATTGCTATGTAGTAATTCCAGAGCCTCGTGTATAAAAAGTCTGTCCACACTGAAAGCCATTTTTGCCGTGAACAGTGCACTCAGATATGATTAAGATATGACTGTAATTGAAATAACCTATTATGAATGAGTCTGGAAAAGTCCCTCTCTTATAAAGAAGTTTATTTGGAAGATTTCTCACCTTCTAAAATGCTAAAATCATTTCTTCAGAAGTTTTGACCCATAGAAAATGAGGGACCTCCATATCTGTGTTCCTTCTGCATTAATTTTAAATGTTTTTCTAAGGACACTAAATATGATTTTGTTTTATTCTAGAGAGGAAGTATCCAGAACTATGTATCAAGGTACTATTTTAGCATTTTATTCTGTAGACAGCTTCTTTATGGGAATAGAATTAAACTTCAGGCAACATTTTGAAATCCTCGAATCTGTTAATAGGTTACTTCTTTGTCAGTGGTTGTCACTGGAATGTAAGCTATGTAAAAGCAGTACCCGGCATATTGTAGGTGTCATACTTTATCTATTGAGTAATTTTTGTATGTCTGGACCTGAAAATTTAGCCAACTAACCTGTAGGTTAATAAAAACTGTGAGGGTGCATGACTGTGTATATAGAGGAATAGGGGCTGAACAGGCATTGTGCTGTGCAATTCCTGGGCAGTGAATCGTTCATGTGCCCAGGATGGCAAACAGGAGGAGACAGATGGAAGTCTCAGTTATTCACATCATAATTTATAATGGTTTTATTTATGTGTTAAAAGAGTGTAATTCAGTGGCTGTTTAGGCTGTATTCTGCCATTAAGCTAATGATTAAACTTTATGAAATTGAACTCTTAAATATTTTTTGATAGAAGTATTGATCTGTTTTTCTGCAGTATAAGTATTTCTGATGCAATATGTTTATACCTTTGGTTTTGGGGAAAGGAAAAGTCGACTCGAGAAAACTCCCACTTTCCCACAAAGTGTAGAGAAGTTTAGAACTTTCTTCTAATGTTTCTTCTGAACATGTAACATAAACGACTTTCCCAGCTAGTAAGAAAACAAAAAGATGTAAATGACCTCAGGTATAAATGACAAAATATCATAAGGCTTAAAAGCAAAAATGAAATATAGAAACTTAAGAATGGGCCCACAATATGTACCCCTCTTCTTTATCTTCTACCCCTAAAGTGAAGTGATACAGCTCCAGCTCCCAGGCAGGCAGGCAGGCAGGCAGACCTACAGGAGAGGACAGATGCTGATTTAATTCAGTACCTTCAAGAGAAAGGATCAAAAAGAGGCCCTACAGACCATTTCTTAGACGGTGGGTTTTTTAGGTCTCCAGCTGAGAGAAGATAGACTGTTTCCTCCCACCCCATGCCTCCCAAACATTGTTCTTTTTTTTTTTTTTTTTTTGAGGTGGAGTCTCGCTCTGTTGCCCAGGCTGGAGTGCAGTGGCGCAATCTCGGCTCACTGCAAGCTCCACCTCCCGGGTTCAGGCCATTCTCCTGCCTCAGCCTCCCGAGTAGCTGGGACTACAGGCGCCTGCAACCACACCTGGCTAATTTTTTGTATTTTTAGTAGAGACGGGGTTTCACTGTGTTAGTCAGGACAGTCTCGATCTCCTGACCTCGTGATCCGCCCACCTTGGCCTCCCAAAGTGCTGGGATTACAGGCGTGAGCCACCGCACCCGGCCAACATTTTTCTGTTGACTCAAGATCATGGAGTTAGAAGAATTTGGTATGAATGTGGGAGTGGATAGCAATGAAAGAGTGAGAGGAGGGAAGAAATACTTTGTCAAGTGTTTACTGAGACCCCAGAATATAATATACTCATCAGTGATCTGTTCTAAGAGAAGCTGAACATCTTTTTCTCATTTAGAAAAAAACAAAGGCCAGGAGTGGTGGCTCACACCTATAATCCCAGCACTTTGGGAGGTCGAGGTGGATAGATCCCTTGAGGTTAGGAGCTCAAGACCAGCCTGGCCAACATGGTGAAACCCCATCTCTACTAAAAATACAAAAATTAGCTGGGCGTGGTGGCATGCGCCTATAATCTCAGCAACTCAGGAGGCTGAGGTGGGAGAATCACTCGAACCCGGGAGGTGGAGGTTGCAGTGAGCCTAGATTTCGCCTGGGCGACAGAGTGAGACTCCATCTCAAAAAAAAAGAAACAAAACAAAACTGCCTTTTACTTTAAAATTCTTTGCTAGAGGAAAATGTCTGAACATCTTACATTGGAGCAGTGGCACAGATATTACATAACAGGCTATGGACGGGAAACTCTACAGTTTTTATTCACAACAGATGAATGGAACTTGTGGCTAAGGACAGTAGAATGTTAATTCCATTTGGTTACTATCTGCTAAAGCTAGGTCCTGATTCTAAAATGGAGGTCAGATGAGTTGAAATGTCAGTGGAACTCTGTGGTTTCTTCCCAGTTTTTCTTGGCTTGTCTTTTCACTGGCTGGTATCCTCTCTGACCTTTGCCATTTGTACCCCCAACCAAAGCTGAATCATTGATTTGTCATTTTCTCTCTGGGAGGTCCTGTAAAGTATATCTTTTTCTCCTCCTTTTTTTTTTTTTTTTTTTTTTTTTTGAGACGGAGTCTCGCTCTTTTGCCCAGGCCAGAGTGCAGTGGTGCGATCTCAGCTCACTGCAAGCTCCACCTCCCAGGTTCACGCCATTCTCCTGCCTCAGCCTCCCGAGTAGCTGGGACTATAAGTGCCCGCCACGGCGCCCGGCTCATTTTTTGTCTTGTTAGTAGAGACGGGGTTTCACCATGTTAGCCAGGATGGTCTAGATCTCCCGACCTCGTGATCCGCCCGCCTCGGCCTCCCAAAGTGCTGGGATTACAGGCATGAGCCACTGCGCCCGGCCTTTTTTTCCTTCTTGTTCAGTTTATTAATGATACCCCTTCTTGCCAAGTATAGTATATTAATCTTTATTGGCCCAAGATATCAATATGTAGTCTGTGGTTTCTACAGCAATGATAATTTTTTATAGTTCTTTTCCTCTTTCCCTGTTTTCAAAGTCAGATCTCAATTTAGTTAAGGCTAAGTGAAAAATCTCATCCTTACCGCATAGTGAATAGAAAGGACCTCATACTGGAAGTAAGAAAACCTGGGGAATGGGGAAGGGTGCTCTGGCTGCTCTGCTGCAGTTTGCCTGAAGAACCTGGACCAGTGACTTCATCTTTCTGAACTTGAGACCTCAGATAAGACTATTTCTAAGACCTCTTCAGATATTAACATTATTCAGCCTAAAAAGGAACAGGCACAAATGTGTTTAGTTCTGTCAGACAGTTATGTCCACTGCATTAAGAGAATGCAGTAAGAGAATTGGTTTTCCAGTTGAACTGATTTAGGAGCGAGCACTGCAACTGCCCTTACTTGATTCGTGGAAGACCATGTACTGTTGGAGATTTTGGATTTGGGTTTTTTGGTCTTTGGTTTGTTTTTGTTTTGCTTTACTTTGTTTTAATAAAGGAGAAATTGTATGAGGATATACTCAGGAATAATACACATTAGGTGCTCAAGCATTTCCGTGATGTATATGGCATCATGTCTTTAAGTATCCTGTGGTCATCTTATAAAATCCCATGGTCACTTCCTAAAACCTAGTGAAAGATTGGTTTTCCATTTGGGGGAATGGATCTCTCCCCTGACTCTTGCTGGTTCTACCCAGTCTATCCAGATAAGCTGGTTTTACATGTCTATTTCATTCTAGTATCTGCCTTCTTACCTCATGGCCCTTCTCTTTCCTCCCTAGTCTCTACCCCATTTCCAAAACTAGTGTCTTGATGGTGCTGACATGAGATCTTGGGTTTATAGTGCTCATTTCCTAAAAAAAAAAAAAAATTTAAGTGAGGAACTCGAGACCTTAAATAAATGGTCCTGCTAGGAAAGACTCAAGTGCGTGTCCTGGGACTTGTCTTTATTGACATTTAGGAGACTAAAGCATTGCCATCCACACCCAGCAGGTCCAGTCTCTGTTATACATCCTTTTTCCTTGCCAGACCTTCTCTCTCTCCCTGACCTCCTTGTGCTGCACCCTGCTTGGCTGCTTAATCCCTCCTGCTTTAACTAGAGTCTGGATTTGATAGCTAATCCACTTAGATCTTAAATGGTTGTGGCTTGTGATTTTCAGAGTTTAATTCCAGGTCCTTATTCTTTCTGGCCAGTTCTGTCTTGTTATTACTCATAATCCATTAAAACTTTCTCTGGAAACTTTCACAAAAGCCTATTTGGAATTAAGTTGTATTTGCCTGGCTATTATGCACATTCACATAAGTGATTGATGTTAAGAGAGAGCCCACTTTGCCACCCACTGCCTTGACACCCCCCCCAACCCACCCACTTTGAATTGTCCGAGAAGTTTGCTGACACCACTAAGAATCTACCTGGTTTCAGTTTCCACATATTTTGCTTGACCTGGTTTCAACACAGTTGAAGCTAAAGTCCAAGCTAAAGTTTTTCTAGTATCTGAAGAATGTTTCATCCTGGATAAAGCTGGAATAATAGTTTGTCTTGTTTTTTCAAAGACCGTATCTCTGACTCTTATAATTCATGTGCTCAGAGGAAAAGATGGCTTATGTCCTGGCCACAACTAAATTTTGGATCTACTAAAGCTCATGGAGGGCTGGGAAGTTCCCTTGTAGCCAAAGGCCCATTTTCAAGTTGTTGGAGTTCCTGTGTATACCATAAACCACCACCTTAGTATTATCTGGATTCTGCATTTTCCCTATGATTCTCTGGACTGAGTGCCCCTCTTTCCCACTGGTCATAAAAGTCTTGTCCTGATTACAGGGGCCTCAGATCCTGTTCTAATAGATCCTTATCCACTCCTGCAAGAGCACCAATGCAATAGACAGTTTTGCAAAAGCATGTCATAAAAGCTAAAGACACCAGCAGGGAGGTATACAATACCTGGTCCATTGACCTAAAACGGTCAGTTGAGGATGCAACATTTTTTGTGTTACTTAATTCTGTAGTTTATAGCCCAGGCCCCTAGAAAAGCCTAGAAAGAAAGATGGCCTCCTCCACTCTGAGGATTCAATCTACTACAAGTACCCCTTCTGGCTGGGCACAGTGTCTGTGTAACAGAGGGCACTGTCTCTTTTTCTTTTTTAGCAGATCCAACCAGCTATGCCATAGGGCATATTTGCTGAGCTATGGCCGAGGAGTCTCCAACAAGAACCATGAGGGAGAACAACTTTCAGCTTTACTTGGCATTGCTCTTACATCCTGGAAGGACCTAAGATGCCTTTGCAAGGTGCTAGCACTTGGCACCCTCCATCATATCAAGGCTGTGGAGCACAGTATTGGGGTCGTGAAAAGGCACCATGGAGGACATGTTTTATTGCTCTTGGCTTTCCAATCCCATGTTTGAAAAGCTGTCTGGTGCACTGTTAAACCTTCATATGGATCAGAGGGCTGTGGCAGCAGCCACTACCAGCTCCTTCCCTGCTGACCTGAAAATTTTTTCTCTGGACTGGATTCCAAACCTTTTCCTGTCTTGTGATCACATTTTTGTCCTCATTTTTGTCAGTGTATTCACTATAATGCCCTTTGTATCCATACACAGATGGTCTCCATGCCCTCAGGCTTGGAAAACCTTGGTTAGATCATGTTGTCCATACCCTTTTGGAATTCAAAGTTTACATTGTCTAATTTTGTATTGTTTTTCACTCTCACTCCAAGACTGATATCTTGATGGAGAAGGTGGACCAGAGATTCAAGCATGCTTTCTAGAACCCTAGCAGGGTTACTGAGTTCACTCCATTACAAGTTCAGGTACAGACTCAGGCCTTCTGCTATAGACATTCTGATAGACTATGATCTAAGAAGGGTCAGCTTGTGCCTGAGGGGAAGACACCTCCAGATAGTTTTATGTCCTGACTTGGAAAGCGTTTACCAGCCACCTTATAGCTATACTCTGTCTCCAAAGTATCAGGGACCATACACCCCTAGAAACTTTAAAAGAAAGCACAAAGCTACAATCTTAATGTTACAGTGATTAAGCCCTAATGTTTTTCCACTGTCCTAGATCTTAAAATTCCTGTTCTTGAGAAGGATGTCTTCCTACCTTCCCTTTGTAGATACTTGTTTCATTGTGTGGCCCCATGGTCCCTGTCATTCCCAAGGTGTTCTTTCTACCATGAAATCGAGCACCATAGCACTGAAACACTTAATTGTGCTTGCTTATTCAATACTGTGAGTTTGGTAGAAGCAAGGGCTTTCTCTGCCTCACTATTTTGTTTTTGAGTTTCAAAACCATGCCTGTCACTCTCTGGGCACTCAGATATTTGCTGAATACATAATTATAGAAATGCAAGTAGGAGTTGTGCCATTTGCCTTTCCTTGCCTTCTCCTTTAGCACTCTAAGTAGACCTGAACCATTCTCCAGCCTCTCCTCACCCGCCTTCTTCCCATGTTCCTTCTAAACAACATGGTAGTTTTGTCCAGACTGACTAACATGATCCTTATGCACCTGCTAATTACAAAAGATTGGAGATAAAATAACCATTACTGTATTTCCTCATGTAGTGAAGGCCCAGAGAGGTAAATTGCCCAAGATTATACAGCAAATCCACTCCATAACATTCCATTTCCCCTGCTTCACCCACTAGGCTGGCTACCTACTCATTTTATTTCTGATCATCACCCTATTCCCTTTCCACAGGTTCTTTCATATCAGCCTTCCAAACTTTGGGAAGAGGCTACAGTCTGGACTTTAGCCCATACTAAGCTTGTAGAATTTTCTGTCACATCTCTTGTGTGGGATTAGGCTTTTTCTTGGTGCTAAGCAACTTCAGGAATTTGTGACCTATGGCTATACTGAGATATACTTTATTAAATGCCTACGATTGCTATGTCATTCCGGTTCTTTGGTAGATTTACATCTTTGGTTGAATGTAGCCGGGAAACCTTATCTAGAAACCTCTTTCAAGTCTTGGCCACACCCAGGGCAAGCATCTGGAGCCAATGCTAATAGTATTTCTCAGTTCTTTCTGGAGAGTAACCATGTGTTCAGCCTATCCGTGCTTCTACCACCACCACATTCTCTGATGATGTAACTATATCCAGTACAGGCAGTTGTTTCTCCCAAGTTATCATTTCTCATTCTTAAGTAAAAATAATTTCCCAAGCCAGAAGGATCTTTCAGGCATAAGCATCTAGTCCTCCACTGCCTGAAACTTTTGCCCTAGGCTTTTGTTTCCTTCCCATACTGAAGGTACTGATTTGGCCTTGTCTGTGTCAAGAACAGTGACTAGTGCATGATTGAAGTAACCCAGCCAGTCTTTGATGGTTGCTGTAGCACAGAAGGTTAGGTAATTTGGAAAACATACTACTATGACCCCCAAGGAAATAGTAATAAGGTCCCAACTAGTTTAATGGAATGTGAAAGGAATGAATATAAGGTATAGTGCTAAGTAAATTGTTTTGGTTTTGTGTGGTAAGGGAGGAAGAGTTGGGGTCAAGATTAGCACAAATGTAGGGCCTGGGTGGCTGGGAGAATGTTAAAATACCGTTAGCTAAAACAGAAAGACACAGAGAACAAGCAGGTTTAGCCAAGGCTAGGGGTTGGGAGGACAAATTCAGTATGAGACGTAATAGATCGGAAGTTCCACTGAACATCCATGTCATATTTATTAGGCAATCAGAAGTATGGAGCTAGAGGTCAGGAAAGAACTCTAGGACAGAACTTTAGAAAATTTCCCATACTGAGTTGGTTTTGAAGTCACAGTATCGTTATATGTAAGAGGTGGAGATGGACAGAGCCTTTATTGGATATATGCCCATTTAAAGATGGAAAGTGGGGAGAGGACTAGCTTCAAGAGGTTAAAGTTTGGACACTTAAACGTCTTTTAAACAGGATTGAAAATGAGAGGTAGGGCAGAGTAAAGATGTGAGAATGTTATGGAAAGGTAGTTTTTGGATCAAGGTAGACAGGCTTTGAGCTTGAAGTACCCAACCTTGACAAGAGTAAAGAAAACAGCAAAAGCATGGAGACCTTTCATCAGAAGTGGGAAGTTGCAATGTGTATCCCCAAAATAAAACAAGGTCCCTACGAAGATGAGGTGGGCACAGAGTGGCTGCGACCATGAGGGAGGCAGGAAGAATTTGAAGTAAGAGGTAGCTACCATAAGGAATATGGGCATCTCCAGGGGGTTACAAGGCTGGTCACCAGCAGTGAGGGTGCCGCTGAGGTAGGATAGCTTACATGGAAAGAACAGCCATGTTTGGTGGTTTCTCTAGAGCAACATCAGCAGTTGGTATCCGGAGCAGGAGTAATGAGTGGTGGGAGGACAGTGAAAAAGGGAAACTGTCTTCTAAGCGGAGTGTCTGAGCAGGACATCCATGCCAGGGGGAAAAGGTATAAGAGAGTCACAAAGAGTAGGTAGACTGAGAAAGGGAGGAGTTTAGGGGCTAGAGGTGACAATGAGGACAGAGTGGTTGTGCATATCAGTAAGAATGGAATTAGGTTTGGTCTAGGGCGAGGAGTAGATCAATATGTAAATGTTTTGGAAACTAAAACACCAGATAAAAATTACCATTCCTAACCTACATCTAAAATGTGGTTCCCTGTTCTTAATAGATGATATTTTCCGTTATTGTTGTTAATTTCAACAATATTTTCTTCTCTTCCTGTTTGGCTGAAACATTCTGAGGTTTCCCACTCTCTCATGTTCTAAGGTCAGCCTTCTCAATCCTCTCATTTTAGTCCAGGTCAGTGATCTTCAACCTTGGCTGTGTACTGGACTCTCCTGAGGAGATTAAAAAAAAAAAAAAATTTAGGTGCCTAGCCCTGACCCTGGAGAACCTAATTTAATTGGTCTGCTGTATGGCCTGGACATAGGATTAAAAAAAAAAAAAAAATTTCCCCAGGTAATTCTTCTGCAAGGCCAACCAAGGTTAAGATCTATTGGTCTAGGTATTCTCCCAGGTGAGAGTAACGACTCCCATTAATGAGTTGCCCATAATGGGAACTACCTGGTGAGTACAAGAGGACTACTTTAAACAGGGCTGTATTACAAGTGTGGCTGAGCATATAGACTCTGGAGTCACATGCCTGGGAACGTGTCTCAGCTCTGTGATTACAGGAAAGCTCTGTATTATCCAGAATAATGCCTACAGAAGATTGAGGGTTAAATTGGGTAATACAACATGCTTAGCACCATGCTTGGCACATAGAAGAACTCAACAGATGTGTTTGTTAATATTTGTGTTGTGATGTCATGAGTACTTTATTCTAATATGAAAAGACTGTTTTTCAATAGGCCCACACAAGTCAAATTCAGTTTCCTTCACACACTATTTATTTTGTATCTAGACATTGTTTGATGAAGCAAAATTGCAGGTTATCTTATTTTTAAGTTGAAACAATAGAGCTTCATGGTTATAGTGATTATATGTAGCAGCACTTAGTGCTATAGTGAAAGATGGCAAGGGTTACTTTTCTAAAAGTTTCAGTCGGTTGGTAAGAAAGTAGCCACAGGGTGGCTCTGTCAGAAGCCCAGATTTCATTTCATGAGGGCTGAGCATGGACTGTGATTTCTTTAGAACCTCACTCTGGAAGGAACCTGCCCAATGAGAGTTCATTTATTTCTTTTCCTTTTTCTCAAGATTGTTTACGTAACACCTCTGCAGTACTTATACCATTTAATTTTTGTTTTAAGTGTCTTTAAAAATAAACAACCTGCCCCTTACGCCTGTCATTCAGCCTGGCAGGTCCTTAATGGGCTAGACCTACCTCTCTGATGAACTGCCTGCCCCCACCGCAAGATGATTGTTCGAGAGGTAAAAACTCTTGCCAAAAACAACGTTAAACTTTTAATGGATGTTAACATACTTGCATTTACAAGCAGTGAAGTTTGTCACCTTCATGTTGTTATTTATGCAGCATTAACCTTTTTCTCCAGATCATTGAGACTGAAAATATGATGGACCGAATTGTGACTGGCTTGTCTGAGTCTAGTGTCAAGGTGCGGTTAGCTGCCGTCAGGTATGAGCTTTAAATGGTCTGAATAAAAACCTTTTGCCATGTATTTAACCTGTTTCCTTTCTGGTCCTTCACTGAGTATACGCAGACTACAAATGTTCCTCAAAAATCTGCTCAGGTGAATTCATAGTGTATAACGTTGTCTAACAGAGAGCCTGGCCTCCAAACCCCATGAAGTGGTCTGATGTAGTTCACTTAACAGTGTAGATATGCTTGAAGTGTACATTAGTCATTGTAAAATGCCAGCCAGTTTGTTTGAAAAGTAAAAGTTTTGGTTTCTTCTGAAGCTAATTTTGATTATTCTTTGTAGATGTTTGCACAGTTTATCCAGATCTGTGCAGCAGCTTCGAACCAGTTTCCAGGATCATGCTGTGTGGAAACCTTTAATGAAGGTAAGAAGAAAGGGTCAGCCAGTAACAGCCGTACTCACAGACCCTAGAGTGAGCTGAGCTAGCTAACACTACTCCCTGGTCTAGGAGTATGTCTCATTTTTGTGTAGAGCATTTTGAACACTTGTCTCCTCAAATCTGATATTCCAAGCATCTACAAATGCTTCATGTGTGAGGGGGAACTATAGGCCTGATTTTCTTTCTTTCTTTTTTTTTTTTTTTTTGAGATGTAGTCTAGCTCTGTCACCCAGGCTGGAGTGCAGTGGCACGATCTTGGCTCACTGCAACCTCCACCTTCCCGGTTCAAGCGATTCTCCTGCCTCAACCTCTCGAGTAGCTAGGACTACAGGTGCGCACCCCTACGCCTGGCTAATTTTTGTATTTTTAGTAGAGACAGGGTTTCACCATATTGGTCAGGCTGGTCTTGAACTCCTGACCACGTGATCTGCCCTCCTCGGCCTCCCAAAGTGCTGGGATTACAGGCATGAGCCACTGTGCCCAGCCAGGTCTGATTTTCTTTTATTTACTGAGCTTTAGTTACTCATCTGATCTCCCTATTTGTTTAATATTACACCTTAACCTTATATTCAGAATTATCCTTGTAATTTTTGGTTCTGAAAAGCAAAGGAATCTGCCATTTACAGAGATAATGTGTTGTTCTTAGTCTCGGCAATCCCTGGATTTTTTTTTTTTTTTTTAAATAGACACAGGGTCTCACTGTGTCACACAGGCTAGAGTGCAGTGGCTCAATATGGCTCACTGCAGCCTTGTGCCCCCCGGCCCAAGTGATTCTTCCACCTTGGCCTCCCAAGTAACTGGGACTACAGGCATATGCCACTATGCCTAGCTAATTTTTTTGATTTTTTTGAGACAAGGTCTCGCTAAGTTGCCCAGGCTGGTTTCGAACTCCTGAGCTGAAGTGATCCTGCCTTGGCCTCCCAAAGTGTTGGCTAGGATTACAGGTATAAGCCACCATGCCTGGTCCCTGGATATTTTTTAACATAACATTTTTGGTGTTAGGTCTTCTCTTCAGGCCCCTTTTATTCCCCCAAAAAAAGGTTCAGGGCAAATGAATCTGAATCAAGACTTAGAGCATGCATCAAGTGGCTGCTAATAATGTTATCCCCCGATACATTACAAAACTTGGTCTTTGGTCTATCATTTTTTTTTCTTAAGTGATCATATACCTTGCATTTAGTCAACTTAATTTTTTAGAGTTTTTTTTTGTTTTTGCATACCTGCTATGTACTAAGCAAAGCCTTCAAGTACAGTGAGCTACCAAAAACATTTTATCACAGATCTCTTACTCTTGGCTTAAAGCTTTAGGTTTACGGGGCGGGGCATCAATGTGGCAGAAATAGGTAAGAGACCATTCAGGCAGGAAGAATATAAAGTGGGCTTTGAAAGCAAGAGGAAAACAGGAGGATTTTCTGGGGAGCAGAATAGCATGAGGAGAAACATTATATATGGTATGTGTAGGGAACAGCAAGTATACCTTTATGACTCTAATGGAGCAGTGGGATATAATGAGACATACCAGTGGACAGGTAAGGACGAAGTGGAAGAGTTAGACCAATGCCAGTGGCCTTGGGAATTGACATGCTGAGTGGTTCTTCCATTGAGGAGGTTCATCTAATGACAGAGTATATGATTTATGTGTTGAGGTCCTGGAATAAAGCAGTAGGAGTGGCTTAGGAAAGACCATATGAACCCTGGAGCTACTTCAGTGGAAGGAATGATAGATTGAGTGTGTGATTCACTACTCAGGAGCTGTCAGGGGAACACCAAGACTTTTCTAGTCTAAACAAGTGTCACAATATGGTCTTATGAGGCCTATCAGAACAGTATGTTTCTTTAACAACTTAGTGGGCCTATCCAAGCAGTGTGTAACATTGAACTTGACCCATTTTCATCCATTGGCACATCTTCCTGAGATTCACTCTTTTTCACCCTATTAGACATATGTCATCTCTTCTGAATACTCCTCATTCTCTGATATCCTTTTGCTTCCTGAACCTCATTAAGAGCCCCAAATCTCAGAATGGTTATTTACCTACACTCTACTCTCCAGCCACAGTATCAGTGCCTTTCTACACTTGGAACACACTTGGTTATGGAGTGTGCCAGCTCCCACCAGCAAAAGTTTTATTTCAGGTCCACCATCCCTTATCCAAAACTGTTGGGGCCAGATTTGACATTTCTGGATATTTTAAGGCTCTCCTCAGTTAAGTGGTGTTTTCTTTTACTATTCCTACTCTTTATTATTCTTAGATTGTACCTTTTTCATAGCAGCTTGATCTTGATTTATTGATTATCCATTCAGGAATTTTTAAGTGCTCTTCTGCTTCCCCAAATAATTCCCTTTTCATCCAGAGCCATTTCCCCTGCTCGCTAAGCTCAGTAGCCCTCTATCATACAAATCAGAAATGGAGTAACATGGTTTCTCTTTAGTTCTTTCTGTGAAAAGGTCTAATGAGCATTCTAGAAGGGTTTCATGTACTTGGGTACATGTGGATATAATTACTCTCAAACTACAATTTTGCTGTATGTTTAAACTATAGTATTAAAAGCTTGGAGGTAAACAAATGATTTACTTCCAATACTTTTTGGTCTCTAGTCGAGAGGCTGTTTGCATAACTATTGATTTTTCCCATTTGCTTTTCCATGTTTTTAACAGTTGGTTAACAAACTGCAAGAAGGTAGACATTTGGTTTTAATTTAAAAAATTATTTGTGACTATTTTTTGTTCCTATTTTGGTGAAATTGTTTGGTCAGTGTTAGATGTCAACTTCTGAATTTCACATGCCATACATTACACTGTGCCAGGTAAGTGGTTTTTAAGTTTATAGGATCTCTTCTGCTTTAGTTTATCATTAGATGTTATCTAATTTTAATGTTATCTAATAAAACTTGATAAAAACATTAATTTCTATAAACAGTAACATTTAAAAAATGAATTATGTCAACCAAAGCAACTTTTTAAAGACTTGATAGGCATTGACTTATTTCAATCAGTGTTTCTAAGTGGTATAGTTTTGGAAAATGATTATTTCTCTTAATCTAAAAACAATTACCGAGCACCCATTTTGTGCAGTGCCACTGGGTTGCTACAGGCTAGTATAAATTAGACCATAGATACATAGATTATTTCTTCAGGAAGCTTACCTCTATTAATAGAAGGGGAGATTGGCATAACTGCACAAAGAATTTGAATAGGTTGATGGTCATGAGGATCCTAAGAGAGGTCACAAACCATGGCAATGGGACCCCAGAGGAGGATAGAATGACTTCTGACTGAAAGGGCTGGGATGACTTTAAAGCTTGGATAGGGGTGTACCTGAGAGATACAGGAAGGGCAAGGAAAGGAAAGGGTGAATAGGGCCTTAGGGAAGTTGTGACAGACACAGAGCACAGCATGCCTAGTATATGAGATTTGATTTGATCTTTATCAATGAACAGTGCATAGGAGAGTTAAAACACAGTATCTTAGGAGAGCTGCTTCTACTTTATAATTCACGCTTATTCTTAACTTGAGAACTTCTGACTTTGTTTAGCCAAGAAAAGCAGGTAATATATTTAACTGTCTGAAATTTTTTGTGATTACCCATTTCTGGTTTGTATAATTAGAGCTCCTAATACTCCTTTTGGGATCCTAAGCCTGAGCCTGATCTGATCCCAGATGCAGAGGATTTAGTTGAAGTGATTATTGCATATAAATAGTGGTATTTATGAAGACCTTGTCTCTTAGAATCTAGAAAGAACAGGTTCTAATAATAGCTAATAGCAACTAACATTTATCATCATACTTTGTTGCCTTCTAGTTCAGTGAAAGTCCCTGGAAGTTAGTTTACTGTATACCTATTATGTGCCTGATAGCATCAGCAATTATGGTACTAAATTACCATTTTCAAAGCCTTACTTATATAGCCATTACTATGTGCCAGTTACTATTCTAAAACCTTTTTATATATTTATTCTCATCACAATCCTGTGAAGCAGATACCATTTTATGGTTGAGGAATTCATGTACCTATTTAGTTGTTGAGCCCAAATTTGTATCCAAGCAGTCTTATGTTTTTCATTTCCCTGCTACGGTACTTCCCTTATTATTCACTATATCACATTTAATCCTAAATAGTTCTATCAAGGAGGTCTTATTTCCTCAGTTTATAGATGAAGAAATACAGGCTTAGGCCAGTTAGTGGAAGTGTCCAGTTGGAACTAGGTCTGTGTGATTCCATTTCTGAGAACCAGTCTCCCACACTGTCCTGCCTGTGCGGTAGTAGCTTGCTTGATCCATCAGTGCTCCTGGTCAAACAAGCCCTTCTAAGGACACATCAGAAAGTCAGGCTGTAGGGCCATTCTGTAGACTCGTAAGAGGCTTAACTAATGCAGTAGAATGAGCTCACTTACCCCAGAGCAGTCCCTTGGCCTTCAAGCATTTCACATAGAGTATCTTTGCCTGACATGTCTGTCTCCTCCCTGCAAGAGCCCCAGTGAGGCTGCAGCTTCTCCAAGCAAGACAGATTTGAGGGCCTTAGTCAGTCATAATTATAGCACTAGGAAACGTCTGACACAATATCAAGTGGATTCTTCCTATCTCTCCAATGTGAAGAATCAGGTTGAAAGATAATTGTTCTTGTTTTTATTTATATTTTATATCTCATCTTCATCATTCCAAATCATTAATAGTATCCGTTTTTAATTCCATAGGTTTTACAAAATGCACCAGATGAAATCCTAGTGGTAGCATCTTCCATGCTATGTAATCTTCTTCTTGAATTTTCTCCAAGCAAAGAGGTTAGTATTGATTTTCTTTTCCTAGACTTTGCCCAGTCCAGCTAGAGCTTACTCAAATACTTTTTATAGTAGTTGACATTGAAATTTATGGGTTGGGTTTAAAAACTACTTCGGAATTGTTTGATTGCATAGGGGTGGGGGTGTGCAAATAAATCATTCATTTTAAAATATGGTTATCATTTCCCATTATTCTTTTTATTCTATCTAACATATTCAGCTTATTTAAAAGATAGTACAGCTTAAAGTCAATTTAAACTGCCTGAAACTGTGAATGTAAGAAATAATTTTTCTTACAAATAGTAAACTATCCTCAGGCTATCTTTACTAAAGAATAAATTAAGACTAAATTTTGTAAACCAGGATTATAAGTCTTTCAAGGAGATAACTGCTGTCACTGGAAAATCATCTTTTGATGTTTAATGTTAATGGTAGTTGTTTGGGGAGGGGTTGGATGGGGGTTCCCTTCTGCATTGTATAACATATTTGAGTATGTATTCTTTTTTTAATAGGAAAAGCTAAAATATACTTTAATGAAGAAGGGGAAAACCTTATAAAGTTAGTTTTATTATGTCATAATACCCCTGATCTGCCCAATCATGAACTCAGGTTTATTGTGCATTTAGTTGTCCCATTTGTGTTGAATTTATTTTCTGCATTATAACACTTGTAGGCGTTGACTATAATTAAGAAAGGTAGTATTAATAAGATGGAGGTTCTGGCCAGGCACAGTGGTTCATGTGTGTAAACCCAGCACTTTGGGAGGCCAAGGCGGGCAGAACACTTGAGGTCAGGAGTTTGAGACCAGCCTGGCCAACATGATGAAACCCCATCTCTGCTAAAAGTACAAAAATTAGCCGGGGGTGGTGGTGCATGCTTGTAATCCCAGCTATGCGGGAGGCAGAAGAATCACTTGAACCCAGGAGGCAGAGGTTGCAGTGAGCTGAGATCGCGCCACTGCACTGCAGCCTGGGCAAAAGAGGGAGACTCCATCTAAAAAACAAAACAAAACAAAAAAACAAGATGGAGGTTCAGAAATAGTTATTCAACAAACAGGAATCTTGGAACAAGCAGGGCAAGACTGGTAGTTACTCTGATGGAAGAGAAAGGCAAAACAGTACACCAGAGCTTCCATCAGTTCTCTGCCCTGTAGATAGATGGGGTCTTGGCCTGGTGATAATCCAGTCACAGCTTGTGTACCACCGTTAATCATCCTTAACTGCTCTTATATTGCTCCAGATCTACCTTCAGGATATTTAGGGTCTGGTTAGGAAATAGGTAGATGAGCTCAGGCAAAGGATCACTAATACGATTTTTTTATATTGAAAAATTAACTCCCAACCTGGGCAACATAGCAAGACTTTGTCTCTACTAAAAATTAAAAAATCAACCAGGCTTGGCACACACACCTGTAGTTCTAGCTACTCGAGAGGCTGAGGCAGGAGAATTGTTTGAGCCTGGGAATTTGAGGTTGCAATGAGCTATGATCATGCCACTGCACTCCAGGCTGGGCTTCAGAGCGAGACCCTGTCTGAAAAAATTAAAATTAAAAAAAAAAAAAACCCAACTAGATTCTAAACCAAAGTGGGGGAGGGAAATGCTATAAGAGCATTTTTTTGTGCCAACTGACAAAATTAGCGTATGGGCTATAGATTTGATTAAAGTATTATTTTAATTTATTATTACCTTTCCTGAATTTGGTAACTATACTGTGGTTATCTAAGATAATATCCTTGTTTTTAGGAAATATACATTGAAATATTAAGCGTAAAAGGGGCATGATGTATGCATCCTACTTTCACATGGTTCAGAAAAGATAGATAATGTGGATTAGGTACATAGTACAAGAGAGATGATAAATTAACAATGGCAAATGTTAAAAACTGGCAGATCTGGGAAAAGAATATCTGAGAGTTCCTTGTATCTTTTGCTACTTTATAAGTTTGAATTTATTTCAAAATAAGTTTTTAAAATATAATTTGTACAGTCGAGAAATGTATACCCCTTTTTCTGGGTATATAGATCTGAATTGCTTCTGACGTTTCTATAATCCTCTTGACAAGTGACCTTTAAGCATTCATTGGTGATGGTAAATCTTAATCCTCTAAGGTTTGAATATTTTTTAGAAATTACCAAAAATTCATGTTCAGTCAAGTGTCATAAATAAAGTTAAGTAGTTAGACCAAAGCATGGTATTTTAGGTGTAAAATGTGGCATGACTATAAAAGTACAGGACTGTTTTGCTTGTATAATTGATACGTAGTCCTGAAAATATCCTAAAAGATAAATTCTGCAGCATGTTTGGAATAAGACTGACAGCTTAGAAGGAGGATGATTTGGTTGTCTAAGTTCCTTTTTATTTCTTTCCTTTACCAACCATATTACTTCATAGAGTTTGTAAGCAATGCACAAGATATAAAGCAGAAAGTGACAGAGTCTCAGAGAAAGATGAGAGTGGGGAGCTAGGTAATGGGATCATAAGGGTCTGTGTGAAATGTACAGATAACTAGAATGTCTCCTGAATCCTCCAGGACTACAAGGATAAAAGGAAATGACAGAGTGGTTTTGTTTTGTTTTCTTTTCTTTTTTTTTTTTTTTTTTTTTGGCTTTTTGGATTTATGAGAAAATAATTGTCTTTGCCCTTCTCAAGGTGATTTTTATGGCTACAGCACTCCCTGCTTTGCAGAAGTTGCCTGGAATTCAGTAAGAGTGGGGAAGAAATCACAGACAAAGTGCCAAGGTATATGCATGTTTAGTTTGCAAACCAGAATTTAAAGCTGTGATTTTTTTTTTTTCCCTGTCCAATGGCAGCCAATTTTGGAATCAGGAGCCGTAGAGCTACTTTGTGGATTAACTCAGAGTGAAAATCCCGCTTTACGAGTGAATGGAATTTGGGCTTTAATGGTACGTTTCACTTATATATATTTCATAACTTACAAAAGGTATACAGCTATTGTCTAAGTTAGAACTATAATGTGTTATTTGAAATGTCTGGAATGTTCTTTTTCAAAAATCTTGCTATTTTGTTCTAGTTTTCTAATGACTAGGACCTAGAAGGCTTAGTATTAAACTAACAGATTTAACTGTAAGCAAGTTATGCCTCAGTTCTCTTATTTATTATTAAGAAAAGTGAACAGATGTTGAAACTTAGCTAATTCTGGGAAAATAAATTTTCCTTATCATGAGCATAGTATATTTTTGTGTAGCGCCACCTACTTTACAAAGCACTTGCATATCTCCTTTGCTCTTCAGAACAACTTTATGATACCAACCAGAGAGTTCTTACCATACTTTATAGATGAAGTAAACTAAGGCACAGAATGATTATGTTTTTTATTGGCAAATAAAAATTATGTGTGTTTATAATGTACAACATGATGTTTTGAAAGATAAATAGATTGTGGGATGGCTAATTTGAGCTAATTAATGAACATATATATTACCTCACATACTTAACCATTTTTTGCAGATAGATTAACTTGTCGAAGGTAATAAAATTGGTGCATAAATACTTATTAATTTTTTTAACAGTTTCTAGTAAATAATTTATAATATATTCTAAAACTTTATGGGGTTAGAGAACCATTTCTCCTTAAGATTATTAAAATTTTCTTGAAATTGAAAATAGAGTAATCCTAAATTGATTTTTAAAACATATTTATACTATTGACAATTTAATTGCTCTGTACCAGACACTAAGCTGGGCGTTTTATATTTATCCCTAATTCTTATTTTAAGATATATTGGTATATATTCACTTTACAAATGGGAAACTAGGACTCAGGGAGGGTAAGTGAATTGTGAAGGTGAAGGCCTCACAGCTAATAATGGAAATGGGTTCAGAACCTTTTCCAAGCCTGTATTCTCCCTGTTCCATGCTATATCTGCTGTGTTTTTATACAGACTTTAGGATAGAAATAATTATCTTCTAAGAAAGCAACAAATCTGTAGTTTCACAGATATTTTTCTCCTGAACTTTGTACAGCTTTTAGCACTTCTCTTTCTTGAAACTCCTTCCCAGGACTTATTTTTTTTAAACTCACTTTCTACCTAGCTTCCTTTTCAACCTCTTCTCTGAGAACATTCCCCCAAGTTTCAGTTTCTGGTTTCCAGTTCTCATTACATCAGTTTCAGGGACTTCATCTCATATCATGGTTTCAACTTCCCCTAATAGGTTGCTTTGAAATCTACATATCCAGATGTAACTGTTACCTGTTTCCCAGATCTATCACTTAAATGGCGTATGGGACTTCATTTCAGAATTCTCTGACATGCACAACTTTAATGTTGGGAACTGAACTTATTTCACTCCTCAAATCTATACAAACTATCTTATTCTCGTCAGTCTCCATGTTACCAGCTGCTGTGTTTTCTCTCTGCAAAATATAAAACCTTAGAATCATCTCTGACCTGGGTCTCTTGACACATAGAGAGTATTCTTTTTGCTCTGCCATGCTGCCTCACATTATTATGTAACTTGATGGCTAATGTCTTAGCTCTTTAGTTCCTAGAGGGCAACAACCACATATTATGTCTGTAGTTTACAAGATTTTTTTTTCTTTCCCTTTTTTTTTTTGGATACAGAGTCTTGCCTAGTTGCCCAGGCTGAAGTGTAGTGGCATGATCTCAGCTCACTGCAACCTCTGCCTCCTAGGTTCAAGCGATTCTTGTGCCTCAGCCTCCTGAGTAGCTGGGATTACAGGTGTGTGCCACCACACCTGGCTATACAAGAGATTTTTGTATCAAAAGTTGATTTGTAAGTTGTTATTTGGAATTTACCATGGTTTTTGTTTTCTTCAGACATGTATAGCTTGGGATTAAGCTGGGCTAACCCATGACACAAATTAGAGAAAAAGGAGCAAAATAGCTACTAGCCACCCGGGATTACTGGTAGCTCAGACACACCTCCTACCCTCTGGAGAGCTTCCTGTGTGATATAGCCCAGCCATGCCAACACCTACCATAGTATTGTGAACACAATAGATGTTTTCATGCCAGTAAAGTTAAGAAAACCCACTGCTTATTTTCTTCCGTGAGGACTTTGAAATCATTCTCAAAAGGCATGGCACAGTATAATCATTAATAGTCATTTCATGTACAGCAGGCAACTTGATAACCATAAAGATATTGTCAAAAGTGATAAATGAGTTTTGTATTTATTTGAGCAGTCTTAAGACATTCAGATGTCTGTACCTAAAAGTGGTCATATTCCTCATGTAGAAGTATATCTAAGAGTAACAGTTACCTTTCTCTTGACGGACAGAAATATAGTTGATTAACAAGAATCAGGAAAATAGATTGATTTATCCTTAAAGATTTTCTGCAGATTCTGTTTGTGCTTTGAAAATTATCAAAGTTGGCCAAGCCTGGTGGCTCACACCTGTAATCTCAGCACTTTGGAAGGCCAAGGCAAGTGGATCACGAGGTCAGGAGTTCAAGACCAGCCTGACCAACATGGTGAAACCCTATCTCTACCAAAGATACAAAAATTAGCCAGGCGTGGTGGCTCACACCTGTACTCCCAGCTACTCAGGAGGCTGAGGCAGGAGAATTGCTTGAACCCGGGAGGCAGAGGTTGCAGTGAGCCAATATTGTGCCACTGCACTCCAGCCTGGGTGACAGAGCAAGATTGTATCTCAAAAAAATTAAAAAAAGAAAATCACCAGAGTTACTATTAAAATATAATTTAATAAAGTAAATGTAGACATGATTCTTGCAACTTCTTTAATCCTTTCAGAATATGGCATTTCAGGCTGAACAAAAAATAAAAGCAGATATTTTACGAAGCTTGAGTACTGAACAGCTATTCCGGTTATTATCAGATTCAGATTTGAATGTGCTGATGAAGACATTGGGACTTCTTAGAAATCTCCTCTCTACTCGTCCTGTAAGTAAAATCACCCAGGCTTCCAAATTAGCTAGCCCTGCATATGCATTGCAAGACATTGCTTTCTGTCTGTGCTCTCATTAACATCTGCCCATGAGTGTGATTCAAATGCTGCCCCCTTCCAAAGAAACAAGGAGTTGATGTCTAAACCTGTCACCTTCATAGGTGTTCTGGGAGCTGCTTCACCATATCACCCCCTATTCTCCACTCCTACACTGCTTATCCTGTCTCCCTCTAAGCCCTGGAACAGAGGAAAACATGACCAGTGCCTACCTTGATTTGTTACTTTTTTCTTACCTGGTATGCTCTCCAGGATGGATTTTCTCATCTGCCTAAGTCACTTATCTCTGGGGCCTCTGCTTCTTTCCCTTTAGAGAATTCTCAGAGCCATTCCATAGGCCATCTCCCTACCCACATTTACGGGATTGACCTCTCAAGATGCCGGTGTAGAAAGCAGTGGATACGTGTCAGAGTAGGAGAGGCTGAGCCTTGCTGGTGGGGTCCCTCTCGATGTTCTCTAATGTTCCCCAAGAAACAATGAAAGTGGCCTTCAGGTAGATGAGGAAATATGGGTGGTTCCCTTCTCTGTGCCCCACAAGTTGTCATTATGCATTTATTCTCCAAGATAGTATTAGGAAATCTACACTGTGTTTTCCATGTCTCTGGCTTCCTCCATTACCTGAGTCCATTTTTTATGCTTCCTTTTTTTTTTTTTTGAGACAGAGTCTTGCTCTTTACCCCAGGCTGGAGTGCAGTGGTGCAGTCTCAGCTCATTGCAACCTCCACTTCCCGGGTTCAAGTGATTCTTCTTTCTCGGTCTCCCCAGTAGCTGGGATTACAGGCATGTACCACCATGCCCAGCTAATTTTTTGTATTTTTAGTAGAGACGGGGTTTTGCTGTGTTGGCCAGGCTGGTCTCGAACTCCTGACCTCAGGTGATTGGCCCACCTTGGCCCCCTAAAGTGCTGGGATTACAGACGTGAGCCCACCGCACCTGGCCTTTGCTTCCTTTTTCTTTAATATATTTGGGTTTGAGGACCCCCAATGATTGTGCTTTCATATTCTGTCAGGTCAACTTTATGTATGTATGTAGTGTAATGTGTATATACGTGTGTGTGTGTGTGTGTGTGTGTGTGTGTGTGTGTGTGTATGACATATTTGAAGGCAAACTGCAGCTTCAAAATATAATAAACACTGTTCTTTGGCATCTAGTTCTATATGCTATAGTGTTTTGCATGAAGCAGTTGTGAATCATATTGTTTTAACTTTTAGAAGCCTTCTATTCGTCCTATGATCTTTGTTTCTTTGATAATTATGGATTTCCCATTGTTTTACAGCATATAGATAAAATAATGAGTACTCATGGAAAGCAAATTATGCAAGCCGTCACTCTTATTCTAGAAGGGGAACATAACATTGAGGTCAAAGAGCAGGTACGTTGTTCCTTTTTCTTGGGGAATATTTTCTGAATGTGAGCACAAAGGAAGTTCTTAGGAGTCTCCTGAAATACTCAAATCTGCAGAAGACAGAGTGCTGAGATGGGAGATGCTCTAGAGATAGGAAGAAATATCTTCCACCATCCCTTAAACTCTCTTTAAGACTTCTTCTTCCTGAAATAGAGGAAAACATGACCAGCGTCTACAGTTTTGCTTTCTGTGTCATGCACTGTGCACACTGTCCCTGTCTCTACAGGAGCAGCCACCTTTCATCATCCTGGAATGAATCCTTTTTCCAGGATCACTATTTCTAGCCCTCTCTGCTGCTATGCTCTCAACTCAAAATTCCTGCAACTCGCTGATAAAATAATTCCTCATCCTGGAGATAGTTTTCATTTCTTTTCTCTTAGGCATATTATTCCTCATCCTGGAGATAGTTTTCATTTCTTTTCTCTTAGGCATCTTATTCCTCACCCCATAACCCTACTTCCATTAAGTTTCAGGAGGGCAAGTTAAGGGTAGGTATTAAAGTACGAAGCTGTGCATTTATCAGGACAGTTGGGAATTATTTTTCTTTATTTTCTGGGATTTATCATGGGAGTTTTAATGTATATATTTTATTTTGCTCTAAAAACAAAGGTCACCTGCAAACTTAAGATTTTAACACAGGACCAGAGGTACTGGTGATCTTCAGTTTTTTGGCGTAGGTTTTGGCTACATGGTTATGTTCCCTTTCAAAATTCATTAAGCTGGCCGGGCGCTGTGGCTCATGCCTGTAATCCCAGCACTTTGGGAGGCCGAGGCAGGCAGATCACGAGGTCAGGAGATCGAGACCATCCTGGCTAACACGGTGAAAACCTATCTCTACTAAAAAAATAAAAAAATTAGCTGGGCAAGGTGGCGGGCGCCTGTAGTCCCAACTACTTGGGAGGCTGAGGCAGGAGAATGGTGTGAACCCGGGAGGCAGAGCTTGCAGTGGGCCGAGATAGCGCCACTGCACTCTGATCTGGGTGAAAGAGCGAGACTCTGTCTCAAAAAAAAAAAAAAAAAATTCATTAAGATATAGACATATATGTATGTCTATCTGAAAGAAACTCGCCCAAGGTCATCAGTAGAGAGTTGGACCCAGAGAGTCTAACTTCAGGGGCTGTACTTCTCATCTTCTGTATTCTTGAGTTAAAGTAATTCAGCCAGCCTTGGAAGAACAGTCCAGGAAGTAAGAGTTGTAGGTCTTAGGAGCTGCAATTGAATTTGTGAGAAAAAGATGGTAGGTTTCATAAAGTGATTTTAAGACAGATATTTTACATGATCTCTCTTAAAATTTTTTTAAAAACTGTTTTGATGAAAAAAGTTAACACAGAGAAAGTATAATCTCATAAGCATCACTAAAATTAGCTGAAATGAAATCCATTACTGAAACTCAACAATGAAGAAAATACATTGTTCAAAATAAACCATTGTACTTCGAGAGGATAGGAATGAATTTCATCTATAAAGACAACTTACCTGGATAGAATTTCAGTAACTTGAAAAGCGAAGCAAGACAGAAAGGTGAGGCAAGATTTGAGTGAGGGCAAAATGAAAGACCAACAACAATATTGTTTTTCAGGACACAAAGGAACTTTCTTATACAGATTTTGGAAATGATCTGGAAGTAGGCGAGTATGGGAGGCTAAACAGCTGACTAGCTAGAAGTTTAATGCTTCTCAAAAGCACCTGATAAATTATTTTTTTGACTGACATACAATTGACATACAATAAGCTGCACATATTTAAAGTATACAGTGTTTCAGTTTTGACACATGCATCCACCTATGAAACTGTCACCACAGACAAGATAGTAAAACATATGTATCACTGCCCTTAAATTGGGAATAAGACAAGTATGTCCATTTGTACCACTCCTGTTCAGCATTGTGCCGGAATTCCTACCAAGCACAAGAAGGCAAGAAAAAGAAATAAGAGGTATACAGATTGGAAAGGACAGTATGAATGCCTATAATAGAAAATGCCATGGACTCACCAAAAAATCTAGAACTAATAAATGAGTTAAGCAAGGTCACAAGATAGAAAAGTCGGGCCGGGCACGGTGGCTCACGCTTGTAATCCCAGCACTTTGGGAGGCCGAGGTGGGCGGATCACGAGGTCAGGAGATCGAGACCACCGTGAAACCCCATCTCTACTAAAAATACAAAAAATTAGCCGGGCGTGGTGGCGGGCACCTGTAGTCCCAGCTACTCGGAGAGGCTGAGGCAGGAGAATGGCGTGAACCCGGGAGGCGGAGCCTGCAGTGAGTCGAGATTGCGCCACTGCACTCCAGCCTGGGCGACAGAGCGAGACTCCGTCTCAAAAAAAAAAAAAAGAAAAGTCAGTTGTATTTTTATATACTAGCAGTGAACAATTGGATATTGAGATATTAAACAGTACCATTTGCAGTAGCTTAGAAAAAAATGAAATTCTATGTATAAATTTCACAAGGATCTGTATACTGAAAACTATAAAAACACTGAAAACTATAAAAACACTGATAATGAAAGAAATCCAAGACCCAAATAAATGGAGAGATATACCATGCTAAAATGTCAGTTCTCCCCAAGTTGATTTATAGATTAAGCACAGTCCCAAGCACAATCGCAGCATGATTGTTTATAAATATTACTATAGATGTAAATATCTAAAATCTGTGCCTTTACATATAGATTTTAAAATCTGTATGAAAAGGCAAAGGAGCTAAAAAGCCAAAACAGTTTGGAAGAAAAAACAGGAACAATGGGAGGATTCACAATACCTTATTTCAAGACTTAATTATAAAAGTACAGTAGTAATGAAGACAGTATGCTCTTAGCAAAAAAAGGTAGCACATGTTGATCAATGAAACAGATTAGAGAGTCCAGAAATAGACCCACACATATGTGGCCGGTGGATTATTGACAGAGGTACAAAGGCAACTCAGTGGAGAAAAAATGGTCTTTTCAAGAAAAGATGCTGTACAAGTGCCCCAAAAAATTAACTTTGAACTCTACCACACACTTGAGATAAAAATTTACTGATAGACATAACATAAAAGGTAAAACTATAAAACTTAGAAAATGCAGGAGAAAATCTTCGAGATCTTAGATTAGGCGAAGAGTTCTTAGCTATGAAATTTAAAACATCATTCAGAAACGAAGAAGGTAAATTGGTCTTCATCAAACTGTAAAACTTCTGTGCCGTGAAATGCACTGCTAAGAGACTGAAACGACAAGCCATCCACTGGAAGGAATATTTGTGGATCAGATACCTGACAAATGACTTGTGTCCAGAATATTTGAAGAATTCTCAAAACAATAAGAAAACAACCAAGTATAAAACTGAACAAACAGGCCGGGCGCAGTGGCTCACGCCTGTAATCCCAGCACTTTGGGAGGCCGAGGCGGGTGGATCACGAGGTCAGGAGATCGAGACCATCCTGGGTAACATGGTGAAACCCTGTCTCTACTAAAGATACAAAAAATTAGCCAGACGTGGTGGCGGGCACCTGTAGTCCCAGCTATTCAGGAGGCTGAGGCAGGAGAATGGCGTGAATCCAGGAGGTGGAGCTTGCAGTGAGCCGAGATTGCGCCACTGCACTCCAGCCTGGGTGACAGAGCCAGACTCCGTCTCAACAACAACAGCAAAAAACTGAACAAACAATATGAACAGACACTGCACAATAAAATATCACTATGCATCTTTTAGAATAGCTAAAATTTTTTTTAAAACAGTACAGTTGCTAGCAAGGATGCAGAGCATCTAGTGGAAATGCAAAATAATACAGTCATTTTGGAAATGGTTTGACAGTTTCTTACAAAGTTGAACATATACTTGCCATATGACCCAGCAGTCCTATTCCTAGCCATTTACTCACATAAAATGAAAACCTAAGTTCACACACGTTCATAACAACTTTATTTGTATCACCAAAAATTAGAAATTAACATCCCTCAACAAACTATGGTGCATTCATATAATAGGATATCACAGGCACAATAAAGAGGGACAAACTGTTGCTGTATGTAACAACATGGATGAATCTCAAATGCATTATGCTACATGAAAGATGCCAGATACAAAAGGCAAGATACTATATGATCCCATCTATATGACCATCTGTAAAAGACAAAACAGTAGAGACAGAGAACAAATCAAAGGTATCCAAGGCTTAAAGGTTGGGGGCAAGATTTGACTATAAAGGGATAGCACAGGACAATTTAGGGAGGGAGGTGGTGATAGAACTGCTCTGTAAATGCTCACTGTACTGGTGATTTTAAGATTCTATACATTTGGTAGGCCGGGCACGGTGGCTCACACCGTAATCCCAGCACTTTGGGAGGCTGAGGCAGATGGATCACTTGAGGTCAGGAGTTCAGGACCAGCCTAGCAACATGGTGAAGCCCTGTCTGTACAAAAAATACAAAAATTAGCCGAGTATGGTCACGCACCTGTAGTCCCAGCTACTTGGGAGGCTGAGGCAGGAGAATCGCTTGAGCCTGGGAAGCAGAGGTTGCAGTAAGCCGAGATCACACCACTGCACTCCAGCCTGGGTGACACAGCAAGACTCCATCTCAAAAAAAAAAAAAAGATTCTATACATTTGGTAAATTTACTACCAAAAGAGTGAATTTTACTGTATTTCATAATTCTGTTCTCATTTCTACAAATGAAATGCCAATTGGGATTTTGATCGTATTGTATTTATAAATAAATTTGGGAAGAAGTGACATCTTAACAATATTGAGTCTTCCAATTCATGAATATATCTTCCCAATTATTTAGGTCTTCTTTAATTCTTCTTAGCAGTGTTTTGTAGTTTTTGATATATAGGTCTTGCACTCTTGGTCAGATTTATTCCTATTTCATATGTTTTTGTAAATGTTATTTTTAAAATTTTGATTTCCAGTTGTTTGTTGTTAATATATGGTAATACAATTTTCGTATGTCAGTCTCGTATCCGGCATTCTTGCCAAAGTCACTTTATTTTGTGTGGATTACTTAAAATTTTCAAAAAATGATCACATCTGTAAATAAAAATAGCTTTATTTCTTACTTTCCAATCTATATGCTATTTTGTTTTTCTTGTTTCATTGTCTAGCTAGAACTTCCAGTGTAATGAGATGAGGATGAACATATTTGTTTTGTTCCCAATATTAGAGGAAAGCACTCAGTCTTTCACTATTGGATATGTAGGGTGTAGGTTTTTCGTAGATTATTAAAGAAAGGAAAAGAAATTATCTTCTAGTTTGTTGAGTTTTTATCATAAATAGATATCAGATTATTTTTACTTTTTTATTTTTAAACCCCAAACATGAGCCATAGATTTTTTTTTCAATCAATTACTTTTTTTGCATCTGTTGAAATCGTTTTTTTTAAACTCTGATTTATATGGTGAATTCATTTGATTCAGTTTCAATGTTAAACTAATATATTTGAGGTAAACCAATATATTTGAGGTAAACCTAATTTAGTCATGTATTATCCTTTAGATATATTGTTAGATTCAATTTACTGAAATTTGGTAAGGAGTGTTTCACATCTATATTCATGAGGGGTATTGATGAATAGTTTTTTTTATAATGTCTTTTTCTGGTTTTGGTATTGTGATAATGCTGGCCTTGAGGAATGAGGTGGAGGTGTTCCTTCTTCAATTTTCTGCAAAAATTTGTGAAGAATTAATTATTTTTTTCTTCAATTTTGATGGAATGCTACCAGTTGGAATCATCTGGATACGATGACTATTTTGTGGAAAGGTGTTTAACTACAAATTCAGATTTTTTAATAGAAATAGGACTACTCAGGTTATCTGTTTCTTGTGTGAGGTTTGGTATTATGTGTCTTTCAAGGAATTTGCTCATTTCATCTAAGTTTTCAAATTTATTAACATAAAACGGTTCATAATTTCTTATTCCTTTTTCAAGTCTGTAGTATCCTTTGCGTTATCCCCTCTCTTGTTCTTTATATTGGTAATTACTTTTTTTCTTTTTTTTTCTTGGAGACAGAGTCTCGCTCTGTCACCCAGGCTGGAGTGCAGTGGCCGATCTCGGCTCACTGCAACCTCTGCCTCCCGGGTTCAAGCCTTTCTTCTGCCTCCACCTCCCAAGTAGCTGGGATTACAGGCACGTGTCACCACACCCGGCTAATTTTTGTATTTTTAGTAGATACGAGGTTTCACCATGTTGGCCAGGCTGAGCTCAAACTCCTGACCTCAGGTGATCTGCCCACCTCGGCCTCCCAAAGTGCTGTGATAACAGACATGAGCCACTATGCCTGGCTGGTAATTCCTTTTTTCCTGTTCAGTCTGACTAGAGGTTTAGCAAAGAATCAGTTTTTGGTTTCATTGCCAAAGAATCAGTTTTTGGTTTCATTGATTTTCCCACCTATTATTATTATTATTATTATTATTATTATATATTTTTTGAGACGGAGTCTCGCTCTGTCGCCCAGGCTGGAGTGCAGTGGTGCAATCTCGGCTCACTGCAAGCTCCGCCTCCCGGGTTCACACCATTCTCCTGTCTCAGCCTCTCCGAGTAGCTGGGACTACAGGCGCCCGCCACCATGCCTGGCTAATTTTTTATATTTTTAGTAGAGACGGGGTTTCATCGTGGTCTCGATCTCCTGACCTCGTGATCCGCCCGCCTCAGCCTCCCAAAGTGCTGGGATTACAAGCGTGAGCCACCGCGCCCGGCCTTATTATTATATTTTTAAGACAGAGTCTCACTCTGTTGCCCAGGCTGGAGTGCGGCGGTGTGATCTAGGCTCACTGCAGCCTCCATCTCCTGGGTTCAGGCTATTCTCGTGCCTCAGCCTCCCAAGTAGCTGGAATTACAGGTGCCCACCACCACACCCGGTTACTTTCTTTTTTTTTTTTTTTTTTTTTTTTTGAGACGGAGTCTCGCTCTGTTGCCCAGGCTGGAGTGCAGTGGCGTGATCTCAGCTCACTGCAAGCTCCGCCTTCCGGGTTCACACCATTCTCCTGCCTCAGCCTCCTGAATAGCTGGGATTACAGGCGCCTGCCACCATGCCAGGCTAATTTTTGTATTTTTAGTAGAGATGGGGTTTCACCATGTTGGCCAGGCTGGTTTTGAACTCCGAACCTAGTGATCCGCCTGCCTCGGCCTCCCACAGTGCTGAGATTACAGGCATGAGCCACCATGCCTGGCCAACTTTTTGTATTTTTAATAGAGATGGGGTTTCGCCATGTTGTCCAGGTTGACCTCAAACTCCTGACCTCAAGGGATCCACCTGTCTCGGCCTCCCAAAGTGCTGGGATTACAGGCATCAGCCACCACACCCAGCCTGCTCTCTATTTCAGAGTTTAGCCAACTGTTTCTGTAAGAGGCAAGGTGTATGTTTTAATTTTTGCAGGCTCTGGTCTCTAGCAACTACTCCTCTATGCTGTTCTAGCCTGGAAGCAGCTATAGACAATACATAAGCAAGTAGATATGGCTGTCTTCCAATAAAAATTACCAAAAGAGACAGCAGGCTGGATTTGGCCCAAACTATAATTTACCAGTCTCTGCTCTATTTCCTTGATTTCCAGTTGTTCATATTAGTATACACACTAATATGCATACATTAATGGTGTGTGTGTGTGTGTGTGTGTGTGTGTGTGTAGTTTTTATCTGTTCCTTAGCCCACATATTCAATGAGTTGGCCCAATAATTGATTTCTTTTTTTTTTTTTTTTTTTTTTTTTGATACAGAGTCTCACTCTGTTGCCAGGCTGGAGTGCAGTGACGCGATATCGGCTCACTGCAACCTTTGGCTCCCAGGTTCAACGGATTCTCCTGCCTCAGCCTCCTGAGTAGCTGGGACTACAGGCACGTGCCACCACACCCAGCTAATTTTTGTACTTTTAGTAGAGACGGGGTTTCACCATATTGGCCAGGATGGTCTCAGTCTCTTGACCTCGTGATCCACTCGCCTTGGTCTCCCAGGGTGCTGGGGTTACAGGCGTGAGCCACCACCCCCGGCCTAATTGATTTCTTTAAGATTTGATTTCTTGTCTCCATAGGAATATTTACAGAGGGGTTTTATGAGCTTCAAAACAGAACTGTACCTCACTCTTTCATGCTGTTCAAGCCTGGGGATGCATGGGTGTATTCTAACACTACAAAAAGGGGAATTACTCACCTATCTTGCTGACCTGGTCTATTCTGAGGGATCTTCCCTGGAATTCCCTTTTATATTCTGTTTTAGTGAGTAAGAGGGGGTAGCTGTTTTCTAGGAGAGTCTAAAAGTGTTTACCATTTCTCTTCTCCCCATGAATACCTTGGTTATGAAGCCTTATTAAAATTCTTATTCATAATAAGGATCATTTCCATTATTTCCTCTTAAGCTGCTCTGGCCAACCCATAGGATTGAGTCTTCTTGGTGAGAAATGGTGGGGAGATGGAGAACAAGAGAGTACTAAGCTATGATTCTTCCATGTGCTGCCCCCCCTCCTACTTCTCAGCCAGGTTTTACCTGTGTTCCCGTAGATTGGCCTCACTCTCTGCATTTTGATTTTGTCTTAGTAAAGGCTGGCAGAGGCTGGTTGGTGAGAATTGGATCACTACCACTGATGAATATCATTTTGCTGGCTTGCTCTTGGAAGGTGGGGTTATTGTAAAGCTTGCTACGGCTTTCTGTAACCACTTTAAGGAATTCGAGCAGAACTAGAAAGAATGTGGTATTGTAAGTCTGGTGTTGCCACATTTGGATTGCATGTCAAGACAAGTGATGGAGAGGGAGAGAGAAACAATGCTTGTAGGCTGGGCACGGTGGCTCATGCCTGTAATCCCAGCACTTGGGGAGGCCAGGGCGGGTGGATCCACGAGGTCAGGAGTTCGAGACCAGCCTGGCCAACATGGTGAAACCTCGTCTCTACTAAATATACAAAAATTAGCTGGGCGTGTGGCACACACCTGTAATCCCAGCTACTTGGGAGACTAAGGCAGGGAGAATTGCTTGAACCCAGGAGGCAGAGTTTGCAGTGAGCCAAGATGATCACGCCACTGCACTCTAGCCTGGTGACAGAGTGAGACTCCATCTCAAAAAAAAAAAAAAAAAAAAAGAACACTCATTGTATTTAATTACCTTATCCTGTAGGCTCAGGTGGGGCTAGAATGTGGGGAAAGCAACTATAATTCTCTTGGTTCTGATGTCATCTTGAACTTGGACTCCTGAAACATTGACTGTCAACTCTTCCCCAAACTAATTACTCCTGTTAATTACACTTGTCATGCTCATGTCTGCCCCTTCATAAGATCTTTTCCACAAGAGACTAACCAAAAAGAGTGCAGATTCATTATTATTAATTTCCTTAGGGTATTGTTCCTACCAAGAAATTTAAGACAGGTTCACCATGTACCAGTGCTTATATACCAGATCACCAGAAATCTGACACCTTCTCCAGATCAGATCATGTCTGTCCCACTTCTTGGGCACATAAAGCCCTCCTCAACATGATCTAACTGCCCTGGAATAAATAGTTCCCCAGTGTTTGCTTAGCTATTAGACTATACAATTTATGTTTCATGTCTACTGTGTCTCAAAGGCAGCCTTTTCTGGTTTCACACCTCAGGACTTACTCCCTAATAATCTAGTTACAGCAGTGTATTAATCTAGGGGAAATAAAAGCATGCACCCTTTAGGGTATTTTGGGGCTTGGGCCACTTCAAGAAAACAGTCTCCTCAATTAGCTTAATTAACTTGTCTTGCAAAGAAAAAGTTTAAAATTGGAGAAAATTATGTGAATCTGTATCCCAGCCTCACCTCTCATTCCTTTGAGTTATTCCTGACTGGGTTCCAGGACTGTGTCACTTGCTCTGGGAAGTTTTCCCTAACCCTTGCAGTATCCAACAAGTGCTCTTTCTTCATGCCTTCTCTATTCTCTGTTTACTTCAATCACAGTGAAATGTAATTGTTTGTGTGACACCTTCAAAGTCAGGGAGTGTGTTTTTTTCTCCTGCCTCATCCTGATGCCCTGCAGAGGGTATACCCATAATAGTTACTTAGTAAATGGTTTGTTGAATTGCTAAGCTTGGCACTGTTGGTATCCCTATCATAGTCCTTTCACCATTATCTTAATTTTTGCCTCCTGCTGGTCTGGCTTCGAGAATGGAACAGCTGACAAGAATAGTTTTTCATTTAAGAAGACTGCAGTCACCAGTGCAGTGGTTGTCCCCAAGGTGTACTGTCCTGCCAGCTGGCACAGGCTTCCTCCAGTCTTCACATTAGGCCAGCCTGGACTAAGTTCCTTCACACATTTTACTTCCTTTTCTCTTCCCCTAACAGGGTTCAAAAAAGTTAAAAGGTCCTAAGTGCACGTGGCTGGTGTAGCTGGTGGACAGGGTCTAGGCCTTCACCTAGAAGGTCATGAGCTTGGGAGCAAGCAGCAGGTGGAGACCTAGGAAAGGGAGGCCTCCCTGGGAGGGGAGTTGCAACACCTACAGAGCTTCCACCAAAGAGACCACATTGTTGAAGGAACATTGTGGTTTGTCACAAGAGCTTCTCTTAGAAATGAGATTTTCAAGAAAAATAATAAGTTACATTTTCTCTTTGATTTGATAGTATGACCTATACAAAATAGCTGCCTTTGCCCAGCTATGGCTTAATGCCCAGGAAGAAACCACCAAAGTGTTGGGGTTCTCTTTTGACTAAGGTAGATTTTGTTTGGGTGTGGTTACTGTTACTAGCAGTGATGCCAGCAGATGAGAAATCAGGGCATTGAGAGTGGAACCTGTGAGAATCCATGTACCTTCAAGTGAAAAATTGCCCAAGCTCTTGAGACAGCTTGACTCTGGGACTTCAGAGTTTTCCTGACTGTTGGCCGTTTGTTCTTTTCCAGACACTGTGCATCTTAGCCAACATAGCGGATGGAACAACAGCAAAAGATCTTATTATGACCAATGATGATATCCTTCAGAAAATCAAGTATTATATGGTGAGCCCTTGTCCCCTTTCACCGTAGGATTAGAATGCAGGGACTGTTGCGTTGTTAACTCAAAATAAATTGTGCAGAGATTTTAAAAAGAGGAAAAGAATAGATTACCCTGTGACTCCTCAGATTCAAAGAACTCTTTTCCATCCTGAAGAAAAAGAAAAAACACCAACTCCTTGAAGCTTGTACCACTTGGTAATATTATTACCTGCTAGTCCACTCCCTGCCCTTGTCATCTACTGGTTGCCTCCCTCTTACTGAGTGAAGACCCGGGCTCTTGGCTTTCTCTCAGTGGCCTCCAGTCCCTGTCTTCCCTCTCAAGGCTTCAGTCCCATGGTGGATGAACCCTCTAGCCCCCGGCACCATAGTTCCTTTACCTGTTTGCTTCTAAACAATCTGCTACCTACTGCCATGGCCATACCCTGCATCTGATCATCACCAGAGACTGCCCATTGCCAAAATGTGTGTATCAAACAGCCCTCCACTTCTCATTCTGTCAACATCTCCTGACAAAATTCTAATCATGGAGGAAGCCTCCCCTTGTCACACCAATCTGTCCTCTCTATCCCTGCCATGTCAGAGTTAACAACTGCAGAGAAAGGCACAGAACCCCACATGGGCACAGCTCCTCCTGGTGTCCTTCAGTGATTCTCTAGGAAGCTGGCACCCTCATTCTCCGTAAGAATAGATTCTTACCTGCCCCTCATTCTTTAGACCTCACCTCTTCCCTCCCGCATTACAGTTAGTGATGACCTCAGCTTTTTGTCTTATTAAGAGAAACTAAAATCCTTCAGTGGCTCCTTGTTACATCTTGAATAAAGTTCATATGCCATTATCATGGCCTGTCAAGTCCTACGTGACCTAACCTATTTATATCCCCAGCTTATCTTATTCCTCTCTTCCTTTGTTCACTACACTGGCCACTTGAAGTTTCTCAAAAAGGCCATGTTCTTTCCTTCCTTGGGACCTTCACACATACTGGCTTCTCTGCCTGGAACACTTTTCTTCTCTCTGTTTCATCCTTCAAATCTCAGCTGAACTTATACTTTCTTACTGGACTCTTGCCCTTATAGATTATTCCTCATTACTGCATTTTGTTCACTTCCTTCAGAGCACTTAGCTCAGTTTTAGTGATACATGTTTGTGTGCCTACTGGGGGTCTCTACCACAATGTAAGTTCCTTGAGGGCAGGGACCATGTCAGCTTTGTGCACAATTGTATATCCACCATGGTGTCTGGCCCTTAGAATATGCTTGGTAAGTATTTGTTGAATGAAAACCTTACCACTTCAACCAGGGATTCCCTTATCTTTCCAATACTAATCCACACTGTATCCATAATCACTTAAAAAGTTTTCCTTAACTTCTCATACCCATCGAGACATACCCATTTCTCTGTTATTCAAAGACAAAGCCAAACTTCTTTTTATTTTGAGACAGGGTCTCACTCTGTCACTCAGACTGGAGTGCAGTGACGTGATCTTGGCTCACCACAACTTCCACCTCCTAGGTTCAAGCGATTCTCCTGCCTCAGCCTCTTGCGTAGCTGGGATTACAGGCGTGGCACTATTGCCGGGCTAATTTTTGTATTTTTAGAAGAGATGGGGTTTCACCATGTTGGCCAGGCTGGTCTCAAACTCCTGACCTCAAATGATCCACCTGCCTCGGCCTCCCAAAGTGCTGGGATTACAGGCATGAGCCACTGTGCCCGGCCTTCAAAGCCAAACTTCTTAAAAGCATCTTTTCTGCACATACTGCCTCCTTCTTTACCTCTAAAGTCATTCTGTAACCTGCTCTATTTCACCTCTACCCCCATCATTCAACTGAAACTTAGGGTCACCAATGACTTCTATGATGCCAAATCCAAAGGATCCTTTTCTCTCTTCATCTTACCCCACTTACAGCAGACTTCAACCCAGCTGACTATTTCCTCCTTCTGGAAATATCCTTTTCTCTTGGCTTGCGTGACACCATACCTCCCTACTTATCTCTGGACCCTTTTCTCTTCTCTCCTACATGTGCTCTCCTGAGATCAGCAGATCACAACGTTCATTGTACAATAGGACCTCGTAGGGAGCTTTCAAAGATTACTGCTTTGTCTCCTCCCTCCCAAGATTCGTATTTAATAGGTCTAGGGTTATAGCCTGGGCATCAGGATTTTTTTTTAAGATCACTGGGTGGTTCTTACTTACAGACAGAGTTGAGAACCATTGCCTTAGGAGAATCTCATCCACCCCCATAGCTTATACTGTCATCATTGTGCTGGACAGTACGCTGTAATTTCCAAATGCGTTTCCCAGCCGAGACCTCTCTTCCAAACTCAGGACTTATATATCCTCCTGCCCTTTCAGCATCTCCATGTGGCTGTCTGATAGCATCTTGGAGTCTATCTTGATTTCTCCAGCTCTGTCCCCTCATTCACTCAATTTATCAAAAAGTCCTATCTGCCCTTCTTCCAAAACTGATCTTGAATCCAATTACTCCTTTTCATCACCACTGCCCCCACGCTAGTCAGTCCAATTCACAGCACCTTATGCCTGATTAACTATAATAACAGTATCCTCCTTGACACTTCCTCACTGTCACTCCAATCCCTTCAGCCCAAGTGGTCTTCTAAAAATGTAAATCAGATCTTGTCCCTCCACCGTTTAAATCTTTCAGGGGCTTCCTCTCAACCCAGAATGAAATCCAGAGTCCTTACTGTGGCCAGAAGTTCGCACAATTTGGCTACACCTACTTTTCTGAACAGACAGCTCCTTCTTACCTCAGACCTTTTCAGGAACTTTTTCTCCTCCTTGGAATTTCAAGCCCCTTGCTCTTTGCACATCTGGCACCTTCCTGTTCTTTAAGTCTCTGTTTAAATATTGCCTCCTTCAAAGAGATCTGTCTTGCGCATTCCACCTAAATTAAGTTCCCACCCCTCCACCTTCCAGTTTTCTCTATCCTCATAGTAATTTGTGTCCTCAAAAAATATTGAATGAATGATGAACAAACTTATGCATAGTAAATGCATATTTGTTATAGTATATACAAGCTCATTTATTCAACAAATATTGATTGATTGTCTGAGGCTGGGAGCAGATAAGTTTTATTCTGTTTTGTCTTAAGGGAGCCCAAACTGGACATCTCCTTAAAAGTGTTGGCAGTTAGAAGAAGAAAGAATCACTAGCCATAGAATTCTACTGGAGGAAGCCACATCCATTTCTTTGTCTCTGCTTAGTTGAAATATAGTCCTACATGAGAAGATAAGTCTGTCTTAGCCTTGAAAAAACCATTGAGCATATTTTGCCATTGATACTCCCTCAGATGTGCATAAATTATTTAAACATACTAGAAATTTTTTTTTATTGACCAATAGGACAATCATCTATAAAGTTTAGTTTATTATTGGGTCCTTTTTCATTCAGGCGAAAGCACCCTATCCAAAGCAACCAGAAATGGTTGTACTTTCAGTACATAAAGCAAAATAAATAAGAATTGTATTTAGAAGAATAGGAGGCTCATTAGTGATAGTAAAGACATTTGAGAAATCAGCTAGAGATTTCATCAAGTTTTGGGGTATATTCCTATAGAAATAGGAGTAATTTAATTATTCCAGAAGCTGAATGTATTACATATGCTTCTTGTTTTCAGCAAGTTGTGTCAGAGGAGTAAACCGTTTATAGATTGTGTGTGTGTGAAAGTCTAGGTGTTACAGAACTTCCTGACCATATATTCATTTTCTTCCCCCAAAGGAATTATTGGGCCATTTGAATAAGATAACCAGTAGCTTAAGAGATAAATACCAAATGCACATCCACCCAGTGTATGTTGGCTATTGGTGACCTGGAAACATAGCCTAAGTCAAAAGCATAGAATTGTCATATGACAGTGTTTCCTCGTGCATGGGTTGAATCATAAATTGCAAACTGTACCCATAGCCCTAGAGGTGTTTTGTTTGTCCAGCCAGATGGTTTTTTAAATTTGAATTTGAATGTCTTTTGGCAAGGCTTGTACTCCTCAATTTGCCAGATTCTCCACTGTCCCTTGTTATCTTTAGCCCAACCCTTTTACTCATTAGTGTTAATTTCATGGCCCCTCAAGACATTTGAGTTTGAGGCCTCTTCTTCAGACCTTTTTTTTTTTTTTGAGACGGAGTCTCGCTCTGTCACCCAGGCTGAGTGCAATGGTGCGATCTCGGCTCACTGCAACCTCCACCTCCCAGGTTCAAGCGATTCTCCTACCTCAGCCTCCCTAGTAGCTGAGATTACAGGCGCCTGCCACTACACCTGGCAAATTTTTGTATTTTTAGTAGAGACGGCGTTTCACTGTGTTAGTCATCCTGGTCTTGAACACCTGACCTCGTGATCCACCCGCCTTGGTCTCCCAAAGTGCTGGGATTACAGGCATGAGCCACCTCACCCAGCCCTGCTTCAGACTTTTAGGTTATAGGAATTGCCTATGGTAGGTCCCCCCCAAAAAAAGATCTAAAATGAGATTACCACCATTTTGATTTTTTTTTCTTTTTCTGTATTAATAGGGCCATTCACATGTTAAACTGCAGCTTGCAGCCATGTTTTGCATATCAAACCTCATATGGAATGAAGAGGAAGGTAAGAGATTGGTGAGATTTGTTTTGAAAAAAATTATGGGAAGGGTGTCTTGCACAGGGAAGCCAGCAGGTGCCCCTGAGATCCTGGGCAGAGGCTCTGTTCTTGGACCATCTGGCCCAAGCACCCTCCAGAGTTGCCCTGGTATGAGAATCAGTGGAACTAGCCCAAGTCAGCTGGACAGTCAACACTGAGTGCCCTGCTGGAGCCAACTCTATACCAGATTCAAGGAGAGAGAGTGAGAAGTAAGTGGCAGTCCCCGCCATGAGAGAGCTGATGAGGAGGATGGTGAGATGCCCTTGAAGAAGGTGAGAGGAGAGAGTGGGGGGAGGATGAGCCTTCTTTATGAGCAGAGGAAGCACATATGAGGACTACAGGCAGATAAGCATGATGGAGAAGAAGATGCATTTGTGAGAAATGAGAAGTGCAATGTGACCAGTGAAGCAGCTGGTCTTTAAGGAGGCCTGTATAGATCAGAGGTTCTTTACTGTGGCTGCATATTAGAATCACCTGGGAATTTTTACACCAGGCCAATTAAATCAGAATCTCTCGGGGTGGGCTCCAGGCATAAGTGGTTCTTAAAGCTCCCCAGATGATTCCAATATATAGCCAAGGTAGCAAATACAGGAGAGCAGTGGGTCTCAAGGCTGGGTTGGCTGCATTAGAATCACCTGGGGAACTTTTTTAAGTGCAGATTTCTGGGCCCCATGCCTAGAAATTCTGATTCAGTGTGTTTAGAGAGAGCCAGTGCATGAATGGTCACTGTGGGCTCTTCAGTGGGGAAGACTCCAGGGGATTACTCAGCAGCAGCGCCCAAAACAAAGTGCAAGAAGGGAAACTGGATTCCGCGCACAGACCTAGATACCAAGTACCACTTGTGTACTGGGGAGACAAAGCCACCCTCAAGGAGATGTTAGTCTATTTGGAAGATAGAACAGAGTGATATGAAATTGGAAGTGCCAGTTGTGCGGAGAGGCAACAAAAAGTGCCGGGAGGACAGAGGAGGGTAGAAGACAATAGAAAGGGGAAGATAAGACCTGTTTAGAGTAGTAAGAGCCTGGCCTGGTCTGGCCAGGGCCATGGGTATGTCCTGAAAGAAGTGATGAAGCTGGGAGTCAGTGGCAGAGGGCCTTGTACCAGGCTGAAGAATCTCACCTTGACCCTGTAGTCCATGGAGAAATCAGTCCAACTGCAGAACCCAGGATAGACTGCAGGCAGGATGGTCAGGAGGCAGAGAGACGAGTTAGAAGACTGTCAGAGAGTCCAAGCATGAGCGGGTCCAACTACATTGGGAGAGGGTAGAGGACAAGGGGTACAGGAGGAGTAGGGAGTGAAGGACACTGGTAAGGCTCTAGATTGTTAATTTTACATCAAAGAAAGCATTTGCCTGGGTCATGTTCCCAATAACCTGGCTTTAATCGTTTAGGTTCACAAGAACGCCAGGATAAATTACGAGACATGGGCATCGTAGATATTCTACACAAACTGAGTCAGTCACCAGATTCAAACCTTTGTGACAAGTGAGTATGAATGCGAAAAGGCCTTGCTTTGGGCTGTGTTGGATTCTTTCATGAAAGGGTTTGAATTGCTTGGTAATTAATGGCCATACTTTTTAAATCCTTTAGATTCTTGGATTTTCTTTATAATTTTCTATGAGCCACTGTATGACATTTGAGTGAGCTGTAAACTAATGATTACCAAATTATTAAAGACTCTCATCTTATTGTGAATTAACATGAGTCTGGGCCATCTTAGTGGATTGGATCCAGAGGCCATTTGTGTACATTCGCCTGATCATTAGAATAGACATGCATGTGGCGTTTTGGAAAGCAGAAAAACCAGTAATGCAAACATTCATTAGCTCAAAACCTCACTGAACACCCGTTTTGTGCCAGGCTGGCCCAGCTGCTGGGGATACAAAAGCGACCACTAAGGAATCACTGTCCTCAAAGAGCTCATCATTTCCTGGTAGCGTCGAGAGTTATAATCAGATACTCAGCTAACCTCGAAAGAGCCGTAAATGCTCTTCCTAGCTGTGTGTTCTCCCTTGTAACAGCCTTCACTTTCCATTTCACATTTGTATAATAACAAATCAGGGAACATCAGTACTTTGAGTCTCTAGACTCTTGAGCATGGCTTAGAAGCCCTTCAGCCCTTAATGGTCTGGCTCTGCCTTTCTCATCTTCCCTGCACCCACCATGTACACCCCATACTGCAGCCATACCTGTCCGCTTACAGTAGCACACCTTCATGCATTTACACATTCTGTTCCATCTACTTTGCTATCCCAGTCTCCTCTCCTCTGAGTCCCCATTCATTCATCAGGTATCTCTTTTTAATACCTGCCTTCTGCCAGGCATTGTTTTAGGCACTGGAGATATAATGGTGAATAAAATTGATGAAGTCTTTGCCCTCATGTAACTTACATTCTAGTATAGAAGATAGATGATAAACAAATGAATACGTAACACAGTATCAGGTGATGAGAGGTACCGTGAAGAAAAATAAAGCAAGGTGAAGGAATGGAAGATCAAGAAAATTTATTTTAGGTTAGCCAGTAAAGATCTCTCTGAGGATGACATGATCAGAGACCTGAATGAAATAAGGAAGATTTCATCTGGGCAAATGCTTAGATGAAGAGTATTACAGACAGGGGTGATAGTGGGTTCAAAGGCCCTGAAGCAGGAGTGAACTTGGTATGTTCAAGGAATAGCAAGAAGAACAGAGGGCTAATGAAAAATAATGAGAGGGAGAATGCTAATAGGTGGAAGAAGCCAGACCATGAAGAGCCTTGTAGGTAAGGTAAGGACTTTGGCTTTTATTCAGAGTTTAATAGGAAATCATTGGAGACTGTTAAGGAGAGGAGACATTATCTGATTTGAATTCCTTTTTTCCTTTTCCTTTTCCTTTTCCTTTTCCTTTTTCTTTTTCTTTTCTTCTCTTTCGAGATGGAGTTTCACTCTTGTTGCCGAGGCTGGAGTGCAATGGCGTGATCTTGGCTCACTGAAACCTCTGCCTCCTGAGTTCAAGTGATTCTCCTGCCTCAGCCTCCCAGGTAGCTGGGATTACAGGCGCCTGCCACCACACCCAGCTAATTTTTTTGTATTTTTGTAGAGACAGGGTTTTACCATGTTGGCCAGGCTGGTCTCAAACTCCTGACCTCAGATCATCCACCCACCTCGGCTTCCCAAAGTGCTGGGATTACAGGCCTGAGCCACCACGCCGGGCCCTGATTTGAATTTTTAAAAGATCACTCTGGTGACTGTACAGAGAACCATCTGTAGGATGGCAAGAATGGAGGCACAGAGACCAGTTAAAGGCCATTGTAATAATGTCGGCAAGGGAGGGGGGGATTCTTATTGGAAGTATTGAGAAGTGGTTGGATTCAGGATTTAATCTGAAGATAAGCACCAACAGGACTTACTCACAGATTCAGTATAGGATGTTAAAGAGAGGAAAGGACAATGTCTAGGGTTTTAGCCTGAGCAACTGGACAGAGGGTGTTGCCGTATACCAAGATGGTGAGGAATATAGAAGTGGGTTGCAGTAGGGAGCATCAAGAGTTCTTGTTTGGGTATGCCAACGTTAGGATGCCTATTAGATATCCAAGGGACTTGGAAGAGCAGGGCTGTAAATCTGAATGGTATTTATTTATTTATTTATTTTTTGAGATGGAGTCTTGCTCTTTCACCCAGGCTGGAGTGCAGTGGTGTGATCTCGGCTCATTGCAAGCTCCGCCTCCCGGGTTCATGCCATTCTCCTGCCTCAGCCTCCCAGTAGCTGGGACTACAGGTGCCCACCACCGCGCCCGGCTAATTTTTTGTATTTTTAGTAGAGACGGGGTTTCACCATGTTAACCAGGATGGTCTCGATCTCCTGACCTTGTGATCCACCCGCCTCGGCCTCCCAAAGTGCTGGGATTACAGGCGTGAGCCACCGCTCCCGGCCAATCTGAATGGTATTTAAAGCCATGGAGCTGGATGAAGTCTCCTAGAGCAAGTAAAAAAGAGAGAAAGGAGAACTAAGGACCAAGATCTAGAGTCCCCCCAGCATTTAGGCAGTGACAAGAAAGATGCAGCAAAGGAGCAGAAGGAACAGCTAGTGAGGCAGGCAGAGACTCAGGCGCATAAGGTGTCCAGAAAACAAAGGAAAAAGATGCCTGGACAGTGACCATTTATCCTTCAAAACTCATATCAGGTTGCCATGTCCTCCAAAAAGCCTTGCCTGACCCACTCTCCACCCTCCCCTCCAGGCTTTGCCAGGGATGCTTTTTGTGCTCTCGTAGCATCTGTAGAACACGTCACACTGTGCCTTGGCTGTCAGGTTGTCTGTCTTCTCCACTGAAGGGGAGAGGAACTTAACTAACTCCTCTGAAGTAAATGGCTCTTCCAGATTGTGAAGCACACAGGACAGGCTGGTCCTCTGCTTCCCCGAAGCTTACCATCCTGTAGGCTAAAGAAGAATAACTAGGCTGGGCACAGTGGCTCATGCCTGTAATCCCAGCACTTTGGGAGGCCAAGGCAAGCGGATTATGAGGTCAGGAGTTCAAGATCAGTCTGACCAACATAGTGAAACCCCGTCTCTACTAAACTCCAAAAATTAGCCGGGCGTGGTGGTGTGTGCCTGTAGTCCCAGCTACTCGGGAGGCTGAGGCAGGAGGATCACTTAAACCCAGAAGGCAGAGGTTAGGGTGAGCCGAGATTGCACCACTACACTCCAGCCTGGGCAACAGAGCAAGACTGTCTCAAGAAAAAAAAAAAAAGAAAGAAAAAGAAAAAAAAAAAAAAGAGGAAGAAGAAGAACTAAATAACTGCAGCCCAAGGCTGCTGGTCAGATGAATGTACCATCAAAGTCAAGTCCATCCACATGCTGAAGGCTGGATTTGAGCTTGTACCTTGAGGACTGGAACCACCTCCACAGCTGCTGGCATAAACGATGGGCTCTGTCAGCCCATTTCTTCTGCCTGAGAGCCAGATTGTTCACGGGGGGTTTTATCTCATATTTATTCAGAAGTAAAAACAGATTTTACTTAAAATCATCTCAGGGATGACATAGGATGGTTAAGACAGGCCTTACCAGCATCAAGTGGGATAGGTTTAGCCTGCTTGCTTAGACCACTCTGGTGCTGTTTTCACATAAGTTTTTAGCTCATCTTAAACTTAAACCATAAAATAATAGAATCAAGGTCTGAGCTACCCAACCTGAGTCCATCTAAGAAAGGGTAATCTTGCCTCCAAAACCATTCTTCTAAAAAGACTCCTTAGATAATGACAGTAGAAAGACAGTAAAGGTACAGTGTCTGAGACCCAAAATAATCAAACCTAGCCAACCTCTGAATAAGATCCAGAAGGAGTTTGAATTTGGCAGATTTAAAGAGCAATACAGAATTTCGATCAAGACCCTCGTGGTATTCGCATCATGGTACAGTAAAGTCTATCACCTGAAGAATACATCTCTCAGGTTCCTTTTGTCATTAAGGCTTTGATCCTTTGACTTTCAGATGCTTACAGATGAGGAACTATTGCTAACCAGCCCTCTCCACCCAGGCTTAGAGGGCTTCAGGGTTGCAGGGTCCCAGAGCTCCCACCTCCATCAGAACTGCTCTTCTCAACCTCTTTAAGTATTTGGGGAGTCAGGTGGATGGTCTGTGGCATCATTCATAAACTTGTTTCTGAAAATGTCCTTGTAGAACCCAACTTGCTCATAACGTGGAGATAATCTTTCTAGAGCTTTCTGTTCTGATGGATTGGACTATTCACAATATCATCTTTAGAGTCTTACATAATTGCAAGAATACACCTTAGTATACCACTTAAAAAACTGTTGTGTCCATTACTGCAGAAACTGCACTTGAATCCAGCTTATTGTATGCATAGTCTACTTGGTATTAGTTTGATCAGCTATTGTACCTTTCCATAGGTAGACTTTCTTTCCATAGCTTAGAAGAGACCATTGCTGAAACTTGACTTCCTAACTCCCACAATTGCAGCCTCTTTAGAAACTTTACCAAGTTTGTGATAGGAATAGTAAAGGAGGCCTCTTTGGGCCCACCTCAAAGGAGGCCACTTTTACAAGGATCAGGATAGATTAAGTCACTGTTCGCATTATTTTTTGGTTTGTTTTTGGGTTTGTTTGTTTTTTGTTCTTTTGTTTTTTTTTTTTTGAGATGGAGTTTCACTCTTGTCGCACAGGCTGGAGTGCAATGGCACGATCTCAGCTCACTGCAACCTCCGCCCCCCAGGTTCAGGCCATTCTCCTGGCTTAGCCTCCGAAGTGGTTGGGATTACAGGTGCCCGCTACCACACTCGGCTAATTTTTGTATTTTTGGTAGAAACCGGGTTTCGCCGTGTTGGCCAGGCTGGTCTTGAATTCCTGACCTCAGGTGATCCGCCCTCCTCAGCCTCCCAAAGTGCTAGAATTACAGGCGTGAGCCACAGCACCCGGCCTACATTCTATCTTTTCCTTTCCACCTGGCCACCTTCTTCCCCCATCACCGTAACAACATACATCTCACATTGATCAGTTACGGTGTCATCAGGTGTGATGAGAAGAACAAGATGAAATTGTAGCCTTCTTCCACAGTTCTGAGGCATGTGAAGCATAAGACAGCCTCATCCCATGGGCTCTTGGCCCCTTCCATGCACCTTCTAATCACCTCAACACCATTTCCTTGGTCAGTTTTCTTATTTGCTTCCCAGAACCCTAAGTGTTCTCCCCTAGTGTTGTGCCTCACTGCATAAAACCTACATGGCAGTAAGAAAAAGTAAAGAATTTAAGACCTATCACAACTATATGCCAGTGACAAAAGAAAACATAGAATGTCAGCACATACCAGGGACTGTGGAATGTCACTGAGCTGCAGCAGGTTTAAGTGCAGTAACAGCCCTCTGAGACAACCACAGGAAGAAGAATATAGCCAGAGTAGATTTCAAGTGTCTACCCCTTAAGGCAGGTGCCCACCTGGGCTCACCCCAATTCCCTCTGGAGATTTACTTTTTTAGACTTCCCTAGCTATCATCATTGAGCCATAGGGTTTTTTACCCCAATTACAATTCTGAGATGATGGCTAACAGGAATTTTGTGATTTCAGGGCAAAGATGGCACTGCAGCAGTACCTGGCATGATGGGAGTGCCCCTGGGCACCTGCGAGCATCCCACCTCCTTGTTTAAGGAAGTACAGGAACCAGCCTCATTTGATTCCTTCTATTTGCACAAGTCACCTTGGACTGCAGGGAGCTGTTTTGCAAAAGCAGTTTAGTAGGCTTAGATCTCAAATTCATCTTGAGAACATTTTTTTGAGGTAGTAATTTCCTCAGAAGACTCTTGTGTTTTGTTTTGGTTTTTTTTTCTGAGCTACTCGGACTCTTTATTAGAACAATCAATCATTTTCCTTTGGACCTACAATTTTTTGCCTATGCTGCAGCCACTTTGTGAGTGAGAATGAATATGTCTGTGTGAACACACAGGCATGCGTGTGTATGTGCACGTACATGGGCCAGAATGAATGGATGTGTGTGTGTGAGGGATACCTCAGATTTTTCTTTTCTTATTTTGTGTGAAAATCTCTTTTCTACAGATTTTCCAGGGTTTAAGCATTGCTTGCTGTATAAAAAACTTTACTGAATTATATACAGTTTGAATGAAATGTTATTTTAAAAACAAAACAATTGTTAAGTGTTCCATAAAGGTTATGTTGAATTTTGGTCAGATGAATATTTGTAAGTAAAAAATATATGCATTTCTGAACCTCAACTTACATAGATTTTCTTTATATAAAAAAAAAAAGAAAAAAAAGAAAAAGTTGGCTATAGTTGGCCTGATTAACAGGCACTATACATGGTGCTGTGCAAAATAGTAAGCTAGCATCTTACTGCCGTCAATATTAGCAGGTACAGAGCCTTTTTTCATCCTAATTCAGTAAGTTCTCAGGCTTCCAAGTCAAATGGAGGAGTAAAGTGAGGCAACAGATTCACCATAGGCTTTTTGAAGCATCAAAGGGAAATATAACTACTGATAGTGAAAGCCCAGCCATGACCCAGATGGGCTTACCCTTGACAGGAACTGGGGACCAAGAGCCTCCCAATTGCCCTAACTCCTGTCATTGGTATTAGCAATATCTGGCCAGATTTAGAACCAGTCATGGAAACTTGTGCTCAGACTAAAAGTAGGTCATCACTTCCCAGAAACAGAACACCTTGTGCTTCCTGAAACAGCATATATCACTGTGAAACTGAAGAATGTTCTACACACACCCCTGTAGAAAGAAAAAAAGAACAGGATAGTTTAGAAAGCTTTCTCTTAGCTGTATTCAGCAAATTTCATACTAGTTGCTCAGGATTGCTAGTTGGTATGCTTTTGTAAAACGAGATTGAAATTTAATAAAAGATACAACTAAAATCTTTTCCTGCATGAAGCTAAAAGCACTCAAGTTGGGAGAGGGGCAGGGGAATCTCCCCAGGATGACTGAAGATGACTTCTTTTTACAGCAAGTACTGTTAGCCTTTCTGAACCCCTTAGCTTGGCCCCTGCTCCAACTTCTGGGTCAGCGGCAAGGTGAACTCAACAGAAGTTGCTCTTGACTGTTTGAAGGAAGAAGCAGCCTGCCTTTTCTTTTTGCTAAAAGAAGGTCAAAGGCTTCACAACCAGGATGCAAGGTCTGCGGTCCAGAAGCTTGCGGTGAGTGTGTGCCACTGATGGAGCCCCAGGCCCACCCTCAGCCACTCCTGATGGGGTTGCTCACACTGCAGCTGCCCTATCACCACCCTGCACGTTCCTTGGAAGATTTAAATGTTTGGTTGCAAATGAATGTTTTAAAAATGTATTTAATGCAATTTTTCCTGCTGTCGACATGGCCACCCAAGATTCAAACACAGAGACTTCCAAGTTATTTTTTCAGAACATCACTGATTTTAAAATCTGTCACAACAGGACTTGGTTTTGTGCAGATATCAGAGTGCTAATGTGAGAAACCCAGTTAAAAGAAAACTTAGTTTATTGGGAAGAAAGCCTTAGGCCCACTCGTTGTTTCTAGAACTGTGAAAATATCCTTGGTTGGCATTTTTAACACAAAACGCTATAGTGTTGGTATTAAATAGTACCAGGTAAATATAAAGAAACCAATAATGAATTGCTGAGACAATCTTGAACCCAAATAGCATTAGAAAGCTCAAGGCCCAATGAAATAACACTTTCACACTTAAACTCTGTGGATAAATTTTGCCTGTGGGTATAAACAGATGGTCAAATTAAAAATGCTTTACTATAATTAACTTTTCTGATTTGAATGAAGGGAAATGTATTTATTGAAACAAAGCTGTTTGCTGCTTTATGCAGGTGCAGTGTTCAGTCAGCAAGGAAGTGGGAAGAGTGGACATGGTCTTGTGTCTACACCCAAGTTCTTAACTAAGCTTCTCGCTCTAATACTGCATTCTGTTTCTCCTTTTGTGCCCTGATTGTAATCCAAAATTTATGAACTAGAAAAGAATGTCCAATTTAATAAGTTGCATTTTTTTTTCTTTAAGCACTTTATTCAGAACAATACATGTTCTTCTGGTAGTGTTTGGATAATATGATTTTAACACATGCTAATAAAAGCCAAGAAAAATCATGGCAACTTCTAAAAAGGAGTCTGTTTTCCAAATGTCTAGAACATTAGGAAACATCAGAAGATAATGTGTACAGGCTTTTGGAACCTGTGATTCTTGGTAAATGAAGGGCTGGGAAGTGGCTTTGCATTTCAGAGTGGGACCCAGTGCCTTAAGGTAAGTGTGGCTTCCAGAGGCATCTACAGCAGTCTGGGGACCCCTCTCTTTTTGGCCTCCTTCCGAAGGCCAGCAGACCCTTCACAGGTGGCCACTCCCAGCCACAAGATATCCCGTCCCCAATGTCATGTCCACCCCCTCCATCCTGTTCTCCTTAGGTATGCCCCATCTCCACTGCCACCAGCTGCACAGTATGCAAGAGCTTGCTATCCCTCTGCAAGGACACACAGGTGCTCTTCGTCTACTACGCACTGCCACCTTTTCCCATCTCTGAATTGTAGGCACACCTCCTATCTCCAGGCCTCACTGGAAACAAAGCCAAGGACACCTGTGCCAGAGTGTGGCGGGAGGATGATGAGGTGGCTAGCAAGAGAGGGAATAATCGTGGTGGGAACCTCTGAGAGGACCCAAGGTTAAGGCGAAGAGAATAGGAGCAGGGCCAAGCAGGCCCCTGTTTCCCATAACTGCCACAGGGAAAACTTGAAAGTGAGGCCTAAAAAAGGAGGAAAGGGGGAGTCCCACCCCAGATCTTGATGGAGGGCTGACAGAATGGTTCCAATTTCTTGCCATCTGGGATAGGGACTGGTGCTGTCCCCATCCTGCCCCTTCCCTGTTTACTGGGCAGAGAGGCACATGTTTATTTCCAGCATGAGAGAAGGTCCAGGATGTGGCTTTAGGGAAGGCTGACGGAACTCCCCAAGGGCCACTGAGTGGACTACTAAGCCACCTTTTCTCTATCTCTGCAGCCCCTGGCTCCTGGCTTTGGCAAGCAATCTGCCCTCAGTCTGAGTGGAGGTCCAGAGCCAGTCCTTAAACCACCCTCCTTGACTTCATGGAGCCCAGCCTGCCCTCCTCCTTGTCAGGCACTCACACCCAGGAACCAAGGGTTCTTAAGGCCAAAAACAGCACCCATCCTTTACTTCCGTATTTGCTTCTATTGTGGGAAACCAGGCCTAGGGTCTCCGCCAATGAGTTCCATCCTCTGGGAGTGGGCTGATATTTGAGCCACTCTCGGGAACCCCCTTACACCCCATTCCCCTGTTCCCTATGCCATGAAACTTGTGGACTCTTAGAGATGCCCTGCAATGCTGAACCCACAGCATCCCTGAGTCACCAGTAATGGGAGGAAGGGGCATGTCACCATTCCTCCCACTTCTGCCCCATCACCTAGTGCCCCACTTGCTTTCCCACTGCCCTGCCCAGCTACTTCATCCATCACTGACACAAGAACACTCCCCGCCAACAGGCTCAGTTCCCCAACCTCATTTTCCCCTCTCTCCCCTGCTTTGGGAGGTTCTGGTGGCTCCATCTCTCATCTCACCAATGTTGGAAGATCCTTGGCTTCCCAGATTCTGGGGAGATCAGATGGCTGTCAGCTGGGTGCACCCCTCCAAGTAGCTCATTCAGAGCCACACACACCTGTGGTGTGGAAACCCAGGCACAGGGCTTCTCCAAGTCGTTTGTCACTTGTGAAGTGGGCACAGACCATATGGGCCCCGCTCTTGAGCCCACTCCCAAAGGGAAGAGCACAGCCCCATGGTGGGCTGTGAGTCTGGGGATCTGGAATAGTGCATCCAGCTTCCTGACAGGTCCTGTCAGTGAGGGCTCTGTTGGGCACATTAAGATCCTGTACAGTTTCCGATGAGCACTGGACATGTGTGTTTCCATCCAGGGGTGGCATGAGGTCCTGGGAAACACAGTGGCCTTAAATAGTAGGGCCTACTGAAGGTCACTGGCCTTGGTTCCCAACTGTGGGGACTGACTTAACCGTGTGTCCCCAGAGCCAGCTCAGGGCCTAGCACAGACTGTGTTGTGCTAAGCTGACGAAGTGTGATGCACCCACGAAGATGTCCTCTGGGAGCTAACTGCCTATTTAAAGAACTTCAAGTCATGGACAAAACCAGCAAGGAGGAAGACGCTGGCATTTGCTTCATGGTGTAGAAGAACATGGCCTTCTCCTCAGGAAAAAGTATGCCTGCACTTGGCAAATTTACAGGTAAAGTGGTTAGAGGGGGTGGCATTGTGTGCTAATAATTCCCAAGTGGTCATAAGAGCTACTTTTTACTGAAATCCTCTGTCCCTCAAGAGAAGAACTGTAGAGGGATGGCTAAGCCAGGCAATTCAGTGAGAGCTGAAGGCAACCTGGCCCCACTAGGAGCTCTCAGCTTTTAAATTTAGGTGTCAGCCAGAATCAGAAGCCAGAGAAATGGGGGAGGGATGCGTCAAGAAAATTAGATGAATCCTGGTTCCAAATTTAATGTCTAAGCATTGCTTTATGAACATGCCCTGGTAATGGAGAACTGCAGATGGGAAAATCTGGCAGCATTAAATGACTGTTGGTGTGACTTGGGCAGGCAGTGTGAGGAAGCATTTGGAGCCTATTTATATCTGCCTAGGCATCAGTGTGCCTGGAAGTGTCATAGCCAATCTTGCTGCACTGTTTTCAAGCTCATGGTTACCAAATTAAGTTCTAAAATTGTTTAATTCATAAGGTAGATTTATTGTTGGGGAAACACCATCTCATATAACCCAGTATCCTCTGAGATGACACTTGTATCTCACAACAGGATGTAATAACTGATGTTCAATTATTTTGTAAAATCCCAAAGACAGAAAAAAAAAAAAAAATGTTCTACATACTGTTTAATAAGGCAGAAAAGTATATACTATTCTCTTTCTTTACTTTTTTTTTATTATTAAGACGGAGTCTCACTCTGTCACCCAGGCTGGAGTGCAGTGGCATGATCTCGGCTCACTGCAACCTTCACCTCCCGGGTTCAAGCGATTCTCATGCCTAAGCCACCCAAGTAGCTGGGATGACAGGTGCACGCCACCATGACCGGCTAATTTTTTGTATTTTTAGTAGAGACAGGGTTTCACCATGTTGGCCAGGCTGGTGTCAAACTCCTGATCTCAGGTGATCCACCTGTCTCGGCCTCCCAAAGTGCTGGGATTACAGGCGTGAGCCACTGTGCCCAGTCATATTATTTTCATTGTCTACAGAAGACAGCTAAACCAAAAAGTATTGGTACTCAAAAGAGTAAATTCCGATTCTGGAGGTCTGTTTTGTGCAGTAGACCCCTGGTCACGTGCCCTGGAAGAGCAGCACAGCCATCTCAATCCACATCCTCGGGAAAGCAAAGCGCCTCAGCGGGCCCCGCTGTTGCTTCAGCCTCACCGCCTGTGGGATGACAGATGTTTGGTAGGACTCCGGAAACAGCCCTGTCCCAGACCTTCTGTCCCACCCACCATCCACGAAGAAATGGGAAGTTAAAGGTCAGAGCAGGAGGGCCAGCAAAGAAGTCCTGATACGTGTTAGGGACCAGGAATTAAATAAATTAAGATGGATAACATTGAGCATTTAATTCGTGTCAGATGCCAGACCAAGAGCTTTACATCCTGTCTTTCATCTTCACAACAGCTCTATGATGAAGATTTTTATTATGAGGTTATTTGTGGTTATGACGAGTCTATCATTATCTCCATTTCACAGATGAGGAAACTGAGGCCCAGAAAAGGTAAGTAACTTTTCAGAGGCTCTTCAGCTGGGGAATAGTGGAGCCAGGATTCAAACCCGGGATTGTCTATCACCTTGACTCCTGCCTTTTTTTAGCAGGAATAGTGCTAAGTACAGTGGAGGCATATGCTGCTCCCCAAAGCTGAGAGTGACACATCAGAATAAATGGGCAGAACAGCACCCCAGCCAGGCTGCCAGTGTATGCAAAGGAGGCTGTGCACTTATTCCCAGGATGTGGTCTGCAGATAGCCCCTTTTCTCATCACCTGAGGCCAAAAAGTCAGTCTCATGATCTTCCAGCACTCCCAACAGCCCAGTGAGAACTTCCCAGCCACCTGCCACAGACTTGGCTCTGAGTTACAGCTATTTGCTTCCAATTACCACCCCCCATTCCCAAAAGCTTGAAGGGGCCCCACAGCCCTGGACACATAAGGAAATGCATCATGGACTCTCTGAGGGCAGGTCTCAGAGGAAAGCTGGCCTGGAGTGTCAGTGGGTCTCTGATCCACATAGAGCCACACTTCCCAAGGTTTCCTGGCTCCCCAACCTCTGTGGCACGCTCAGCTTGTTCCTCAGCTGGCAGTGGGAATAATTCTACTTCACAGAGCAGTGGCAAGTTCACCTATTTTGACTTGGCTGCATTTCAGATCTTGAGACCATGAGCATATCAAACATTTAGGCAAATATATTGATTAAAACCCAAACATTTAGACACATGTTTAAGATGTGAATGTGACCTCCCAAGAATCCAACCCTTACATCCTTTGGGTTTTCCCAAGATAATCATCTCCCAGCCCCTTCCACTCATTTCATGTTCAAACCAGAGACATGTAATGTAGCAGTTCCACTGGTTGTGCGGTAGACTGAGTCACATGGGCTTCGGACCCCTTGGGGTTATCACCCAGATTTGGAGGTGGCGATGCCACCTGGCATGCCTTTCCCAGAGGCTGTCTGAATGCTTCCCATGAAGGGAAGGTCCTAAACAACGGTCATGCATTGAAATGTGGGGCTGAGGGAGATGAGGTCACAGCAGGCTTCAGGTCGCGGGCCCTTCCGTATAGCTGCATTTCTCAGTGAGCCCTTAGGGGCTTCACATGGAGAGTGTGGAGCAGGTCTGGCCTCTGACTGGCTTTGAGGTAGGCTTCCAGAAAGTTAATGAAATTTTTCCAATGGTTTCCACAGGGAAATGCAAATAAAGTACTTTTTGTAACAAAAATATGACTCCAAGATAAGCAGCAAAAAATTTAATGAGGTATTAAAAAAGCAACATTTAATGTTGCTCTATGAGAACACAAAACAGTTTAGTATTGATAGTCAAGTTATATAATGACCTGTATTTTCAGAACAGGACTGTATTAGGTTGAAGACTTAGTTGCCAAAAATTATCAGTCCTCCACACACTCAAGCACATAGTCACAAATACCTTGTATCTATGATTTAATAAAGACCAAGTCTGCCTTGATGACTTACCCTGAGGGGCTTCTGTATCTTTGTCTGAAAATTTCAAACTGGGGAAGAGCAATGCCAGTTCTCTGTCAGCATCTTCTCTGTCCCGGCTTCCATGGACAGCATTGAAGGGCATTTCTGTGCCGTACTGAGCTCGGAGACTGGGAACATTGGCAAAATGTAAAAGAAACAATTGTTTCATTTGAAAAGAAATGTCTTGCTTTCTGGCAACATGATCACCAACTACCAATCAGCACCCTGCATTCCTGTGAAATTGATTTCTCTGCAGGAAATACCAAGAACAGCAGCAATGACAATAGTAGCTGGCATTTATTTGGTCATGGCAGTGTGCTGGGCACATAGTTGGGTACTTTACATGATCCCATTACATTTTCGCCACAGCTCTATGAGGGAGTCTACTGTTACCCCCATTTTAAAGATGCATGATTAATGGTGTAAGCACAAGAGCTGCCATTTTTTCGATATTACTACCAAAGGCTAGCACCATACGAAGTGCTTGATAAAGTTGTGCATAGTTATCCTTGCAATAGCCTCGTAAGATAATATTACTACGATTTCCTGTGTGTCAAGCACTACTCTCGGTGAGATATATACATGTATGTATACACAATCCTGATGGATGCTCATATCCCCATTTTACAGTTGAGAGAACTCAGGCTGAGAAGAGACTTGCAGTGACCTAAGATCTGAATCCTGAGCTGGCTTTCACTAGCCCAGCCTGCCTCATATATAAATGTTCCTGGTCCCCTATAGCTACAAAGTACAACTGCAGTTCCTTGGCCTCTCTAATTTCTTTCCCGTTGTCTGGGCCTGTCAGCTTCAAAGGCCAAGGTACAGTGGATTTGGATTGCTGGCGCCAAGCTAAACACTCCCAAGTCCAAGGAGCAGGCCAAGCAAGCCCAGTGCAATGTGCAGAACAAGGTACTCAGACTCCCGAGGGCCTCAGGACACCCTGATGGGGAGTAGGTTTGGATGGCGTTGAGGCTACAGTGCAGATTCTCAGGCCCTGGCCCAGAGTCTCTGATTGACAGGCTTGAATGGGGCCCTAGAATCTGTATTTTCCTGGGAGTACCCTGTGGAATCCTCTGGCTGAAAAGAGAAAACAGCGACTGAGGAATGAATCCAGAAACAGCCTTTAGAAGAGGACAGAGCAGGAAGAGGAGGCAGCTCACAGGAGGCACTCAGCAAAGGCTGGGGACTGAACCAGAGGGGGAAGATGTCAGGGTCTCCCCAAGTATATAAGAGAGAGGCTCCTGGCCATCAGAGAGTCCTCTGTGTTACCCGTGATTCTAGGCTGAACACTGAGTGGGACTCAGCCTCCTGGGATGCAGGTTTTAAGATGGATGAAAGGACCACAGTTGGTGACATCACCTTTCAGGCTGCTCCCTCCTGGCCACATTGGGGTCACAGGGGCCCATGACGGTTCGCCAGGTAGTGACCACGTCCTCGAAGCCCTCAGTCCTGGTGAGGATCAGGAGGTGGCTCGGTCCACTGCACATGTGATGTACCAGCTTCTCAAATGCCTCCTAGGCACGGGGAGGGAAAACAGTGACCAGGGCAGGAGCTGCTAGGGCCTGCAGAGGATCAGCGAGCCCATCTCACCCACAGAATGGGAGGGAGTTAGTGAGCAGCCTTGCTACCAGCTAGCATGCCCATGGCCACTCAGCCACTGCACCCTGTCTGCCTGGCCACCTCTGCCTGCTGTGGAGGGTGTCAGGGATGGGTGGTAGTGATGACCAACTACACTCAGAGAACTCAGAATGACGAGACTTTTAAGTTGACTCATTTGGGAGTAAACATGAGATTATATAAGTTAGGCAGAGACATTCAAAAGACCATATCTATGGAAATCGTGTGATGCTGGATAACCAAGGGGTGAAATATAGTTGCTATTTTTTTTTTTCATGCAATGCCTCACAACCCTTCCTCCCTCCTCAAGTAACAGTACTCTGGTTTTCCTTCAGGGAACAGCCCTTACCCATTTCAGTTGGTCCAAGTTTGACTGACAACCATGGGATGCCTATTCCCCAACACACAAACACCCCTGACCTGAGAGGAAGGGTTCTGACCCAAGCTAAGCCAAGAAGACTCCCAAGCAGGTGGGTCATCAGCAGAAGCAAATGGAAGGTAGTTAGATCTGAATTATCCAATGGCAGTACCTAAAGTGATATGCTCAAGGCTTTGCTTCGAGATCCCTAGCTTCCTTTTGTGTCCAAGCCCTTCTCATTAAACTCTCCCTTCAATTCTGTGAGTTATGGACTATGCTTCTAATAAATTCCTTAATTCATTTCTTAGAGTCAAAACCTTTTCTTTGCAACCAAAAAACTTTACCTGATACAGCCTATTGTCATTCTGAGAACACATTCATGACCCACTTGCTGTTCCTATTTTGGTTCTTCATAATTTCTTCTGTCACAAACTAATATCAATCTATAAGCATAATGTTGGAGGAAGAGAGACGACAGTGTGTTGAACTTGTGGAAGTAGATGAGCTGACCTCTCCAGCTTTGTGTTGGTAGAAAAGTTGCACTTCTGCCTCTGTCATGGTTCTCTCTTCATTTGTTAGAATTTCAAACCCAGCTTCCTGAATCTGTAGAATATATATAAATATTCTAAAAGGGTAAATCAAGCCCAAATTCACATTGATTAATTAATTTAGTTGAAAGGTAAAAAATAAAGACAGGCCACATTAAAGGCTGTGGAGACACTGATCCCCACATTATCTGTCCCAGTCAGATTTAACATTTTCATTTACTTGAATGGAGTTTGAGCTACAACCCCTTAGAAGTCATCTTTCTGCACTAAGATATCACTGCCCGGTGCCCCATCCCTGTTTATCCACAAAAGAGGACATAAGGACAGTGGTGCATGGTAAGTGTTGTCTCTCTTACCTTCATGATAATCTCATCAGTCTTTCCATGGGCCACTGCATCTGGTTTAATGATGGCCAAGGTACAGGTCCTCTCTGATGAAACTAAGCCAAAAAATGGTGCTGTCAGATGCTGATGTTTGAGGCTCTTGGGAGGCCATCCACAAAAAACGATGCAACCTCTACGCAATGCTCCATTGCACCAAGTGCCAGGCACAGGCTTGGGCTCTCAGAGTTCCCTTCCCTGGCCTCTTAGTTTTGCGCCTGCAAACCTGGACTCTGGTGGATGCACCAGTCTGACTCCAGACCTGAGGCCAGACCTCAACCTCCATCTTGCTGCAAGGAACAGAGACTCAGAGACTGGCTCAATGAACCTGGACAGGTGGCAGAGGAGGAACATGGGGGAAGGGATTGCTGAAAGACTGCTTGGGACCAGAAATCCAGAAACAACTGAATTGAGTTGGCCTAGGGAGTGGGAAAAAGAGGAGGTATAGGAGAAAGTGAGAGGGGGGCCTGGAGCATGGGCAACACAGGCCTGGCTGCCCTCACCCTCTCATGATTCCCAGCCTCTACCTGCTGTCTGCCACATGCTCTCTTTTCACTCTACTGGTTCCTGTGCCTCTGCTACTTTTTCCCTTTCCTGCCATGTGGCTAAAAATGGCTCCTCCAGGCCCTGAGTCTGCATGATGTTCCATGACTTCTCAGCTCCAGCACATACTACCAGATTGCAGTTTCAGTAGTCTGTCTCCATTCAAGTTCTCCTGAGAGAAGCCAGATTGCCCCACTCATTGGTTGTAGCCAAGGTACCAGCCCTAGCTCACTGGCCAGTCTGCTGATTGACTGCCCTTGAATGAGCATCCACCAGTCCAATTAGCTGTGACAATGAGGGAGCTGCCACAGGATCAGAGTCCACTGCTTAGGCCCACAGGAGCTGTAGGGAGGTCTGTGTCTAGTCCATGAGCCCATCTCCATTGTCCTCCTGCTTATATTATATAAACTTGTCTTCGGTGAGTTATCTACACTCTCCACAGAATCTTCATTCTCCCATCACCTATTTTGTTTTACATTGGTTGTGTTGAAATGAAACAAGACAATTCTACATTTAAAGAGGGCTTTCTACTCTGAAAAATCTCAAAAACATGTACTGCAAAACTATAAATGATTTCAAGCAACAAATCTTATTTCTTTCTGAGATTATTATTTCTAACATGAATATTTAGATTTTAAGAGAGTTTTACAATAAATTCCATTATAAATTGATTAGTGAGATCACCTAGAGGTAGAGGAAGAAGAAAAGAGACCAAAGCAGGGGCCTGGGGTGCTCCAGGTTAAAAGGGCAGCACAAGAAAAGCCAATGAAGGAGAAACTGAGGAGAGGCCAGAGACATAGAAGGAAAACAAGAAAAGTTGTGACATCTCAGAAACCGGAAGAGAAGGTTTTGAGAAGGAAGACATCGTGAACATCATCCCATTCTGCAGAAAAATCCCATAAGATATGCACTGGAAACTACCTGTTGGTGCCACCAATGAGCACCATTTCAGGGAGTAGTGAGTGCAGAGGTCAGATTGCAGCAGGTCGGGGCATGAATGGAAAATGAAGGTGGCCTAGAGTGTGAACAAAGGAAGCTTGGCTGTGAATAAGAGGAAGGCTAAGGGCAAGGGTGGTATCTTAGATGGTTTTCTAGGTGGGAGAGAATTGATTTGAGAAGAAATCATGGAGGAGGGAAGAAAGAGGAGATGATGCAACAGGGGAGCAACAAATGTCTCCTGCAGAATCACAATCACTGATTTTCTCTTCACCCTTGAAGTTTTGCTGTCCTAAACTGTGCCTTCTCTCTTGTTAGAATCCAACTCAAACAATTCTTATTCTCCACACATGTAAAAACAGCCTTTCTATTTCAAGCAATAATTTAAAAAATCTTCCTCCTCTTGTCAACACAGTTCCTGAGCCTAATTCTGGTTTTCCCTCATGTCTCAGTTACCACCAAGAGACACACCGTCCCAGCAACAGCCTTCCTAACTCAGCTTTTCTTCATTCTGTCAGGTCAAGTTGTTCTCATATGAAAGGTTCAAGAAGTACTGTGATACCCAGGAGTGTAAAATCTGCAAGTTAATATTTGGGGAATACAGGAAAGAGGTTGTAGGGCTCTGGGAAGGAAAGGTTTTCTAATGTTTAAGAAAGAGGTGAAAAAAGAAGCTTGAGCTTTTTTAAAAAGTTCAAATAAGAACTAAGGAAATACCAGCATCATTGCTTTCAATTATTGGTGTTGCTACCCTCCATTTTATTACATGCAGCTTTTTTGATGCCTGGTAATTGCGATGAAAGTCACACCTGTTATATTTGAACATAATCAAAATGCTGTGAAATGTGCCCAAAATGCTGATAAAGATCCAAAGAGAGATTTGACACAGTATGTTTGAAGTGAAGTGACTCGAGACAAAATATTTTATGGTTAAGCTTCCCAGAGTCATTCCAATTTATCTAGCAACAGGCTTCTCAATAGAAACTATATAGGCCAGGAGGCAGTGGAATGACATTTCCAAAGTACTGAAAGAAAAAAAAAAAAAACCTTCATCCAAGAATACTGTACCCAGCAAAGCTATCCTTCAAATATGAAGGCAGGCCAGGCGTGGTGGCCCAGCACTTTGGGAGGCTGAGGTGGGCAGATCACCTGACATCAGGGGTTCAAGACCAGCCTGACCAACAGGGCAAAACCCTGTTTCTACTAAAAATACAAAAAAAAATTTAGCCAGGTGTGGTGGTACATGCCTGTAAACCCAGCTACTGGGGAGGCTGAAGCAGCAGGAGAATCACTTGAACCCAGGAAGCAGAGGTTGCAGTGAGCCAAGATCGTGCCACGGCACTCCAGCCTGGGTGACAGAGTAAGACTCCATCTCAAACAAAAAAAAGAAGAAGGAATGCCTAAGGAAATCTTTAATCTGAAAGAAAAAAAATACTAGTATGCAAAAAGAAGACATTTGAGGTATAAAACCCACTGTTGGCCAGGCACAGTGGCTCACGCCTATAATCCCAGCATTTTGGGAGGCCAAGGCAAGTGGATCACTTGAGGCTAGGAGATCAAGACCAACCTGGCCAACATGGTGAAACCCCGTCTCTACTAAAAATATAAAAATTAGCTGGGCATGGTGGCACACGCCTGTAATCCCAGCTACCCAGGAGGCTGAGGCATGAGAATCACCTGAGCCCAGGAGGCGGTGGTTGCAGTAAGCTGAAATCGCACCATTGCACTCCAGCCTGGGTGACAGAACTAGAGTGAGCCAAGATCATGTCACTGCACTCCAGCCTGGGTGACAGAGCAAGACTGTCTCAAAAAAAAAAAAAAAAAAAACCCAGATGCAGTGGCTCATGCCTGTAATCCCAGCACTTTGGGAGGCCAAGGCAGGCAGATCACTTGAGGTCCGGGGTTTGAGACCAGCCTGATCAACATGGAGAAACCCCATATCTACTAAAAATACAAAATTAGCCAGGTGTGGTGGTCCATGCCTGTAATCCCAGCTAACTGGGAGGCTGAGGCAGGAGAATCACTTGAACCCGGGAGGCGGAGGTTGCGGTGAGCCAAGATCGTGCTAGCCTGGGCAACAAGTGAAACTCCATCTCAAAAAAAAAAAAAGAAATGAAACCAAGACCCAACTATATGCTGCCTACAAGGAACCTACTTTACCTGTAAAGACACATAGACTGAAAGTGAAGGCGTGGAAAAAGATATTCATTGCAAGTGGAAACCAAAAGAGAGCAAAAGAAACTATACTTAGAGAAGGTCACTATATAATGATAAAGGGGTCAGTTCATCAAGAGTAACAATTATAAATATCTGCCCAACACCAGAACACTCAAGTATATAAAACAAACATTAATAGATCTAAAGGGAAAGATAAACTGCAATACAGTAATACAATACTGCAATACATAGGGGACTTCAACACCCTACTGTTAGTAATGGACAGATCATTCAGAAAGAAGACAAACGTCGTAGTCAAACTGCATACTAGACCAAACAGACCTAACTGATATTTACAGAAGATTTCACCCAACTGCTACAGAAAAGACATTATTTTCATCAGCATGTGGAATGTTCTCCAGAATTGAGCAAATTATAAGCCACAAAACTAGTCACAACAAATTCAAAAAAGCAGAAATCATATATATCTTTTCTGACCACAGTGAAATAAAATTAGAAATCAATAACAAGAGGAACCTCAGAAACTACACAAACACATGAAAATTAAACAACATACTCATGAACAACAAATGCATCAGAGAAGAAATTAAAAAGGAAAATTTTTAATTTCTTGAAACAAATGAAAATGGAAATACCCATCCAAAATCTACAGGATACAGTAAAAGGAGTAATACAGTGAAGGGGAAGTTTGTAGCAATAAATGCTTATATCAAAAAACATAGGAAGACTTCAAATAATGTAATTGATGCACCCAAATGCACTAAAAAGGCAGTAACAAACCAAACCCCCGATTAGTACTAGGAAGCAAATAATAAAGATCAGAGCAGAAATAAATGAAATTGAGCCTAAAAAATACAGAAGATCAACGAAGCAAAAAGTTGATTTTTTGAAAAGATAAAATCAACGAACCTTTAGCTAGACTAAGAAAAAGAGATGACCCAAATAAAATCAGAAAGAAAATGGAGACATAACAACTGGAAACACAGAAATATAAAGAATCATTAGACACTGTTATGAACAACTATACAACAAATTTGAAAACCTAAAAGAAATAGATAAATTCCTGGATACATGCAATCTACCAAGATTGAACCATGAAGAAATAGAAAACATCAACAAACCAATAACAAATAACAAGATCACAACTGTAATAAAAAGTCTTCTGCCAAAGAAAATCTCAGGACCTGATGGCTTCAATTCTAAATTCTACCAAACATTTAAAGAATAACTAATACTGATTATACTCAAACTCTTCAAAAAAATTTGAAGAGGAGGGAAAACTTCCAAACTCATTCTGTGAGGCCAGAATTGCCCTGATAGCAAAACCAGACAAGGACACAACAAAATGAGAAAACTAGGCCAATATTCTTGATGAATATAGATGAAAAAGTCCTAAACAAAATACTAACAAACGAACTTCAACAACACATCAAAAAGATCATTCACTATGTGGGATTCATCCCAGGGATGTAAAAAGGGTTCATCATATGTAAATCAATAAATGTGATTCATCAAATCATTAACAGAACCAAGAACAAAAACCATATAATCATTCCAATAGATGCTGAAAAACCATTCAATAAAATTTGAATTCCCTTTATGATAAAAACCTTCAAAACACTGGGTATAGAAGGAACATACCTCAAAACAATAAAAGCCATGTATAACAAACCCACAGCCAGCATCATAGTGAATGGGGGAAATTGCAAAGCCTTCCCTCAAAGATCTCGAATAAGACAAGGATGCCTGCTTTTACCACTTTAATTCAAAGACCCTAGCAAAAAACTTTTAGAACTGATAAAACGAAATCAGTAAAGTTGCAGGATACAAAATCAACACAAAAACCCGTAGCATATGTATATACTAACAGCAAACAATCTGAAAAAGAAACCAAGAAAGCAATCCCATTTACAATAGCTACAAAGAATATAAAATATGTAGACTTCAATTTAACCAAAAGATGTGAAAGCTGTCTACAAGGAAAACTATGATATGCTGATGAAAGAAATTGAAGAGGACACACACACACACACAAATGGAAAGATATTCCATGCTGATGGATTGGGAGAATTAATATTGTTAAAATGTTAATAGTGCCCAAGGCAATTTACAGATTCAATGCAATCCCTATCAAAACACCAATGACATTCTTCTCAGAAATAGAAAATATAATCCTAAAATTTATATGGAACTACAAAAAACCCCAAATAACCAAAGCCATCCTGAGCAAAAATAACAAACCTGGAGGCATCACACTACCTGACTTCAGATTATACTACAAAGCTATAGTGACCAAAACAGCAAAATACTAGCATAAAAACAGACACAGAATAGTGAACTCAGATGTAAATCCACACATTTATAGCCAGCTCATTTGCAGCAAAGGTGCCAAGAACATACAATGCTGAAAAGGACATTCTCTTCAATAAATGGTGCTGGTTAAACTGAACAACCATATGCAGAAGAATGAAACTACACCCCTATTTCTCACCATATACAAACACAAAATCAAAATATATTAAAGGCATAATTCTAAGACCTGATACTATGAAACTATCAAAAGACAACATTGGGGAAATGCTCCTGGATATTGGTCTGAGCAAAGATTTTTTGTGTAAGACCTCAAAAGCATAGGCAACAAAAGCAAAAATAGATAAATGAGATCACATCAAGCAAAGAAGCTTCTGCAAAGCAAAGGAGACAATCAACAAAGTGAAGAGATAACCCACAGAGTGGGAGAAAATATTTGCAAACTATCCCTCCGACAAGGGATTAATAACCAGAATATATAAGGAGCTCAAACAACTCAAAAGCAAAAAGAAAGATAATCTGATTTTTAAATGGGCAAAAGATCTGAGTAGACATTTCTCCAAAAAAAGACATAAAAATGGCCAGTGGGTATATGAAAAAGGTGCTCAATATCACTAATCATCAGAGAAATGCAAATCACAAAATCACAATAAGATGTCATCTCACCCCAGTTAGAATGGGGACTATTAAAAAAAAAAAAAAGTCAGGGAGGCCAGGTGCGGTGGCTCACGCCTGTAATCCCAGCACTTTGGGAGGCCAAGGCGGGTGGATCACCTGATGTCAGAAGTTCAAAACCAGCCTGGCCAACATGGCAAAATCTAGTCTCTACTAAAAATGTAAAAATTAGCCAGGTGCGGTGGCTGGTGCTTGTAATCCCAGCTACTCAGGGAAGCTGAGGCACGAGAATTGCTTGAACCTGGGAGGCAGAGGTTGCAGTGAGCCCAGATCGCACCACTGCACTCCAACCTGGGCGACAGAGGGAGACTCTGTCTCAAAACAAACAAACAAACAAAAAAACAAAAAAAAAGAATAATGAGGTGAGGATGTAGAGCAACGGGAATGTTCATATACTGCTGGTATGAATGTAAATTAGCACAGCCACTATAGAAAACAGTATGGAGGTTCCTGAAAAAACAAAACTAGAACTACCATATGATCCAACAATCCCACTACTATGTATATATCCAAAAGAGAGGAAATCAAGAGATATCTGCACTCCCGTGTTTATTGCAGCAGTATTCACAATAGCCAAAATATGGAATCAACCTAAGTGCCCATCAATGCATGAATAAAGAAAGTGTGGTGTATATACACAAGGGAATATTATTCATTAATTAAAAAGATTAAAATCCTGTCATTTGTGGCAACATGGATGGAACTGGAGATCATTATGTTGAGTGAAATAAGCCCCCAAGCAAAGAACAACAAATAGCACATGTTCTTACTCATATGTGGGAACTTAAAAAATGGATCTCATGAAGATAGAGAGTAGATTGGTGATTACCAGAGGCCAGGAAGTGGAGAGAAAGAAATGAAGAGAGGTTGATTAATAGGTACAATCTACAGATAGACAGAAGAAATCAGACCTGGTATTCAAGAAATCAGCAGGGTGACTATAGTTAACATTAATCTTTTGTACATTTCAAAATAGCTAGAAGAAAATAATTTGGATATCCATAGCATAAAGAAAAGATAAATATTTAAGGTGATGGATATCCCAATTACCCTGATTTAATTACATGAATGTATCAAATTATCTCATGTACTCTGAAAATATGCACATCTATTATATATCAATTTTTAAAAGAAAATTATGAACCATTAAAAAAACCTTCTCAGAGTTCAGATTGCTCAGTAAACTGAATACTCATCTATTTTAAACATATATAAAATCTGAGTCTGCTTTGCTTTTTTCCCTTGCTCATTGGTTCTGCACTCACCCATGTCCTCATCTTCACCATTGTTCTTTCCATGGGAAACACATTCATCTTCATCAGAAAGAGCCTCATCTTTAATCTAGTACAAATTGGTCATTAAAAGAAAGTAGTTAGCTAATTAACATTACCACTAAGACCTTCAAAAATCTGTAGAAACTAAAAAAAGCAAAGCTCTAAAAAACAGAGAAAAAAATGTCAAAATTATCAGTCTTGGAAACTTTACAGGACCCTTTTTGGTAGTTGGGTGATGGTGTGGGACGGACAGAATTAGAATACAAGAAAATCTACTTATCTTAAGTTTTAGAGTCTGCCTCTTTTCATAACATTAAGTAGAGATAGAGAGTTGATAAGAAGACAAAGAATTGAAATGTAAGTAAATATTAAGAGATTGACTACGCAGTATAGAGAAGCGGTAAAGAGATAATATTCCCTTGGAGGAGGCACATGAAAATGTTAGCATTTGCAGTTTTCTTTTGTGAGGGAAAATGGCCAGTTTTCTTGGGAAAAATATGATTTGATTTTAATCCATTCTATAAAAATGGAGCTTTGCTATTTGGAATTTAATAAGAAAACTTGAACAACGAACATGGAATGGTGTTGAGCCACATTTGCAAGATGCTCAAAGCACCAGGAAATACCTCTCTACCAACGGTATGTTGATTTTCAAAGGCAGCCAATTATTTGAAGAACTGGCAGTCAATGTTATCATGGAAATAATGTATCAAAATCACAAGCTTTACTGATTCTATTTCTCATGATAATGACAGATCTTAATTTCTAAGTTAAAGAAATGAGCCCTCTGAGTTCACAAGTAAAACCTTCAGGAATATGAGCCAGTGGGTCACTAGGAGAGATTTTACCTCGAGGCTGAGAGGAGCCCAGGATAGCTGACTTCTCCTACCCACCACTCCATTCTGTAACTTGATTTTCATTTCTGAATTCATTGTTAAGAGTTGAAGTGGGAGATGAAAGGGAAATGGATAAAATAAAGCGCTCTGGATGAAAGAGATGGCTTTTATAAGAAGGTTTCAAAATGCACACATATCACCAGGGCACAGTGCATGAAGAACAGACCCAGGTGAAACTTTTATGAAGCTGTCCACCAACAGCTCCACAAAAGTCAGGTGAAGGGGATGGGGACTGCTGATCTCGCCCTACTAGTGCACTTGTGAGTTAGCTGCTTGTAGAAGTGACCTCCAGTTACCACTTTCCGTTCTCTGCCTTCAGCCAGCACTTTCTTTTCGGCCTCCAGCTGGTCTAGGATGGTTTTCTGCAGCAGTGGGGCATTTGCTCCTCTAACCACAGCCACCAGTTCTCCTCCCTAGAATACGTTACAAACAGCATGAAATACTCTTGGCAAATATTAATCTCTTGCAAGAGATGGCAAAAGTGTCTAGGAGTGTGCCCAAGATCAAGGTCCTTCAACCCCAGGCCTGTAGCAGGGTGCTCACTTCTGCTGCCCTCCCTTGGCAGGACACCCTCAGGTCTGCTCCTAGGTTTGTTTGTTTGTTTGAGACGGAGTCTTGCTCTGTCGCCCAGGCTGGAGTGCAGTGGCGTGATCTCGGCTCACTGCAAGCTCCACCTCCCGGGTTCACACCATTCTCCTGCCTCAGTCTCCCGAATAGCTGGAACTACAGGTGCCCGCCACCACGCCCGGCTAATTTTTTTGTATTTTTAGTAGAGACGGGGTTTCACCGTATTAGCCAGGATGGTCTCGATCTCCTGACCTCGTGATCCGCCCGCCTCGGCCTCCCAAAGTGTTGGAATTACAGCCGTGAGCCACCGCGCCCAGCCAGTCTGCTCCTAGTTTTAAATGATTTCTCTTTTTCTGATCTCTACCTTCTAGGCCATGCCACTCCTTTCAAAGCTTCCTTCAGGGTAACCAGCAGTTCATTAAGGAAGGAACAATACATAGTAAGTTATGAGTGACTAAGTGTGGCTTACACATAACTTATTCATTCAACAAATATTATTGAGCACTTAGTATACCAAGCACTAAGGCAGAGGCAAAGAATATAAACATTAAACATGAGAAAACATAGCTGCAGCCTTCATGAATGGGTAGTAGAGTGGGGAGAGGGATACCTGGCCAAGCTGAAGAAACAATTACAATACTATAAAATAATTGCTGTAATAGGAAAACTTACAAGGTGCTTGGAACTTGGGGCAAGAATTGCCAGCATCATCTGAGATGGTCAGGGAAGACTTCACAGTCCAGGTGGTATTTGGGATGAACCTGAGTTTCTGCTTTAACTCTTTCAAAAGTCTATTTATTTATTTATTTATTTATGTATGTATGTATGTATGTATGTATGTATGTATGTATGTATGAGATGGAGTTTTGCTCTTGTTGCCCAGGCTGGAGTTCAATGGCATGGTCTCAGCTCACTGCAACCTCCGCCTCCTGGGTTCAAGTGATTCTCCTGCCTCAGCCTCCCAAAGTGCTGGGATTACAGGTGTGCGCCACTGCACCTGGCCAAAAGTCTCTACGTTTATACTCACAAAGAAATGGATCTGGAGAGGGAGAAGTTCACATAGAGTGGGTCCTCCTTCCATTTCCATCCCATCCCTCAGTGGACCACCATAGGGTTGAAGATTGTGGCCAATGTTCCCATACAGCCAATTAGGATTTATGCTTTAATTGCTATGGGCTCAAGCAATTAAGCCATTGTGGTAATGATCCCATTTCTGCAACTGAGCTCTGATGTCAAGTATGTCTGGGGCATGCTCATCTCTGAGCTCCTTCCTACTTCTCCCTTCTTTCCTCCCAACCATGTTATTTCATGTAAGTTCAGGCTTGCTACTAAAATCCAAAGCTCAAATAATGTTTTATCATAAGTTTCCAATTTGTAATACTTGCAGTGCTGAAGCCAGGAGGCTGAAGTTTTCCAAATTAAACAACCCTAGCCTGGTGTTCGGAGACCTGGTTGAGTAGATCCCAGTATTCCTGACTCTACAATGAGGGGGCTGATCTGAGTGAGGAGGTATATCGATCCATTGCCATCAGAGCCTGGCAGGTGGCCTAAACCTAGGAAGCCAAGTGTGAAACAGTGGGCCCTAAGGGGCATGGAGTTGGACCATGGATGTCACACCCAAGGACATCCAAATTATATTTTCAAAACACTGGGCCGGGCGCGGTGGCTCACGCTTGTAATCCCAGCACTTTGGGAGGCCGAGGCGGGCGGATCACGAGGTCAGGAGATCGAGACCACGGTGAAACCCCGTCTCTACTAAAAATACAAAAAATTAGCCGGGCGTGGTGGCGGGCGCCTGTAGTCCCAGCTACTCGTGGGTGAACCGGAGGAGGTGCAGTGAGCCGTTTGTGCCTGATTCCAGCCTGGGACACAGGAGATCCGTCTCAAAATAAAAAAAAAAAAAACACTGGGCCACTTGGTTTTCCTCAATAGTCCCTCTCATTTCTAACTTTCTGTAAACGTATCTTCACATTTTATGATGAAATAAAAGTGAATGAAGAGCTTGTCTGCCCCATAAAAGAATATCTATTTTTACTAAAAATTCCCCTTTATGGAGCAAAGGATAGAAATCTTGAAACCCTGTGCTCTGAGAGTGAAGCCTCAGTCTAGAGTATTCATGAGCCAAAAAGGAGCACGTATATTTGAGTGACTGGTACTCTCTCCCCGTGTACAGCAAGTCAGGAAGGCTGCGCCAGCACAGTGACCACCAGGGTGCTGTGTCATCCACCTCCTTGGGCACAGGGCCCTCAGGCCGCCATCCTAGTCAGCAGCTTGTATCACCAGTTAGACTTGGGGATGGGGGTGTCTGTGTGTAGCCAACATCATAAAAACAGACTGGGAGGCATCAGAGAAAGCAGCATCACTTGTTTGAATCTGTGAGGCCTCTTGGTGGTTCCCATTAATTCTCCCAGAGAGAATTAATGTCAGTGAGATGCTTCTATTTTGAACTCTAATGATTTGCAATCGTCCAATAGTTCTGATTCTGAAAATATACTTACTGCATAAAACAGAAAAGTTGGCTCGCACTTCCCTCTGTACTTTTCGAGGACATCAAGATGATCTGCCTCTGCCTAAAGAAAACCACTATCAGCAGGTACCCTGGGTGCAGGGGGTGCAGGGCCCGATTGATTGGTGGGAAACCACACAGGGAACTGAACACCCCCAGGACTGACTTCTCCAGGTAGAGCCCCGATTTGCTCTCATACTGTTCCTGCTAATCAGAGCTGTCCTATAAAATTGCAGACATGTACTCTCTTGAAGAATCAAATGAGGAGGAAGCAAGAGTATCACCTACCCCACCCAGCTACTGCACCAGTCCAAGGGAGCGCTACTGGCTAACGTCCTTCCGCAGCCATGACTGACAACCAAGGTGAAGGTCTTCAGGCACCACCTTCATTGTCTGAGAAACCTGCTGCACATGGGCATAAGAGATTCCCCATGCAAGCCCTTCTACAGCACACTCCCTATGGAAGCACCAAGACTGACTGCCAAAGGAGGAACTGCAAAGTCCTTGAAGTCCAACTTCTTGAGTGATTAGTGTAAGTTATATTTTCTCCTGTCTTCACTGCCTATGAACCTCAAACCCATGCAGCATATCAACAGTGTCTCTTGCACACTTCTCTGGAATTTATTCCCATTTCCATACATTCATCCAAATAAATACTTGCTAAAAGTTCCCCTTTATGGAGCAGAGGATGGAAATCTTAAAACTCTTTGCTCTGAAAATGACATTTCAGTCAACAGTGTTCACGAGCCAAGAAGGAGATGTGGCTGGGGTGGTGGCTTACGCCTGTAATCCCAACACTTTGGGCCGCTGTGGTGGGAGGATTGTTTGAGCCTGGGAGTTCTAGACCAGCCTGGGCAATATAGTGATACCTTGTCTCTATAAAAGTTAAAAAATTAGTCAAGCATGGTGGCATGTGCCTATATAGTCCCAGCTACTTGGGCAGCTGAGGTGGGAGGATCATTTGAGGCTGGGAGGCAAAGGCTGCAGTGAGCCATGATACCACCACCGCACTCCAGCCTGGGTGACAGGAAAAAGAAAAAAGAAGAGGGAGAATATGCATTTGAGTGACATATATTTCTTCTCTTCATACAGCACCAAGAACTGCTCAAGCCAAGAGGGATATAGGGAGGTGGGGTGTGGAATACGAACCTTCATAGCTAGAGAAATTAGAAACTATCATGACAGTATCAACAAAAAGTCCACACTGATTCCTTTTTAATGACCTGAGAAAGGCTACTCTCACACTTCTCCTTCCTGACTCTTTTAAATTTTTAAATTATTTTTACAATGTTGTATGACTGTTGGCCAAGAGAGAATCTTACTAATGCAAAGTGCAGAAGGTCCAGGCCGACCTCGATCCTCATCTTCTGGAAGAGGCTCACCACAGGTTTGCAGGGGCCACACCAGCCTTGATAGACATCAACAACTGTGTGGAACCAAGAAGCAGGAACATTCAGTAGACACCAGCGCCCACCACACCAGGCAAAATTTATACCTGTACATTCTAACCCCCCTCAAATGGACATTCATTTGCTGAGATATCTAATGGTTAAAGGGATTTACTATCCCATGAGATTATAAGCCAGCGTAGAAACACAGCTAGCCCTCATTCTTATAAACTTGGTATACTGAATTCTAAATACAGTAGAAGCATAGCAGAAAATAATTTTCTTAACATGGCTCCTTTTTCTTGAGGGTTCTTCAGGCTACATTCAGGGTTAGGCCTAACACAGGGTGGCCCTCAATGATATTGGAATTAGACTGAAACTGTCTATTCTAAAAAGGAGAGGTCACTGTAGGTGACCCAGCAGCACACAATTGACTTTCATGTAATCCTTTGATAACAAACACAGGTTTGACCATTTCCTCTGATGAATTAAAAGCCACTTTCTTTGGGTGGAGCAGAGTTTTATCTACTTTAGAAAAATCAACATTTTTCTCCCAGAAAGTGAGCCTGATAGAGAGCTAAAGAGAAACTTGGATACCTTTTTCTTCTTTAATCCCAATCTATAGTACATGTCAGGGCTGGATGTAAGGGAATCCTCTCATCTGAGTGTTGTGAACCATGTGATCGACAGGAAGCTAAGCAAACCAAGCCAACTCCTGTCTACTGGATTTGTGCAGGACCTGCCCCACACGACCATGAAGCAGCAGCAAGGGCTAGATGGTGACATACCAGTGGCCATATTTTAGAGGAGGGATATCTGCCAAAACGCCTCAACACTCCCAGAGTTCTTGCCTGTTCCACACAGGTGAGCATTTCTGTTCAACTGCTAGAGTAGCATAGTCACAGGGAGATAGTGTCAAAATTGCTAATAATTGATTAGCTCTGCCAATTTTAATAGTGTGCAATTTGTGATTTTACTTATTGCAGATTCACATTTCAAAATTTTCCCATCAAGTGAGAACTATTAATATAACACAATATAAATTGTCATGACTAAAGTTAGTATAGAAACTGGTGACACTGTACTAACACTGTTCTATACTAACCAGGGAAGGAAGGCTTCCCATGAAGAGGTGACTTGCACTGGGCATTGTAGAGAGCCCAGGCTTGAATGGGCAGAGAGGGAGACTGTGGTGCAAAGGATGGGCAGCCAGGCACAGGTGGCGGACTCAGGGACCCCTGGGCAGCCTGCTGGACCAGACCTGCCTGAGGTGGTGTGGTAAGAAGTGGTGGCAGGGATCACTGGAGGAATCTGGAATGTGAGGCTTGAGGAGCTCTATCCTGAATCACTAGGCAATGAGGATTCACAGTAAGTATTAGAAGAGGGAGCTAATATCTTGGACTTGCCTACATCCAGAATTTTAAGAAATAAATTTCTGTTCTTTATATACTACCTATCTGTAGTGTCCTGTTACAGCAGCATAAACAGACTAAGCTATTCTGCTTTAGCTGCAAGAGGGCAGGTGCACTTTGCTTTTCTCTAAAAAGCCCACCAGTGAGATGGATATCATTATTGCACTATACAGATGAGGAAACTGAAGTTCAAAGAGGTGAAGTCATGGACTTAAGGTAAGAAAGCAAATTCTCAAGCAGTATAGCTTCGTTCATTTATGCTGCTATAATGGGACACTACAGACTGGGCAGTTTATAATGAACAGAAACTTAGTTATCACAGTTCTGGAGGCTGGCAAGTCCAAGATCAAGGTGCCAGCAGGTTTGGTGGTCAGGTAAGGGCTGCATCCTCTGGAGGAGAATTATACTGTGTCCTCACATGACGGGAGTCAAGGGCAAAAGGAATAAACTCCTTCCATCAAGCCCTTTTATAAGGGCACTTAATGCCACTCATGAAGGGCACTACTCCCCTTTTAAAGGCCCCACCTCTTAAAACCATTACTTTGGCCATTCAGTTTCAACACCTGAATTTTGAAGGGGGACACATTTAAACCACAGTACAGCAGAATCAAGTTTTAAATCCTGTGTTGCCTGATGCCATAGCCCACGCTCTTTCAACTGCTCCAGGGAAGAAGCAAGATGCATGAATTCAGCAGTGTTCATTGGTTTAGCCATGTAGCACAATTTTGCAGAATGTGAGAACCAAGCTGGGTATAGGAGGAATGAGGAAGCCAGACACAGGGGTGGCAGAGGGGATAGAATGAAAAGAATGTAGGCAAAATACTAGGGATGAAAATGAAGACGGTGTGAAAAGGACTTCACCTTTGAGCCTGGCAGAGAAAAAGAACGAGCGAGGGGTGGGGAGAGATTGTTGGGGGGGAAAGGAGAACAAACTCAACTCTAAACAGGCTGGGTTTTCAGTACCAACCAGAAAATCAAAGACAAGTGATCACAAAGGCAACCAGACATCCAAGCAGGAGAGGAGGGGCGGGAGAGTGGGATTTGGGTTCCACAGCATCCAGGTACAGGATAAAGGTCTGGGCTTTTCTGAAGACAAGAGTTTCACAATTGACAGATTTTAATTTCAACCTACTACAGTTATTTGGGTGAAGGCCAAAAAGGGCATTTGGGTCAAGCCAGGAAAATGTCCCTGAAGACTTAGAGGGCCCTGTACACAGGCCCACTGAAAAGGGCAGGTTTAAATCCCAAAGGGAAAAAGCTGGGGCCCAATTAGCCTAAACTCTCTGTGCTGTATTTGTATTGATAGTGCACCTGCCATTTTTACTAGCTTCTCCCTCCTTCTTGGACACCCTGGCTCTGTGAGGAGTGGTGGGCACAAAGGCACCTTCACACAGTTACGGAGGAAGCAGGGTGGGGGTTGGGGGTGGGAGGGACCAGAGAGGAAGTGTTTGATTTGACTCTGAGTGAGAGGAAGCAAAACAGAGAAGCCACATGGAAGGAATGGCAGAGACAAGAAAAAAGTGTGTGTGTGTGTGTGTGTGTGTGTGTGTGTGTGTGTGTGTGTGT
>NW_026652297.1:12149606-12248505 GCF_009828535.3 Hylobates moloch | reverse complement strand
GTGTGTGTGTGTGTGTGTGTGTGTGTGTGTGTGTGTGTGTGTGTGTCTGTGCATGCATGTATAGGTCTGAAGGGACTTTGGCATGTTGAAAGCAGGTGAAAATGAGCCAGCAGAAGGCAAGATTTCCAACATGCTGGTGGTTCACTTTTGAAGCAAATTTCTGATGGCTGGAGAGAGAGAAAAAAAACACGTATCTATGTATTTATATGCTCCATATCTATATATTCCTCTAGACTGCCTGATGAGAAGGAGCAAAGAGGAGGCCCTGCTACCTTCAGTCAACAGAGGCCCTTGAACCATTTAGACCAGGCTTGGCAGAGGGTCAGTGCTCACTGGATGTTAGCTACTATCACATAGGGTGCTTAGCAAGGTGGCTGGCACACGATACATTCTCAAAAGATTAAGGAATGGTGGTTTTTTCACGGTTGTTAAAGAAATAGAAATAATGATTTTTTTCACCTGGAGCCATGTTCCAGTTGCCCAGACAAGACACATGGACAAAATGGTTAAGTCTTGGCACCATCAAAAAGGCTTTATAATCCCTCAAACAGTAGAGTGTGGCAATACTCACACCCACACAACTGGATCGGCATTTATCTAGTACCCACTCGGCCTCAGTCCCGGGCAAGTCTACTACAGACATGAGATTAAAAAGCCAATGCTGGCCGGGTGTGCTGGCTCACACCTTAATCCCAGCACTCTGGGAGGCCGGGGTGGGTGGATCATTTGAGGTCAGGAGTTTGAGAACAGCCTGGCCAAGACTGTGAAACCCCATCTCTACTGAAAATACAAAAATTAGCTGGGTGTGATAGAACGTGCCTGTAATCCCAGCTACTTGGGAAGCTGAGGCAGGAGAATCGCTTGAACCCCAGAGACGGAGGTTGCAGTGAGCTGAGATTGCATCACTGCACTCCAGCCTGGGTGACTCCGTCTCAAAAAAAAGAAAGAAAGAAAAAGCCAGTGCTATTGTGTTTAGAGTCTAGGAGAAAAGCTGTAATGGTCTTTCCCTACAGGGGCCGCAGCAAGTGGGGTGTGTGCTGGAGGGATTGAGACAGAGTCTCACCTCAAGTGCCCTAGGAGCTCCCAGGAGGGACATGACCACATAGAGGTTCCAGAAAGATTTCATATGACAAGGCTAATTTTGCACTGGGTCTGGGAATAAGAAAGATTTCTACAGTTGGTGATGGGCCATGATATCCCATCTGGCTTGAATGGGCTTGAATGCTGAAGTCATTTGGTGGAGGGGGTGGTAATGGGCAAGGCTAAGATCAGATACAAGCACACTGAGCAGGTGTATTCACAGAGAGAAAAACTGAGCAGGCACACAGAGTAACAGAGCACAGAGATATCTGCAGTGAATGAGAAAGAGAAGTAAAGAGTGGGTGACAGTAGGTGGTAGGCAGCCTCTCAGATGTCTCTAGTGATCCCCACCTCCTGGTCCTCATGTACTTGTGTAATCCCCTGCCCTGGAGTGTGGGCTGGACCTAGTGACCAGCTTCTAATGAGCAGAGTATGGCAAAAGCAATGGGATATCACTTTCAAGATTAGGCTAACAAAAGGCCGTGACTTCCAACTTGTGCCCTCTCTTAGAGCCCTGTCCTAGGGAAAGCAAGTTACCAGGTTGTGAGTAGCCTCATGGAGAAACCAATGGCAAGAAGTTAATGTCTCTGGCCAACAGCCAGTGAGGACTTAAATCCTTCCTACCCATAGTCTCATGAGCGAGCTTGGAAGTGGATCTTCTTAGGTCTGCCAATAGCCACACAAAAGAGCTTGGAAGCAAATCTGCTCCTCGTTGAGCCTTGAGATCCCGTCTGACACTTTACCTACCGTGGTGAGACACTCTGAGCCAGAGGTATCCAACTAAGCTATACCTGGACTCCTGACCCACAGAAACTGGGATAATCAATGTTTGTTGTTTTAAAGCACTAAGTTTCTGGGTAAATAGCTAAGCAGCAACAAATAACTGATGCCAGGAGGATAGGGGTGAGGAGGCCCATAGACAGTGGCCTGCTGTTTCCTAATGACTGCAGTACCACGTTCAAGTCCCAGTGAGGCCTGGCTCTCCTTCCATCCTTTGAGTTCCAAGAGATCCCTGTATTCCTTCCATTGCATTCTCCTTTAGTGCCTGAAGTAATTAGAAGAGGTTTTCTGTTACTTTTAACGCCAAACAACCCTAAGTACTGACTCATTTCCTGAACTGAATTTACTGATATTCAAGCCAGATACACACACACACACACACACACACACACACACACACACACATCACCTGGTTTTTTATGAGGCTCAAGGTAATAGGAAAGTGGTGTTCATTGCAGCCCTTCTCTTCATGGTTCATCACACCATTTAATAATTTAGAAAAGAATGGATCTAAAAAGTTATTTGACTTTGAATTACCAGTTAGTCCTTTGGAACTGAGCATTTCCTCCCAAAGCTCTTGGGTGCTGATGTTGACCTAAAGCCAAAGAGGATCAAATGCCGTATTACTGAGGGCTCAGGCAGGGAAACAATTCAATCTATTTGCTCTAGATTTCTCTCTTTCTATCTCTGAAATACTTACAAGTACAGTTCAAGTTATCCTCTCCCCCATCTTTTCTCCTTCCTTCTCTCCCTTCTTCTCTACCCAGAAAAACACTATCCTAAGAATGATGTGTACTAGTCTCAGGCATTTACATGTTATTTGTCCGGGAACAATATATAAATTTTGTGTCCTTAAAATGTACATAAATGTATCAAACTGTAGTTTTCATTTTGAAATTTGTGTTTTCACTCAGTATCAGTATTAAGTTGAACTTATTGCCATTCACTCACATTTTTTTCTTAGCCACAGAGTTCTGGTTTTATAAATGTGAAATACAAGGAGAAATACATATTATCCCTCTTCATTAACAGTAAAAATTTCTTTTTTTTTTTTGAGATGGAGTCTTGCTCTGTCACCCAGGCTGGAGTGCAGAGGCGCACTCTCAGCTCACCGCAACCTCTGCTCTGCCTCCCAGGTTCAAGCGATTCTTATGCTTCAGCCTCCTGAGTAGCTGGGATTACAGGCACGCGCCACTACACCTGGCCATTTTTGTATTTTTAGTTGAGACAGGGTTTCACCATGTTGGCCAGGCTGGTCTCAAACTCCTGACCTCAAGTGATCTGCCCACCTCGGCCTCCCAAAGTGCTGGGATTACAGGCGTGAGCCACCACATCTGGCCAATAGTAAACATTTCTGTATAATGTTTTTTACTTTGAAATAATTTCAAACTTACAGAAAGTGTACAAGTACAGTATAAAGATTTAGGGATTTTTTTTTAGGTATTTGAAAGCAAATTACAGCTTGTTATCTCATTACTCCTGAATATATTATTCCTATATAACACAATACAATAATCAAAATCAGGGGAAAAAAACACTGACATATTGTGAACATTTAATCCTTAGATAGAGTGCAAGTTTTCCTGTTTATCTCATAATGTCCTGAGTATCAAAGGAGCTAATCAGAAATGTGTGCTAGATTTATTTGTCAAGTCTCTTTAGTCTGGAATAGTTCTTTAGTCTTTCTCTTCTTTTCACAATGTTGACACTTTGGAAAACTACATGCCAGGTATTTTGTAGAATGTCCCTCAGTTGGGGCATATCTGATGTTTCCTCCTGATTGGATTCAGACTGTGCATGTTTGGACTGGTTGAAATTGGCTGGACTGGTAGGAGTGTTGGAGAAGCTGAAGATCATTCCTCTCACTACTCCCTAGCAGATGAGACACAATTTCCATCTGCCTGTTACTGATTTTCACTTTGATCACTGGATTAACATGGTCTGTCAGACCTGTTGTCTGTAAAATTATTCTCTTTTCCTTTGTAATTAACATATTTTTGTGGTGAGCTACTTTGAAACTATATAAATTAAAAGACCACAAAAATTACTACTGGGTTTTTTTGTTTGTCTTTTTTGAGACAGAATCTCGCTCTGTCACCCAGGCTGGAGTGCAGTGGCATGATCATGGCTCACTGCAACCTCTGCCTCTCGGGTTCAAGAGATTCTCCTGCCTCAGCCTCCCAAGTAGCTGGGATTACAGGTGCCTGCTACCACACCCCGCTAATTTTTTGTATTTTTGGTAGAGACGGGGTTTCACCATGTTGGCCAGGCTGGTTGTGAACTCCTGACCTCAAGTAATCTGCCTGCCTCGGCCTTCCAAAGTGCTGGGATTACAGGCATGAGCCAGCACGCCTGGCCTACTATTGTTCTTAATACAGGTATGCTAAGGTCTGTGTCCCTTTAAAAAAGATAGGATGTATTATTGGCAATAAGGGCAAGAAACATGTAACACCTACTAATCCTGTATTAAAAGTCCCTTTTTTGGCTGAACGTGGTGGCTCATGCCTGTAATCCCAACACTTTTGGAGGCCAGGGCGGTCAGATCACTTGAGGCCAGAAGTTTGAGATCTGCCTGGCCAACATGGTGAAACCCTGCCTCTACTAAAAAAAAAAAAAAAAAAAAATACAAAAGTTGGCCGGGCGTGGTGGCGCATACCTGTTTTCCCAGCTACTTGGGAGGCTGAGACATGAGAATTGCTTGAACCTGAGAGGTGGAGGTTGCACTGAGATGAGATCGTGCCACTGCATTCCAGCCTGGGCGACAGGACAGAATGAGACTGTCTCAAAAAAAAAAAAAAAAAAAAAAAAGTCTCTCTTTTAAGGAAGCATACTCCTTACTTTTCTTGTTTCAATGAAAAGTAGAAGAAAAAGAAACCCAGAAAAGCCTTTTTGATGCCTTAAATGAAGTAAGAGAGTTGGACTGATATAACCCTGGGCCCACAACTACAGTCCTGAGGAAAGTGATAGAAGCGTTCAGAAGGGCCCCACACCCCTACCCAGAGGCTCAGACTTAAGTCACCAGCAACTCTCTGTGGCCCACCCCTGTCATGGAGTGAGTCCCACCAGCTCTGGGGTCAGGACTCTGGGCAGTTGAAGAATCTCAGCCCTGGGAGCCGGGCAAGAGTGGAACAGTGTGGGAAATATCTGGACTTCACTAAGCCCTGCATTTGGTAGGGAATGAATAGGGAATGTGTGGCACCTTTTACCCAGACTGTCCTTTGATGTCCTGTGATTTCTGTCTTTCTCAGTTATAAACGGAACCCTGAATAACCTTGCTGAGAGACAGGACAAGGTTCCTGGGTTGGCCAACTTTAGGCACTGCTTTCAAGGGGTTTACCTTATAGAGAGGTGACCTTTACACAGATGCCTCAGTGGAAGACGGGAGGGGAGGCTGCTCGCTCTCCTCCTTTCAGCAGGAGGGAGCACTTACTTTGAATACTGCATTGTACTCAGAGCTCTGAGTAATACACATGAAAAAATAACAACATTGCTAACAAAAGTTATTACCCCTATAGGAACTCTAGGGCATCAACACATGAAATGACCATAATATAACATTAGAGACACCACAGACCACATCAGACCAGCCAGGAAGTGTCTAAAGGAGTCTCATCACAGCTCTGCAGGTGTTACAGGACAGGTATCATCCCTCCTGTCTACGTAAAGGATACAGAGGCCAGAGAGTTGAGGAAATGAGTCACACAGCAATGAATGGTAGGACCAGTTGATCAGAATTTACTTCAACCAGAACATTCGCATATGAAGTGGCTTCGGACTCTAGAATCCTAGAATATCAAGGCTGGAAGAAGGCCCTTAGGGATAATTCACACAACATCCTCATTCCATAGATGGGCAAGCTGTAGCCCAGAGAGGTGATGTGACGTAGTCAAAGACACAGCTGGCTATAGAGGACGCAAGAACTACATCAGGTCTTCTGACTTCCAGTCTAAAAATCCCAACCCACCCCACCCCACACCCCTCCCACCCCCAGCATGGGGTACCCTTAGAATGATGCTGCTTTCCCCTTTCCTCTTTTTAAACCACTAGGCTTTTGAAATCCACGTGCAAACTGCTGGTCCTACTGAGGACAATAAGAGAGAAACCAGATGTCTCAAAACCACTAAAGCTCTATTATCTAGGAGGCGCTGTAGCCTTGGTATGCATCTTACTGGGCCCAGCTGATGATGAGGCATTTTAAAGTTTGTTTAAAAATGTTCCCATGTTACAGATCATCCAGCTGATCTACTTATGACCAAGCACTCTCTCCTAATTCCAGGGTCTATGCCTGCATGTTTTTACCATCAATTCAGAATCAACCACTGTCTATTGTCCAGGACCAAGAAGAAGAGCAGTTGCTGGCTTCTGAATTCACTTGTCCCACGTGCAAATGAAGTAAGGCACTCTATATAACAAATGTCCAGCACATAATATATCTCAAAACATATTTGTTAATAAGTGAAATTTGATGAGAACAGTGGTGGGAAAACTGGGTCTCCACAGAGCACACAGTTACAGACTCAGGCCCAAAGTCAAAAGAACCTATACTGTATTCTCTGTGCACATTGCAGTTATATTTCAACAACAAGAACAAAATAACGGTCACATCGAGTTATGTTGATTCGTATTTTCTTGGTTTGTAGTTTTATTTAATGCATGTTTAGGTTTTATGGTTGTATAAGCACTATAAACAGCTTCTACTCAGTTTTGTTTGCATTAATTTTGTTTGCATAAAATTTGTCATCACTGGGGTTCCAAGATAAGTTTTGTCCCTTTAAGATGGAAGGGTACATCACTCAAGTTTGAGAACACTGTCACGTACTGCTGGCAAACAGAATGTCACTTTTATACTGCAACCCCGCTCCAATCACCCTCCTCTTCCCCGACCCCAACCCACAGCTGGAAGCTAGCGCCCCTTGAGGCTTACCTGCAGGGCAATTTCCTTCTTCCTGCTGCCCATGGCTCTGCAAAGAAGACGAAGCCCTGTTACCGCGGCCGTGGGCCGTTCCCCCGCAGCCTCGCGACAAACCGCTGCGTGGATCAGCAAGCCCAGAGCCTCCTTCAGACAAGCCCCCCTCCTACGGCCCCTGGCCCCTTTTTAAGGTGCTTCTAACTGGCGGCAAATCAACACACTGATACAAAGTGAACACCCCACGAGGAAGCGGAGCCTGCAGTCCACGGGCTCGTGGCTCGCCGGGCGGTTTTCTGGGGATCTGCGAAGCCCCCTCCCCACCCCGGAGCCGGCCAGGGGGCGCGCGCAGAGGCCGGAGTCAGTGCGCGGGGCGCGGTGCAGCCTGTCGGGCACAGGGTCGCTAGTCGAGGAATTCTGACAAAAAAACAACATGGGACCCTGTTATCCCTGCTGTTCTTATGGATTACTGGGAAACTGAGCCACTGCGAACGACAGGTACACGATCTTCGACGCGCCCGGAGTCACCAACCGAGTCTGCTGCGACCTAGCCGCGGTCGTCATGGCAACCTGGCCCCCCCCGCCAGGCCTGCCAGGAAAGCCTGCGGACACGTAAGCCACGCCCACTCTGGGCCCAACGCAGTCTCTTCGCGGAGACTCTGAACCCAGCCAGCGAGAGGCAGGAGGGAGTCCCGCCCCTTGCCCTCCATATCGGACCATAGGAACCCACTCATTGGCTGCAGCGTTTGTCAGCGTCTGGAGGCTTTGAACCCACCAGGCAAAGACCCAGTGCATCTGTGCGTTGCACAGTCGCATATGTGAATCCCTGCATCCCTCCTGCCCTGCCTGCCAAGACTGATGTGCAGCTTTTCTACCATCACATACAGGTATAATGTGTGCAAGGTAGGGAGTGTCTCCAGGTTTTGAGGGGTCTGCAAGCGTTCTCTTTAAGGCAAAGAATATGAAATTACAAATTCAAAATTAGATATGAAAGTCAAGTGAGACACATACAAAACAGTTACAAACATTGTAGATATTAATCCAACTCTATCAATAACCACTTTAAATGTGAATAATCTGATTACACCAATTAAAAGAGAGATTGTCAGAATGGATTTCAAAAACAAACAAAGCCCAGTTGTGTGTTATCCACAAGAAAATACATTAAAAGCAAAAGGATAGAGAAAGCTATACCACGCTGACACTAATTAAAAAAATAGCTGAAGTAGCTATGTTAATTTCAAGAAAAGCAGACTTCAGAACAAGGAAATTTATCAGGTATAAACAGGAACATTACATAAAGTTAAAGGGATCAGTTATTTGGGAAGACATAACAATACTTAATATGTATGTACTTAAAAACAGAGCACCGAAATATGTGAGGCAAAAGAAGATAAAACTGCAAGGAAAAATAGGTAAGCTCACTGTTATAATAGAATGTTTTAATACCATTTTTAAAAGTAATTAATACATCCAGCAGGCAGCAAATGAGCAAGGATATAGTTGAACTGAAAAAAATATATCAAATTGATCCAATTGACATTTATACAATACTTAGTTCAACAACAGCAGAATATAGATTCTTTCTCAAGCTCACATGGGACATTCACTGAGATAGACCACCATCTAGGCCATAAAACATAGCTTAACATATTTAAAAGGATAGAACAAAGTATGTTCTGACTACAATAGAATTAAACTAGGAATCAATCACAGCTGATGAAAGAAATCTCGAAGATTTAAATAAATGAAGAAATATTCCATGTTCATGGATAGGAAGAATTAATATTGTTAAGATATCAATTCTTCCCAAGTGAAGCATACACCAAATGATTTCCATCCAGGGAGTGCTGATACCCTGTTTGGCCATGAGGTACCCAGCAACCCTCTGTGAAGTACAGGGCGATGGGTATACTGGAGACCGAACATCTTCCTACCTGTCATCCTGCCTTCTCCCACTTCAGCTCCGAATCCACCTACTCTTTTCTTGCATTCAGTCCCATGGCAATATTCAGTTCCATGATAATATTACGCAGAGCCACAGTCACTCCTTAAAGACACCACATTGCAAACTGAGTTGACTAGATGCAAATCTTGTTCATTGCCACAAGGTGGTGGTTGCTCAAGCTCCTGAATGATGTGGAATCTCCCTTAGAATTTAGTTTCCAAAATAAAATTCAAATCAGATGCTAAATTCCTCCTGCCAGCACATGGAAAGTTAGTGACATTTATTCTTTCTGAAAGGGTTAAATTTCTTACCGTGTGGTCTCTATTACAAAATGTACTCACATCTTTGCCAGGCTAAACCTCAGAAACAAATTTAGGTAAAACACATGTCCCAGTTTGCCTGGGACACCCCCACTTTTCACCTGTTGTCCCATGCAATTATTAATAGCAACCCCTCTCACTTTCAAAAGTGTACAGTTTGGGTAGGGTGCAGTAGCTCACGCCTGTAATCCCAGCACTCTGGGAGGCCGAGGCAGGTGGATCACTTGAGAGCAGGAGCCTGGCCAACATGGTGAAACCCTGTCTACTAAAAAAAGTATCAAATAGCTGGGCATGGTGGTGCATGCCTATAATCCCAGCTACTTGGGAGGCTGAGGCAGGAGAATCACTTGAACCCAGAAGACAGACGTTGCAGTGAGCCAAGATCATGCCACTGCACTCCAGCCTGGGCAACAGAACAAGACTCCGTCTCAAAGAAAAAAAAATTTACAGTGTGGACAACATGGAACCTCATCAGTTTTTTCCCAAATGAATCACCTTGGGCCACCCCTGCCTTTTAATAAAACTTCCATCTTTTACATGTTTTGTGACACGGGTCAATGGTTTTTTTTGTTGTTGTTTTTTGTTTTTTTTTTGAGACAGAGTCTTGCTCTGTTGCCTGGGCTGGAGTGCAGTGGCGTGATCTCAGCTCACTGCAATCTCTGCCTCCCGAGTTCAAGCGATTCTCCTGCCTCAGCCTCCTGAGTAGCTGGGACTACAGGCATGTGCCACTACGCCCAGCTAATTTTTGTATTTTTAGTAGAGATGGGGTTTCACCCCGTTGGTTGGCCAGGATGGTCTCGATTTCTTGACCTCATGATCCACCTGCCTCGGCCTCCCAAAGTGCTAGGATTACAGGCATGAGCCACCACTCCCGGCTGGGTCAGTGTTTTTATTTATTATCCAAAAGTCAGATTTTTTTCAAATGTATCAATTTTTAATCAGCCCTTCCCTCAGTGATGTACTTTTTTGTTTGTTTTATTTTAATGCAAAACCTGCTAACTAAATTTAAGGGCTACTGAGATGTTTTAGAGTTCAAAAGATTAAAAAACAAACTCTTCCTCCTGCAACTCATGTTTATTGCCAGAAGGTGGTGGTTTACTCAAAAGAAACCCTTCTGAGACCCAAATTGGACACTAGGAGCATTTTCTTCATCAAAATGCTTCAGAACTGATGTGACTCTGTAAAACAAGAATGACCCTCCTCACTTTAAGAGGAAATCATAGACCAAAGCAGGCTGTGCTTCCTCGGATACCTTCCCGTTTTCCATCGCAGAAGATAAGAATGTATATACACATCTTCGTCTAACCTGACTCCTCTCTCCTTGCAGGTGTAATGTCTTCTTTTTTCCACAAGTAACAGCAGGTCCCTCCTGTGCCTTGCTCTGAGGAAGGCAGCTGGGAGTGGTAGAACTGGGAACTTGAGAGTCAGACAGGTGTGGGCTGGGTCACAGATAGACCTACTACCTGTCTAAGCTTGGGTGAAGCTACTTCAGCTTATTCAGTCAGTCTTAGTTTCCTCACCTTTAAATTTTTTTTTTTTTTTTTTTTTTTTTAAGAAATGGGGTCTTGTTATGTTGCGAGGTGCCTGGAACTCCTAGGCTCAAGCAGTCCTCCCACTTCAGCCTCCCAAGCAGCTGGGACTACTGGTGTCCACCACCATGCCCGGCTTGTTTCCTCATCTTTAAATAGGGAAATAAGACCTACCTTTCAGGAATGTTGTGGAGAGAGGTAATGCGTTTCAAAGTTTCTTGACATTAAAACCAGTATTATTGTTGGCTGGGCACGGTGACTCACGCCTGTAATCCCAGCACTTTGGGAGGCCGAGGCGGTGGATCATGAGGTCGAGAGATTGAGACCATCCTGGCCAACCAACGGGGTGAAACCCCGTCTCTACTAAAAATACAAAAAAAATTAGCCGGGCGCGGTGGCAGTCGCCTGTAGTCCCAGCTACTCGGGAGGCTGAAGCAGGAGAATGGTGTGAACCCGGGAGCCAGAGGTTGCAGTGAGCCGAGATTGCACCACTGCACTCCAGCCTGGGCAACCGAGCAAGACCGTGTCTCAAAAAACAACAACAACAAAAAAAACCCCAAAAAGCAGTATTATTGTTGTTGTCTTGAAGGTATCATGCCCCCTTTCCACAGTATAGATACGTTGGGTAGCAGCTTCCCAGCCAAGGATTGCAAGCCATAACTCCCCAGGAGGTTCATCCAAGTTGTTGTGTGGATCAATATTTTAATTCCTTTGTATTACTTTGTATTCTGTGGTCTCATTATATCACCGTTTGTTTCAAATTAATATTTGAGTGGGATATGAGGTTTTTTATTTCCCCATATGGATTTCTGGTTGTGTAAGCACCATTTGTTGAGAAGACTTCACTGGATTGATTTGGTGTCTTTGTCAAAAACCAACTGGCCATATAAGTGTGAGTTTCCTTCAGGATTCTCTAGTCTATTCCGCTGATCTAGTTGACCATCCTTATACCAGTACTTGATTACTAGTTGTATAGTAAGTCTTAAAATCAGGTAATCAAGTCGTCCAACCTTGTTTTTCTTTTTCAAAATTTATTTGTCTATTTTAAGTTCTTTTACTTTCATACAAATCCTAGAGTCAATCTGTTAATATGTCTGTCTTTAAAAATCCTCTTGAAAATTTGATTAAATTGCATTGAACCTAAAGATCGACTTGGGAAGAATTGACATCTTAATAATGCGGAGTCTTCCAGTCCATAAATAGGATGTGTGTTCCATTTATTCTTTAACTTCAGCAATGTTTTATAGTTGTTGAACCAACTTGTAAGTCATTTGTATTTATTATGCTATTATTAATGAAATTGACTTTCAAAATTTAGTGCCAATTTTGTGCTGCCAGTACATAGAAATACAACTGATTTTTTGTATATTGACTTTGTATTCTGAGATCTTGCTAAACTCACTTATTAGTGCTGGTAGTTTCTTTGTTGATTGTGAGGGTAACTTTGAAAACACAAGATAGTGAGCCATAAAATGGAAGCAGCTAGTCTGAACCTACCAACCTGCCTTGGACTGTGTTGCATTTTCTTCATGTCATAGTAGTCATTGGAGGTTGCAATCAAACTGCTCATCTGTATTGTGAGTCCCTTTAGGGCAGGTTGTCCCAGCTACTTCCTAGTGAATCTTTTATAATGAACCTCAGGTTTCCATCATGACCTGAACGAATGAGCCCTATGCTGCCCACCATTCATGCTTACTAAGAAGTCAGAGGAGATGACAAGGAGACTTCTACATGTTGTAGAGGAATCTGACCATAGGTCCCTCCTGTTGACAGATGTTTCTCCATGGGTCTCTCATGTATCTGCATTTTTCAAGCAGAGGCACTGACTGCTTTATTCCCAACAGCCTTTTCAGGAATGTTTATATAGTGAACAACCTTGAAAGATAGAGGTAGTACCTCCTTCTAAAGCAAAGGAAAGGTTTGTTTACAGCCTTGGAAGTTAGAGATAATGTCTCCTTCTGTAGAAAGCATACTTAACTCTTCAGTGTAAAAGCTTTGGTTTCTTGAAGCTAGGATTCTTCTCCTGTAACACAACCTGCTGCATGTGCAGGTGTCACCTGGCCCTCTCTGCATTGTCCTATGGGAATCAGTTCAGGAAACCTATGCAAAAATGCTAATACTTTGGTTATTGCTATTGCTTTGAATAATAAACTATCCTTCATCTCTGACCCAGGATCGACTTATATATTCATTCAGCATCCATGATTATGGAAGAATAACTTGTAAGCTTGCAAGGAGGGTAAAATCTCAGATGATTTACAGTACTTGACACCTTCCTAGAGGTAATGAACTTTGCCCTTGATTGTTGAGGCTCCTAGAGAGCATGCTCTTCCAACCTCCCATTAAAACTCCTTGCCCATACACTTGAAACTTTTGAGGCAGAGCCAGATTTCAGTCAAGCTACAAAGACCTCATTATCAAGGACCACACTCCTCCAGTGTTTCACCCAAAGTTTCCTGAAGGGCTGCCCTGGAGATTTGAGGGCTTAATGCTAAAAGGCCTTAAGCATTTAGAGATCTCTAAACATCACTAATATTTAACTCAAAGATTTGTGTGCATTTTATGGCATACAACATACCACATCCATATTTATTTTAATGTAAAAATAACACTTTAAAATTCCAGCCATCAGGGATTTTAAAAGTGTTTTCTAACTGTCTTGCTTGTCAAGACAGTTGACGTGATGCTACTGGATGATGCTACTGGATTTCAGAAAATTGGGCTAAATTAGAGCAAGCAAGCCCTGCATTTCAAACTCAGCATCCAGGCAATTTTTTTCTTTGACTTGGTATTACAATATCTCAAGTACTAAAACTCATGAAAACATGTGACCACAAATGAAGATCATTTTTCCATTGTTTTACAAACTGGGGCTCGGTTACTGAGAGGAGATGCTCAAGAAGCTGGCCCCAGGCTATGGGTGGCAGAATGTCATTGTGAGTATCTCCTGTTGAGAGGCCACATTGTTCATGTGGCAGGGAATGGCTCTTACCTAAGCTGCTGCTGCTTTTTTTTTTTTTTTTTTTTTGAGGTCTCACTCTGTCACCCAGGCTGGAGTGCGGTGGCCCAATCATCATTGCTCACTGAGCCTCAAACTCCAGGACCCAAGCAATCCTTTCACCACCTCAGCCTCCCAAGTAGCTGAGACTACAGGCAAATGACACCATTCCCAGCTAATTTTAAAATTTTTTGTAGAGACAGGGTCTCGCTGTGTTGTCCAGGCTAGTCTCAAACTCCTAGGCTCAAGCAGTCCTCCCACCTTGGCCTCCCAAAGTGCTGGTGAAACAGCTCCGTTGTCTGGGTATTTACCTGTGGTGCTTTGTCTCACGCCAAGAAAGAATTCAGGACACCGATACTCACGAGATGTAGGTTTAGGAGTGGAAAGTTTAATAGACAAAGAAGAGGAGAAAGAACTTCCTCATACGGAGAAAGCGGGTCACCCAAGAGGGGGTCTTTGGTTTGGGGCAGAATGCGATCAATTTTGTAAAGAGGCTTGAGGAGGCAGTGATTGATTTACATAGGGCCTAGGGGATTGGTTTGACCAGGTGTGCCATTTTACAGAGCCCACGAAAAGACTGGCACTTCCGCCATAGTCTTTTATTATGCAAATGCAGCTTCTACCTGGCGGTCACCATGACACCAGCACACTTGTTTTTACCTGGATGGTGCCGTGACACCTGCACATGTGGTGACAAGGAAAAGGGAGTGGGAACCACAATATTGGGTGGACCTGGCTCTTAGCCACCTGCGTTTACATATGCATATCTATGCTTGCAGCCTGACCTTCCAGGCTGTTTTTTGTTAGACATGGTTTGGGGGCTGCTTTTCATTAGAGGAAAATTCCACCAAGCCTTTCTAGCTGCCTAAAAATAATTTCTTAATAACTCCTATATTACTGGGATTATAGGTGTGAGCCACGATGCCTAGCCCAAGGTCAGCTTTTTATCAGCTTCCAGGAAATGTTATTAAAGGCTTTTCTTTTTCAGTGAAGAAAGATGTCTGATGCTTTAAAAATGATTTTTTACCCTCCACACTGTCATTTTTATCAAACGTAAGTTTCCAAAAAATGTGAGGTTTTTTTTGTTTTGTTTTGTTTTGTTTTTTGAGACAGAGTCTTGCTCTGTGGCCCAGGCTGGAGTGCAGTGGTGTGATCTTGGCTCACTGCCACCTCCAGTCCTGGGAGATTCTCCTGCCTCACCTTCCCAAGTAGCTGGGACTACAGGTGTATGCCACCACACCCAGCTAATTTTTGTATTTTTTTTAGTACAGATGGGGTTTCACTATGTTGGCCAGGCTGTCTTGAACTCTTGACCTCAAGTGATCCATCCACCTCGGCCTCCCAGAGTGCTGGGATTACAGGCGTGAGCCACCACGCCCAGCCTGAAAATGTAAGATTTTGAGTAAATGTAAGTTACTCAAAAGACCCAGCTCCCCAAAAATTGGAGAATTGACCGGAATAAATAGTTTCGTTATTTTAGTTCAGATGACCATAGATTTGCCATCCAAAAAGCTAGCTGCCTCCCACCCCCAGCCAGGTACAGTACTAGTTGTGTGGGCCAGAGACAACAGCAGTAACTCATTCTCCAGCAGTCACCCACCCTATACATGTCTTTTTGCTTCAGCATGCCCACAGAAGCAATACCAGCAAGTGCTCAGAAGTCTTAGTCCATTTTGTATTGCTTATACCTGAGGCCGAGTCATTGATAAAGAAAGGTGGTTTATTTGGCTCACAATTCTGTAGACTCTACAAGGAGAATGGTGCCAGCACCTGCTTCTAATGGGGGCCTGAGGCTGCTTCCACTCATGTCAGAAGGCAAAATGAAGCTGGTATGTGCAGATCACATGGTGAGAGGGAAAGCAAGAGAGAGCACAGAGGAGGTACTGGGCTCTTTCCAACAACCAATTCTCATGGGAACTAAGAGTGAAAATTCACTCATTCCCTTGAGGATGGCATTAGGCCATCCACAGGAATCTGCCCCTGTGATCCAAACACCTCTCACCTGGCCTCACCTTCAACATTGGGGATCAAATTTCAACATGAGACTTGGTGGAGCCAAACAAACCACATCCAAACCATAGCATCAGGACACTCCAAATTACCAAGTCTTTACGTCACTCACTGAATGTTAACTCTGGGATTTCATGAAAAAAACATGGGAATGATTGAGAGAAAAACAGGAGGTGCTTGATTTGGTTTGTATCTGCATGTAACAAAACCACTGACAAGAATAAAATTTCAAAACTTTTAATTCATTGAGTAAAAACAACACTGCAGGAAAATGAGCCAAGTAATAAATACCTGTGATTGGCCCCAAAGTCTCACACATGTGCCATACCTGGATGTGACAAGCTCAGGCTCTGGGAGGTCTGCCCTGGTCTGGACATGTGCAGTGTGCTTAAGACCATGGAGGAGGCGTGGGGGCTCTTTGCTCCACTGCAGCTCCTGCCTCTCCAGATTAGAAAAAATGACCAGTTTATTAGTACTCCAAACATAGTAGCCATAATTAGAATATGCGTCCACTTTAGTGGCTGGGCCTGGGTCCTCTTCCCTTTTCAGCTTTATTTCCCAGCATGAAGGGAGAAGTTGTACAATCCTAGAGAAGACTTGCTCCTGAGAACAAACTTGGGGGGAAAAACTGAGCCCAGTCATGAGTAGGATCTGGACAAAGATGTCTAAGAATTAGGACCTCAGCCCACATGCAGGTTTACCTGCGGCTTCAGGGGAATGAACATACTGTACTGGAAGTCTGCCCTGATCACTCCGTGTCCTTGGGCAGAGTTATGCATGGAGTCTATGCAAAGGCATTGTAGCAGACCCAATTTATTGGGCCCACCTGCTCCCCAGGGCTTGAGCCACTTATGCAATTGAGCCACAGCTGCTACTACCAACACCTCATCTCCTAACACCACCAGCTGTCCCAGCCTTCACTAGGATGAGATCCCAGCCCTGGCAGGGCCTCCATTGTTCTTGCTGAAGCAGGAGTCGCAGCAGGTCTGGCCACAAGCCTTGGCTGATCAGACCCATGAACCTCTGGGCATGCCCACCACCCCCTAAGGTGGGCGAAGCACCACCACATAGGATCTGGGTCCCTCTGTGGCTGCCTGGAGAAGCTGATGATACAACCTGGAAGTGGAATGAGTGCATCCTGGGAAGGACTTTGAGCCATGAGAGACAAGACAGGAAAGAGATAAACTCCTCTCCCTAATGAAACTACTACAGTGCTCAGTGGTTCCAGATGTCTTGCATTTTTTAATGAGGTTATGGTCAGCCTAGTTAGTGCACCATCTTTCATTTGCTTCCCCACCTTTCCTGCCTCACCTCCTTTTTCCTCTCACTTTTGCTGCTCTGGGATTGTACCTTCTTCCAATAAAGTGTTAGTAAATGCACTTTACACAGTCCGTTTTCTAAGGAACTCAGGCTAAGACAATCCCCTTTCCTACTCTTATTCTGCACTAATCCCCCACAGGAAAACCTTCTAATGTTTCTAATAAGTATTTCCTTGTTTGTATATATATTTGCAGAACATTTTTTGTTGTATGTGCATATATTTTTAATTTACATAGGGATTATTATGTTATACACTTTATTTCTCATTCTCTTTCTTTTTCAACCATCCCAGTGTTTTTAAGATCCATACATGTTGCTATGTGTGAACATTTGGTCCAGGTGCTGCCTGGTACTTCATGGCAAGCACTCACCACATCTTCCCTATCCACTCCCCAGTGATAAGCATCAGGATTGTTTCTTTTGTTTTTTTGTTTTTTTTTTTGAGATGGAGTCTCGCTCCGTCGCCCAGGCTGGAGTGCAGTGGCACGATCTTGGCTCACGGCAAGCTCCGCCTGCCGGGTTCACGCCATTCTCCTGCCTCAGCCTCACGATTAGCTGGAACTACAGGCGCCCGCCACCACACCCGGCTAATTTTCTTTGTATTTTTAGTAGAGATGGGGTTTCACTGTGTTAGCCGGGATGGTCTTGATCTCCTGACCTCGCGATCCGCCCACCTCGGCCTCCCAAAGTGCTGGGATTACAGGCACGAGCCACTACGCCCGGCCAGCATCAAGATTGTTTCTAAATCCACCACCTCAAACAATGCTACTCACTTGAACATTATTTGAAACTCTCAGCCATGCGCTGTGGCTCACACCCATAATCCCAGCACTTTGGGAGGCCGAGGCGGGTGGATAGCTTGAGGCTAGGAGTTCAAGACCAGCCTGGCTAACATGGTGAAAACCTGTCTCTACTAAAAATACAAAAATTAGCTAGGCGTTGTGGCATGTGCCTACTTGGGAGGCTGAGGCAGGAGAATCTCTTGAACCCGGGAGATGGAGGCTGCAGTGAGCTGAGATCACGCCACTGCACTCCAGCCTGGGTGACAGAAAAAAAAAAAAAAAAAAAAAAAAAAGCTCTCATTCCACCTGCTTTCCCAAATTAAGCTGTGGCCAGTTCCATTTCCTATCAGTAAATTCAGAAATTTCTCAGTTAATTACTGTTTCTCACCACCCATCCCCAACACACCCTTTCATTGGAGTTACCGTGCAGTTATAAGGGACTTACCTAATGCCAGTGCACAGTGGGTGGATTACCTGTCTACTCTGGCATCTGCAGGATGTACACGTATGGTGGTATCAGGCTGATATTACCTGCAGATAGTCTACATTTTTTCCAGGCTAACTGCAAGGTCCATAGGATCTTCTGGCTTTTTTTTTTTCTTTTCTTTTCTTTTGAGACGGAGTTTCACTTTGTCGCCCAGGCTGGAGTACAGTGGCGTGATCTCAGCTCACTGCAACCTCTGCCTCCCGGATTCAAGTGATTCTCCTGCCTCAGCCTCCCGAGTAGCTAGGATTACAGGTATGCGCCACCACACCCAGCTAATTTTTTTTTGTATTTTTAGTAGAGACGCTGTTTCACCATGTTGGCCAGGCTAGTCTCGAACTCCTGACCTTAGGTGATCCACTCTCTTTGGCCTCCCAAAGGGCTGGGATTACAGGCATGAACCACCATGCCCAGCCTTTTTTTTTTTTTTTTTTTTTTAATTTTTAAGAGCAGTTTTAAGTTCAGAGCAAAATTGAGAGGAAGGTGCAGAGATTTTCTATATACCTCCTACCCACATACATGCATAGCCTCCTGGATTATCAACATCTTCCTTCAGAGTGTTATATTTGAGTTTACACTGACACATCATTATCACCCAAAGTCAATAATTTATATTAAGGTTCACTCTTGGTATTGTACAGTTCTATGGGTTTTGACAAATGTATAATGACATGTACCTACCATTGTAGATTCACACAGAATGGCATCTGCATAGAACTGCAATGAACTTCTCCATCATCCATTACCATCTTCAGCAAGGTATGGATCTTAGCCTGGTGGTAGAATGTGAAGTTTCTTCCTTCCTTGGGTGCTCTGCCTCAGCCCTAGAGGCTGCCCCTTATATCTGCTATAATTGTATTCTTTAGAGTTTTCTTTTCCCTTTACTAGGTAATCCCCTCTTACACACAGTATTTTTTTATATTAAAATTTCCTTGTCCAAATTATTGTGTGGTTTCTGTATCCTGAGTAAACTCTGACCAATAATACATGGCTATACCAATTTATACTTCTACTTGCAATGTGTGAGAGTTCCAGTTCCTCCACAGTCAATTATTTTAAAGCCTTTGTCTACCAATCACAATATCTGGATGATCTGTGTGTCTTCTATTGTCTGTTTTTTTCTCTTGCTTATCAGTGATATTTTCATGCCTCTTCACAAGTCTACTTATTTTTTACTATATGTAGACATCATATGTAAGAGGCATAGAGACTCCAGATGACATAATTTGCCACACAGTGTTCCCTCTTTCTTCTGTTAAGCAGATGGGGGTAAGGAATGATCACATCAGTCCAGCGAAGGATTGAAGTGGGTTGGGACTGGGTTTTGGTTTTTGGAATCTATCTATCTCAAGTCTATCTCTGGTTCACCCCTATGCCTGACATGTGGATTTTGGGCGAGTGCCTTGCCAGGTTTCTGGATCCTCAGCCATGAAAGACTACGGAGATTCAGCTCTGCTTTTCAGAGGTTCCCAGTCCAGCTTCTAGACTCTGTCTCCATGGAGCTTCAAGATCTGGCCAATGTCTTGAGGTGGGAGTTGGCTCTGTGTTTGGGGAAGCCCCTTGCTTCTTGGGAAACTTTCGTTTTCTAAGCACTGTGGGACTGTAGAATATTTCAACCTTTCTTTTTTTTGAGACGGAGTCTCGCTCTGTCGCCCAGGCTGGAGTGCAGTGGCGCAATCTCGGCTCACTGCAAGCTCCGCCTCCCGGGTTCACGCCATTCTCCTGTCTCAGCCTCTCCGAGTAGCTGGGACTACAGGCGCCCGCCACCGCGCCTGGCTAATTTTTTTGTATTTTTAGTAGAGACAGGGTTTCACGGTGGTCTCGATCTCCTGACCTCGTGATCCGCCCGCCTCGGCCTCCCAAAGTGCTGGGATTACAAGCGTGAGCCACTGTGCCCGGCCAATCTTTTTTTTTTTTTTGAAACAGGGTCTTGCTCTGTCACCCAGGCTGGAGTGCAGTTGGTGCAATCAGAGCTCACTGCAGCCTTGACATCCCCAGCCCAAGTGATTCTTTCATGTCAGCCTCCCTAGTAGCTAGGACCACAGGTGCATACCAACACATCTGGCTAAGTTTTATTTTTTCTTTGTAGAGATGGAGTATCCCTGTGTTGCCCAGGTTTGTCTTAAACTCCTGGGCACAAGTGATCCTCCCACCTCAGCCTCCCAAAGTGCTGGGATTACAGGCATGGTCCACTGCATCCAGCCCTATTCTGCTTTTAGATGCATTCCTAGGTGCAGAACTCAGCAAATGTCAGGTGCAGAAAATTGGTTTTGTGTTTAAAGCTCCCATCTTCTAATTTGTCATTCTAGCATTTGTGGTCACTAAAAGCTTTGCTGGTTTCCCTTTCCTCCATTACAGGTCCTCCTGCTAGGCAAACTTGATCATCAGCAAGTGCCCCAAACTCACAAATGTCCTGGGGATGAGGGAACAGCTGGGGAGCCTCATCTCATTTTGTTGCAGTAGGAGTGTTAGCCTGCTAAATCCTACCTAGAAGAGGAAATCGCCTAGGCTTTTGAAACTGAAAACTTTTCTTTTTAAACTGTTTTCTCTAGCATGTGTTTCAATATTTCAGAGTTGACTTTTTTTTTCTTGACAAATTTCTGCTGCACTATCACTACCCTGAGGCTCTGGGTGTCAAAAAATGGAACAATGTTTTTCAAACTGTAGGTTACAATCCATTAATGGGGCACAAAATTGATTTAGTAGGTCATGCTAGCATTAAATTTTGTTTCATGTGTGTGTGTGTTTGTGTGTGTGTGTGTTCTGGTTTGCAGTGTAAAACCTATTTCTTCTTATGGATTGCAGCCCACAATGTTTAAAAGCTGCTGGATTTTAGTTTAACGGAGTAAGAGTTAAGGGGAGAAAAACAAACATTATCAGAAACCAACACATTAGCTGAGTATGGACAACTTTTGGAGAAGTTTAGCCGTTAATGGGAAGGAGATTGATTGGAAGCTTCTCTTCTAGCCCCAGATAGCAAGAGCGAGCCCGTGTGAGGAATGAACTATAAGTATCAGAGAAGAAAACCTTATGAGGCCTAGCTCCTAATGAAGCTGGAGGAGGTGGTAGGTGTGGAGGGCTGTGTTTTAGTCCATACCCCTCTGCTGTTATAACACAATAACATAGACAGAGTAATTTGCAAAGAAAAGAGATTTATTTGGCTCACAGTTCTGGAGGCTGGGGAGTTGAAGAGCATGGCACCGGCATCTGGTGAGGGCCCTCCCATGGCAGAAGGCAGGCAGAAGCTAGCATGAGACAGAGAGAAAATTGGACCAAACTTATCTTTTCTATTAGGAACCCACTCCCTGTGATACTAACCCATTCCCACAGCAATGGCATTAATCACCTCTGAAAGGCCCCACCTCTAGCAATTAATTTCAACATGAGTTTTGGAGGAGACATTCAAACCACAGCAGGGTAGCAGGGAGGGGTAAAGATGAGAGGCGATTGGGCCTGGATTGGTAAAGTCCATGAAAACTCTGAAAGCAGAGTGTAAGTTTTTGGCATTACATCCTGGGCAGCCCAGGGGAAGAAAGGCCTTGTACTTGGCACAGAAGAAGGGTCAGCTGAGGGATGAATAAGCATGGGTCGTGGGGGCAAGTTTCTTTTGCTAACTCATGGTTGGTGCTTCAGGGTCACCAAAAGATCTAATTCCAGCCACAGGCCCAGTGACTAGAATGAGCACTCATCTCCTATTCACCTCATCCCTGCTCTGCCAACACCAAACACACACTTGTCCATCAAGGCCACCTGGCATGGGAGAAGAGTATAGGCTTTGTGGTCAGAAGAGCCTGACTCTTAGTCTACCAGCTGTGTGGGATTGGGCTCACAGTTTCCTTATATCTAACACAGGGCTCAGATGACCTACGGCACAGGGTCAGACCCATCACTATGTCTGGTGTTAGGCACACTGTGAGTGCTCAGACACTCACAGCTTCTTTTACTCTTGGGGAATACGCTGAAGCTGGGAGGTCTTTTGTTTGTTTGTTTTTTTGTTTGTTTGTTTTTGAGACAGAGTTTCACCCTTGTTGCCCAGGCTGGAGTGCAATGGTGCGATCTCGGCCCACTGCAACCTCTGCCTCCTGGGTTCAAGCGATTCTCTTGCCTCAGCCTCCCGAGTAGATGGGATTACAGGCATGCGCCACCACGCTTGGCTAATTTTGTAATTTTAGTAGAGGTGGGGTTTCACCATGTTGGTCAGGCTGGTCTCAAACTCCTGACCTGAGGTGATCCACCTGCCTCGGCCTCCCAAAGTGCTGGGATTACAGGTGTGAGCCACCACATCTGGCCTGAAGCTGGGAGTTCTAGAGGAAGGCTGGGCCACAATGACCTGGTTGACTTCCAGCCCCAAGGTCCCAGGCCCCCATGTTTGCTGCTGAGCTAGGTACCAGTTTGGATTGGCTCCGAGGCATGGCACTCAGCAAGCCTCAGGGCAGAGAGGCAAGTGTAGGACATGTTGCAGTGGATGAAGTATGTTTGCTTTGTCCTGCTCTGGGTCAGCTCAGTGGCTCTGACTTTAGCCAGAAATTGGTTCCTGGCGCTGTGTCTGACCTTGGACCTCTGTGTATTAAATTTGCACCTGAGCCTTGCCTGGGTTTTTGGCTAGGAGTCTGGCCTTCTGCCATGCCTCAAACACACCTGATCAGCCAGGCACATCTTCCAGAGACTTTGGAAAGACTTCTGCTCAATCATGCTTCGGCATACAAGGTTTTCTCCTTCCCTTCTCAGCCTAGCTAATTTTTGTTTTTTTGAGATGGTGTTTCACTCTGTCCCCCAGGCTGGAGTGCAGTGGCACAATCTCAGCTCACTGCAATTTTCACCTCCTGGGTTCAAGCAATTCTGCCTCAGCCTGTCTAGTAGCTGGGACTACAGGCACCCGCCACCACACCTGGCTAATTTTTGGTTTTTTAGTACAGATGGGGTTTCACCATATTGGCCAGGTTGGTCTTGAACTCCTGACCTTGTGATCTGCCCACCTCAGCCTCCCAAAGTGTTGGGATTACAGGCGTGAGCCACCACGCCCGGTCCTAGCTAATTGTTATTTGTCCTTCCAGATGTGGCTCAGTCATCAGCTCTCACAGAAGTCCTTCCCTTGGCACTTGCCTCCTCTCCATATTGGATTAGGTGCCCTTCCTCTGGTCTCCCATAGGCCGTGTGCTTCTCTCTTCCACACCACTTGCTCCTCAGTTGGCACTCAGCTTGCTTGAAGGCAGGTCTCTGCCCCAGTGCCTGGTACTCAGTAGATGCTCTGGCAGTGTTTACTGGATGAATGAAGCTTTTCTGCTCAGTGGCTCCGTTCTCTAAGCCCCCATTTGCCAGCAACTGAGCCACAACTGTATTTCAAGTTTCAAAGAGCAGAGGAGGCAGCTCAAGTGGAACAGCCCATCCCCAATCACAATCTGCAAAATTTAATCTCACCATTAGGCAATCCTAGGTAGGCCAAGCACAGTGTCTCACACTTGTAATCCCAGCACTTTGGGAGCCCCAGGTAGGTGGATTGCCTGACTCCCAGGAGTTCGAGATCAGCCTCGGCAACATCTCTACAAAAAGTACAAAAAGTAGCCAGGCATGGTGGTGCACACCTATAGTCCCAGCTACTCAGGAGGCTGAGGTAAGAAGATGACTTGAGTCCAGGAGGTCGAGGCTGCAGTGAGCTATGATGCTATGATCATGCGACTGCATTACAGCCTGGGTGACAGAGTGAGACTCTGTCTCAAAAAAAAAAAAAAAAAAAAAAAAGGAGAATCCCAGGTACCTGGGTATGACTATTAGCTGTTTAAGTTCCATTTCTGAGAAGAGGTATTATTACAGATAAGTGTATAAAAGCAGTATAAAGACATCTCTTTGACTCTTGCGTAGATGTTGGCTCAGCTCAAGCTGAGGGCATGGTCAGGGTCTTGTGCCAGTCAGGGCCCAAGAGAGGACATCTCTTACATGGGGAGCCCACGAGGGGCTGACAGACCACCAGGATGTACAGATCCCTGCCCGCCTTCCCAAGTTCTGTGGTAAATAGAGGGGATCGAGGGAGTCAGGTTCCAGGGCAAACCCAGCCAGTCGAGGTAAACTACTGTCCCTCAAGCCTTCTCCCCAACCAGGTCTTTTACTCCCTGCTGCCAAGGAGAGATACTCTTGATGGCACCCAACCTGCTGTCCCCTTCCCGGGGGACACTTGGGGTCTACAAGGTCTTTTGGAGCAGCAAGTGGGAGTGGAGGCACAGGGGGTGCACAGCAGCTCCCGCCAAATGGCTGCATGGGTGGCTGGGATGCCAAAGGAAGCCTGTGTGGGATTGAGAGCCTCAGCATGGCAGGCAGAGCCAGCAGCACTGTGAGGCTCCCTTAGACCTGGGGCAAACCTGAGAAGGGAGTGGGTTCCCTGGACATGTAAAGCTGGTTCTAAGTTGTTGAGGTCCACACACAAAAAGAATGTCCTCAGAAATGATGCTGACAATCAAAACCACAATGAGATGCCATTTCGCCCCCAATAGGATGGCTAGAATAAAAAAAGACACACAATTACAAGTGTTTGCAAGGATGTGGAGATATTGGAACCCTCATATGTTGTTGGTGGGAATGTAAAATGGTGCAGCTGCTTTGGAAAACAGTTTGGCAGTTCCCCCAAAAGTTAAACATGGAATTAACATATGATCCAGGAATTCCACTCTTAGGTATATACCCAAGAGAAAGAAAAACATATGTTCATACAAAGACTTGTACATGAATATTCGTAGCAGCTTTATTCACAGTAGCCCCAAAGTAGAAACCTAAATATCCAGCAAGTGATGCAGGGATAAACAAAGGTATAGACATACAGTGAAATATTACTCAGTCATGAAAAGGAATGAAGTACTGCTACATGTTACAACATGAATAGATCATTAAACATTGTTTACTGAAAGAAGCTAGTCATAGTCACAAAAGGCCACATGTTGTATGATTCCATTTATAGAAAATGTCCTGAATAGGGAAATCCATAGAGATTGAAGGTAGATTAGTGGTTCCCAGAGGCGGGGGAAAGGGGTGAATGAGGAGTGACTGCTAATGGGTAGTTCTTTTTGTGGGGGGTGAGGGAGGGAAGTGGGAAGTGGTGAAAATGTTCTGGAATTAGCTCATGGTGATGGTTGCAAAACTTTGTGAATATGCTAAACACCACTGAATTGTACACTTTTTCTTTTTGAGACAGCGTCTCACTCTGTTGCATAGGCTAGAGTGCAGTAGCGCAGTCTCGGCTCACTACAACCTCTGCCTCCTGGGTTCACGTGATTTTCCTGCCTCAGCCTCCCGAGTAGCTGAAATTACAGGCACGTGCCGCCGTGCCGGGTTGATTTTTGTATTTTTAGTAGAGACAGGGTTTCACCATGTTGCCCAGGCTGGTCTTGAACTCTTGACCTCAGGCGATTCACCCGCCTCGGCCTCCCAAAGTGTTAGGATTACAGGCTTGAGCCACTGCTCCCGGCTTGAACTGTACACTTCAAAAGGTGGAATTTTATGGTGTTGAATTAGATCTTTATTTTTTTAACGGGGTGAAAATGACGCCGCTGGAGAGGAGTTAGCGGAACTGAAACAATGAAATGGTGCGCGAGTGTCGCCTGTCCCCGTCGCATCCATCCCAATGAAGTTTGGGCCCTGGAACGGTGCATCAAGAAGGCCTGGGGGAAGAGACGCTGGGGCAGGATCAGGAAGAAAGACGTCTCAGGATTCGAAGGGAATGCAGCTAAGGTGGCGGCGGAGGTTCGCCTAGGACTGGGGAGGCGTCCGTAGGCTCAGAAGTTGGCCCGGCCGGAGCGGAGATTTAAAGGTTGGAGCGCAGAGGCTCTTAAAGAGGCCGGGTCGAATTCCCACTCGGCGTCCACCTTAAAGCCAGCTCCCCGGCGTCACGGATCTGACCCGGGTAAGTGCTGGGCCGCGGGAGAGGCAGCGGCGCCGACCCCAGCCCCTGGCGCTGTAGCGCGCCCTGCCGGGCCCAGGGGACTCGGCGCGGGTGGGCTGGACTTCGCAGGCGCGCGTCCTGGGGGCCGGGGTGCACGCGGGGGCGACAGGGTCGAGGCACCCAGCCCGGGCTCCCCACTGGCGCGCCCGCCGCGGCGCTCTATTTTTAGCAGGCGCTGTGGCAATATAAGGAATGTGCGGCTCGCTAGGCGCTCGGGGCGCACGCTGGCGGCGCGGTCGCTTTAAGGAGGCGCCGGGGCGGGGACGGACCGGAGTGGCCGGCTGGCGGGGAGCCGTCAGTCCGGCGGCCGCGGGGCCCGGCGGGCGCGACGCTGCCTCCTCACCGGCGCAGGCTAGGAGGGGGCGGCTTGAGTGCCGGAGCCGAGCCGGGGCTGGAGCGCGCGGTGAGTGGTCGGGCGGCCTTGGAGGGGAGGGGGCCCGGCTGCGCCGCCTTTCGCCCCGGCCGTCGCTTTGTTCCGGGGCGGGAGGTGTGGCCGCCGTCCGGGCTCGGCCGCGCTCTCCGCTTGCGGGGTGCGCCCTGGGACCGGCTGTGCGTGGCTTTTTGCCCCCATCGCGTGCTCCCGCGTAACGGTGTGCGTTCGTGAAATCGGCCACGACCAAGACCCCAGTGGGGAGGGCCTGCGCGCCGCTCAGAGAGACCCTTTCATGGTAATTACAGTTCCTTGGCTGCCTGGGCGAGAACCCAGTGGGTAGATGGGCGGCAGGACGGGGCGGGGGGGAGGGGTGGGAGGGGGACTCTTTACCCCCCCGCCTTAAGATGGCGTTAACGAGGGGAGGGATCCGCCAGGGAGTTGACAAATTCATCTGAATAATAAAACACAGCCTGCTTCATAAACAACCCGTCACTGCCCCCGGAGGTTTGGGGAGCTGGAGCTGTGGTCACAACTAGGGCCTGGGCTCATACATTGAACTGACCTGGCTGGGGCGTCAGACACGGTGCCAGTCCTGCCCTGCGGGGAACACAAGAGCACAAAGTGACAAGCCAATGTGGTAAGTGCTGAGATCCGGTAAGCCCAGGGGTTGTGGAAGCCCCTAGGGGTCCCTACTCCAGAGTGGGAGGTGAGAGAAGGCCCCCTAGAGGAGATGATGTCTGGCTGGCCCCAGCGTATACACTGGACACCCAGTTAGACTCTGGCTGGAGCTGAGGTCTGTTCTGGCCTGGGGCAAAGCGGAGTCTGGAGAGGTGGACAAAGTCCATCAAGGCCACTGGGGCCTTGATCATAGAGCTCTGCCGTTGCCCCTACTCCCCAATGGCCCCTGATGGTGTGGAACCTCCCTGGCCTTGCTCCTCTAGGACTCACTCTGTCCTGGACCTGACCAGAGAGGGTGGCTGACAAGGCTCGGAATCGTGGCCTCCAGAGGTTTGTCTGGCAGCAGAAGTAAGATGGAGATATGACTTTAAGAGCTCTGAAACTCCACTGTAATAACAGCAACCAACAGGGCTTACAAAGACCAGGCACTTGAAGTGGATTTGCTCATCATTTGACAAGACACCTCTTGACAAGACACCTCCAGAAGGATTTTGTTTATTATAAAGGATAGAGGAACTGGGGTGAAAAAGAGCCAACAGCTTGCCCAAGATCATATCTGAAGTCCATGCTTTTGGCCACGTGGCTGTCCTGGGCTTGGGAAGGCCCTGGTGCAGCCTGTGTTAGAGTTTTGTAATATATTGTTTTATAATTATTCACTATAGACATTCACTGGTGGGTTGAAGTGTGAGGCAGTGAGCTGTGGGTGTTAATAACTGACTCGTGTCAGAAGCTTAGCAGTGAACAAAGCACTTTCTCAGATACAGTTCTTAGAGCTTCTCTTGCTTCTTTTCCCGGGGAAGAAACTTGAGCTGCTAACATTTTATAAACCTCCTAATTTCCTGTAAATCACATGTCCCTGCTGACTGGGGCTGAAAATGTTTCGGGCAATGGTTTTCACCCTTAGGTCTGTTCACCCTGCCCAGCAGCCAGTTAGCTTTTCTCTGTAGTTTATGGTGTAGTTTGTCCTTTTTCTGCCCGGGTGGGAGGCATGGGGCTTTCATGCTCTGGGGTTTTTGAGGTCTGCCAGCCTCTGGGGAGGGAGGTGTAGGGCAAGCCTCGTGTTCTGGTGGAAACTGACCCCCCAGATGTGACCTTGGCATTTCCTAAAGCTGGGGGCGGGACTGGGGGTAGGCGGTAGTCAAGGCCCTTTGGTGAAGCAAGCGATTGTCTCCAGTGTTGTCAGCTTCGCTCCTCCATAAGACAGTTGCTAATTTCCACCTCTGTTTTCACCTACATAAGACACTTTGTGACAGGTTTAACTTTTATGTTATTATTAGCTCTAGCCACTGGTATTTCACACTCAGTTCGTCTGAGCTACTTATAAAGTGACAAGTCCAGCCAGGGCAACACGGTGAAACTCCGTCTCTGCAAAAATTAGCTGGGCCTGGTGGCACGTGCCTGTAGTCTTAGCTACTTGGGAGGCTGAGACGGGAGGATTGCTTAAGCCCAGAAGGCAGAGGTTGCAGTAAGCCATGATCACGCCACTGCACTCCAGCCTGGGTGACAGAGCAAGACCTTGTCTCAAAAAAAAAAAAAAAAGTGACAAGTCAGTTACCTTGGGGTTGGTTTGGTTCCTGAGCTCTAGTGATCACCTGGAACCAAGAATGACTATTGCCCTCTGATAAATTAGGCTCCTGGGATGACTGGTCCTAACCTCAGTCAGAATCACATGTTGACCAGCCTCCTGGATCCAGTGAGTTCTCAGGGAATTGTGGCTTCCATAATATATTTCACATCTGATTTAACCATCGTAATCTGTTCTGCCAATGAAATGCCCCCAAACAGAGTGTGTCTCCCTGAAAGCAATTGAAAAACATACCTGCTCTTGAGCATTGTGTAGTTTGTACAAGCATACTCATGTGAACTGAATGGGAATGCATTCTTGTGCAATGCTGGAATGTTCTCAAGTGTCCAGAGGATGTACACTGAGTTCCAGAGGCTCTGTACCGGCCAGGCCCTGGGCAGGCATAGAAGGTACAGTCACCTTTATCTGGAGACAGGAAAAAGAAAGGAGCTGGAGGAGTTCCCTGAGACCTGGGACACCTGGCAGGTACCCATTGTCTAGGGACTGAGCAGAGAATTCAAGCTTTAAGAGGAATTTTCTTGCTGGACTCTGAGTCCCTGCCAGCCCTCATAAGTCTTAGATCATGCCTCTGAGCCCTGTAGTACTGAATCAATGGGGATGCTTTTGGCTGCAAGTAACAAAACCCAAATAACAGTAAGTAAGATTAAGCAGAGCTCAGATCTCCCAAAGATGCTCTCTGCTCTTGGAAGGTCTCTGTACACGGGAATGGGATAACAGTGCCACTTCCAGCAAGTTCCTGCATGGGACTGGTAGCCACAAAGGCTGAGTGTCTGGAGTTCGGAGTAATAGGTTTTGTCTTCTTGAGTCACAGCCTCTTCAATATGCTGATGAGAAGCCCAGGGAAGCCTAGATCTCTGATCTAAAGGCACGTGACTTCTCTAAAGTTCATGGCAGACCTATTCCGTAAGCCCATTGTGCAGCCAAGTCAGCATGCCATTCCAGTGCAGTGTGAGAGGGCAGAGATGGGGGCCAAGAGTACAAATAGAGTGGGACAGTTGTCATTGCCCAGCCTGTGAGTTGAAGTCTGTGCAGTCAGCCAGTGGGTCTGACAAAGAGGGCAGTGCTGGCGCTGCCTCATGCTTCAGCAGAGGTGATGAGGTTCAGGCTGAGGTGGAGACCACGTTGCACTTGCCACACATTCAATGGTGCCCCATCTCTTGTTCTCTAGGTAGCATTCCCGCTACCTGTGTGATGCAGTTGGTTCCACCTATTCCCAGAGACTCCACCCTGGCCCTCCTTGTCCTGGCCCCCACCACTGAGCCCCTAGGGCCGTTTAGCTGGCCAGCATGATGTAAGACAGCTTTCTGCAGGCATTCCTCTTGTAGGAGTCATGAAGCAGCAATGTGTATTTTGCTTCTTTTTGTTGCTGTTATATTAAAAAGTATTTTTTATATTCTAGTCCAATCCATATTATTTGATTTTTTTGGTTATATATTATATATAAAAATGTATTTTTTGTATTTTGCTTCTTAATGTCCCTATCATTGTCTTTAATATTCTTGGTAGCTTCACGAGGTGGGGACTGCTACATGACAATGTGGGTCATCACCGGTTGCTGAGGTGACTTTCTGAGTCTCAGAGGGGTATAGTCCTGGCATCAGGCTACCTTGACGGATAAAACAATATGATTTACATATGGGTTGTAGTGCTAGTAAGATTTTGGAGAGCACCAATAATGAATTCGGCTGTGCAGCTTGTAGTGGCCAAACAAAGGAGGGTGGGTGGAGAGTTGGGAGCTCTGGTTCTGGCCTCTGTGACCATCTATAGGGCCTTGTCTGGATCCTGTGCTGCCTGGGCCCAGGCTCCATCTGTGACTTCTCTGCCCAGCCGTCAGTGTCGTCATGGGGATTAGATAAAATATACACATGAAAATACGCTTGGGAGGCCAGAAAGGGCCGGAAGAATGAAGAGCATTACCAGTATTCAAGCAACCTTTGGAGGACAGAATCCTAGACCCAGAAGGAGCCCCCTGACTGTATTAATTCGAGTCACACCCCGTAGAGCACATTTCTCGTAGTGGTGAGGAAGATGATTTTAGGTGGGACCCAGCATCTTTCATTTTAATAGTTATATACTGGTTTATTTAAATGTATTATAAAAATACAGGCATCACAACAAACAGAGTTTTTTAATGGATATTTTGCTCAGATTAAGGCTAAAGAAGTATTTTAAGTAAAAAAAAGATAAAATTTTTTAAAGTATGGTAGTTTTCAGATTAAGCTAGTTATAGTACAATAGTAGACAAATATGGCCCAAATGGGAAAGTGAGCCCTTGAGGAAAGGCTGGGAAACTTTCCACAAGGGGAGTCCTTCCTTCCCTGACAGCCCATTAGGGGTGTGCCTTTGACTTCACCTGGACCCTTCTAGAGACACAGTGTCTCTGCCCTTTGAGTCAGTCCACTGCATTTGCGGATCCTCTCGTTGTTGGGAAGTTCTCTCCCTTCTTTCCTTAACCTGTCCCACATGAACCTTTGACAGTCCTGCTTTTCTCCAGCGTGAGCGGCTTTAGTTTCTTCAACTGCTCTTCAAATGTCGTGGTTTAAAAACAGCCCCTCTGTATGTCCATCCTTTCTTCCATCCATCCTTCCAGCCACCCACCTACCCGTCCATTCATTGATCCATCTCTCCATCCATCTTTCCTTCAGCAAAGACTTGTGGGCTGGACCCTGTACTGTATACTTTATATTCGCTATCTCTAAGCCTCACAAAAATTTTGTTAGATGCAGTTAACCTTTTATAGATATGGAAACCGAGGCTCAAGGAAGTTAAATAGGTCACCTGCAGTCATAACCTGAGAGAAGCAGAGTCAGGAAGGAATCTGGCCATGGTCTGTCTCTTCCTGAAGTGCGTGCTCCTTCCGTTAGACCGTGCTGTTCCCAGCACTGGATGACCAAAAATGTCATGATCCCTTCTCTCCTGGTGCTTAGGGGACCTATCCCGTGGAGGTGTGGCTCTACATAATCAGTGCAGTGGGCAAAGGCCTCATGAGGAGCAGGGATGGAGCAGCCTGTGCACAAAGATGTGATGAGGCAGCAGAGGTGTAGAAGACGCTGACTGGCAAAGAGAGGCAGCAAGTGCCTCGCTGGCAGGAGTCTTCCCTGACTGTCATTAATCTTACAGTCACAAATGAACCCCTAAATCATTTGCACATTTTATTTTTTTTTAATTTTGAAAAAGAAAAGTGTAAAGGATAGTATAACAAATACCATGTACCTATTACCCAAGATGAACGATGTGACCATTTTGTCTGCACTTGATCCTTTTCACAGTAGGGCTGGACTTAAAACCAGACCACTCATCCTTTGCCCTGGCCAGTTTGGGCCCATCCTCAGCCTGCAATGGGCTTTTGGGAGCCTTGCTCCTGAGTTTTCATGTATTGGCTCTCTCTTGGGGCTTCATGTCCTCAGTTAATGCCGATGGGCCTCCCTGGAAGTTGTTGACTAAAGAGCCTTTTGCTGCTTCTGACCACATTGGGGAGAAGCCACTCTGGGGAGAGTGTGTGTTTTTGGCTATGACCTTTTTCAGAGAAGTCCATCTACCCTCACAAACACCTGCCTTGACCGTTGTGGGTTTAGCCAGACTGCAGAGCATGGTTTAGTCATAGCTGCCTAAACTGAACCATAATATTGATGATAGGTTTGTATATTTGGAAGATAGAGAAAACATAATTCTCTTTTTATAATTATATGACAATGATAACAAAATGCTTTTTGTTGTTGTTAGCAGTGAGGTCTCACTCTGTTGCTTAGGTTGGAGTGCGGTGGAGCAATCATAGCTTATCACAGCCTCGAACTCCTGGGCCCAAGCCATCCTCCTGCCTCAGCCTCCTGAGTAGCTGAGACTATAGGCATGTGCCACCATGCCCATCTAATTAAAAAAAATTTTTTTTGTAGAGATGGGTTCTCCCTTTGTTGTTCAGGCTCATCTGGAACTCCTGGCGTCAAGTGATCCTCCCACCTCGACCTCCTAAAGTGCTGGGATTATAGGCATGAGCCCCCACACCTGGACACAAAATACATTATATACTCTAAAGTATAGGGTGACTTTAAGAGAAGGAAACTAAAAGTATGATGGCTTACTTTCTAATCCATAACTTCACAGTTTTGCCTTCCTGCAGCTTTCACAGAAAAAACCAGGTGCCTGGTACTGGGTCCTTCTCTCTGCCAAGCAAGAGTAAGGCGGCAGAGCCAGCCCTGCAGCTGCAGATAGAAGCTCTCCATAACGACAGGACGCAGCTTCTCACCCAACTGTTTGCAGCCTTCTCCTTTCCACCTGCTGATTGACTCCTGAGCTGAAGCCTGATGTTATCCTGTTGGTGTGTAGTTTGCCATGAGTTAGAACAGTGAGTAAAGCTCTGCTTTTTAAAGCTGTGCAGAAGGATTCAAAAACTTCTGGAAAGGCTTCCTTATCCAGGGCAGATTCTTGTCAGTCCTTATTGGGGACCAAGATTTCATCTGGTTTCGTAACAGATAGTGGGGACCTGTGGGGGACCCCAAGTCCTCTTCATTAAGTGCTGAGAATGTCTTGAAACATTTTCCTTCCCTGAGTTGCCCTTAAAGAATAACACCACCAGGCTGGATGCAGTGGCTCACACCTGTAATTCCAACACTTTGGGAGATTGAGGCAGGAGGATCACTTGTGGTCAGGAGTTCGAGACCAACCTGGCCAACATGGTGAAACCCTGTCTCAACTAAAAATATAAAACTTAGCTGGGCATAGTGGCGCGCGCCTGTAATCTGAGCTACCCCAGAGGCCAAGGCAGGAGAATCGCTTGAACCCGGGAGGCAGAGGTTTCAGAGAGCTGAGATCGCGCCACTGTGCTTCAGCCTGGCGACAGAGAGACTCTGTCTCAAAAGATAAAAATAAAAAATAGCACCACCAGATCCTTTTTCCTCATTCTGATGGAGATGCTGCAAAAGCCAGCAAAGGCTGGGTGCTGAGAGAGCTCAGAAGGCCCCGCTTTATTGGGGCTTATCTTGCATGAGAAGCCATACCAGTGAAGGCAGTTGAACATATTATACAACCAGTGCCTATGTGATTATGTGGAAATCCACATATGTGTTATACTTACAGGCATACCTTTTTAAAGACAAGTTTGTGTTTAAAAAGAAACTACTTGGCATACTGTATATTAGGCTGGCCCTGGTATACCAAGTACATAGATTAAATGTAAAAGTATTTGTGGGCATGTGGATCTGTGGGGAGACTGCTGGAGTGTAGTGGATTCAGGAGACTCCCCCACCCCTTTAGGAGCTGACCATTTATTGGGGGTATTGGCGGCAGATTCTTGCCTCTCAAAAGCATTATGTATTCATTTCAAAAGCAAAATTAATTTTAGTTCAGTTTAGCTTTTTTTCCTAATCCTTTAGAATTTCAACATGCCTTCTTGAAAATTCTCCCTTTTTAGATAACCCACAAATTCATTTCTTTATATTTTCACTCCACTGGAAATGGAGGCTCGAGGAGGAGACAGGCAAAGCCGTCTTTCTTGGCCAACACTGCTCTCACCAGTCTATCATGGTCTTCTTTCAGTGTCTGCGTTATTATAACCAGAGATGATAGAAGGAGGGTGGGATCACTGTCCTAAAGCCTTGGGGGCGTATATTTTTAAAAACTTCTATGAGCTATGCCTCCTTAGCCTTCCCTCTCCACCCACATTCCTCAGGTTGACGTTCCTGGGGCAGAGCTGGAAGGCCTAATCTGTCTCACGCTCCCGCTGAGGAAGTCCAGCCCGGGAGAGGCCAGGTGCCCTGGCACTCCCAAGCAATTAAGGCCAGCTGGCATCACAGCCTTCCCATCCACCCTCACTCACTGACCCCATCCCACCACCCCCACCCACCGCAGTGGACAGCTGCCTGAGTCCACTAATCTGGGGCTGGGTGGGTGTTTCCTGCATGTTTGAGATTTTAGAAGGAAATCAAAATAAAGAAACAAAGCCTTTGTTTTATTTATGGACTCCCAACTGGGGATGGCTGGAAGGATGGAAAGCTGGGAACAGGAGGAGCAGGTCACTTGGCACTTCAACAAAATAACCATTCTAATAGAGCATTTAACAGGGACTTTTTCTATTTAGGATTGGGGTGGGTAAATAGGAAAGACGGCAGGGCTGGGAGAGCCCCTTTGTGTGGAAGGAGAAGGTGGGGCCGCCTTTGCCCCAAGCAGGGCCTCTGGCAGTGCCTGGTGTTCAGGCAGGGAGGGGTCTGAGGCCACCCAGCTGGGCTGCAGAATTGGCAGCCTGGGGACTCGGACTTTCAGTCCTCCCTTCCTGAAGGAACCCTCTGCTCCAATTTCTGTCCCACTACTTGTCTGTGTGAATCTCCACCTCTATAGCCTCCTCTTCCATATCTGTAATGGGAGTGTCCCAGCCACACACTGGCCTTTCTTCTCTAGTCCAGTTACACTGGGTCAGGCTCTCACCTGACATGTGGAAATGAAGAGGTACATCCCCCAGTATTTCTTAATTCTTCCAAAGGATTTTCTCCTTGTAGAAATTCTCTGAGGGCATCATTTATTTTCTTTAAAAATTGCCCAAGTATTGATGACAACCCTCCCCATCTGCACTATTTCTGAAGATCTCAGGGTATGGGCCATGCCCACTGGCCGCCTGGCCTCCGCTCCACTTTGCCCCATGTGCACACGGTAAGGTTGGCTTCTTCATCCGCTAAGCCACTATTATTGTACATAACAGGCATCCACCAAGGGCTTTTAAGAAAGGGGGTTGTCTGCAGCCCAGATCAGGGCAGAAGTTAAAAATGAATGTCAGACACCCTCCCTTTGCTTGGTCACACCCTTGGAGAATGTCTCTGTGGCTGTCTCCTCAAACCTAGTTTACTGCTATTTTCCAGGGACCAATTTTCCTGGATACTTTCCCCCAGACCTTCTGAAAACTCCAAATTTTCATTACTTTTGATTGCAGAACAGGGATAACAATCTGTCTTAGACTAGGCTGTGGGCTGCCCTTGTCAGATGTAAAGGGGCCTGGGCATGGTGGCTCACACCTGTAATCCCAGCACTTTGGGAGGCTGAGGTGGGTGGATCACTTGAGGTCAGGAGTTCGAGACCAGCCTGGCCAACATGGTGAAACCCCATCTCTACTAAAAGAATACAAAAATTAGCGAGGCCTGGTGATGTGCGCCTGTAGTACCAGCTACTTGGAAGGCTGAGGCAGGAGAGTCGCTTGAATCCAGGAGGCAGAGGCTGCACTGAGCCAAGATTGCACCATTGCACTCCAGCCTTGGCAACAGAACAAGACTCTCTCTCAAAAAAAAAAAAAAAAACAAGATATAAAGGGGCCATTAAATAACTCGTCTAAAAAAGAATTAGGCACTCTAGACCTATACGTTTACCTACAGTAAGAACTAGCAGAAGCGCTGGGATTATTAAGCTATCGTTATTACCAGCCAGGTCAAGTCAGTCCTCTCCTAATGACCAGGGCAAAGCCAGGTGTTAATTTTTTCCCTTTCCTGTTAGAACATTTTGTAACATAAGGATTAGAGATGATGTAGATGGACAGTATTTATTGAGTACCTTCTCTGTGCCAGATATGTGCTGGGCACTGGAGAGACAGTGGAGAATAGAACAGAGGGTGGGCCCTGCCCACATGGAGGCCACGGTCTAGTGGGGAAGATGCATTACATGTTTACATCTTGTAAACAACTAACTAAGCAGTTAAGTGCCAGCGTACAATATGCTGTCAAGGCAGACAGCTGGGTGCTTTGGGAGACCCTGACAGTAATCTCATATAGTCTGGGGTGCAGTGGGGGTCAGGGAAGTATGTTTAAGGTGCTTAGCATGTGGTCAGGGCTTAATAAACGGTCATTATAATGACCATCCCTGGCCACAGGGCCCAACCTGGTTCCACCTCCAGCTGGTGGCTGCTACCACCCACCAACAATAGTTTTGCACAGAGAGGTTTTTCATTAGGCCAAAGTTATACAGCTAGCAGAGGGGCTTTGATTCATGACTTTTTATAAAAGTGCTGTATCTAGAAAGCAGAGGGGTGGGAAGCTTCCCTTGACCCCCCAGCCAATACTGACCTTTGGACAGGCCTTGCCTCGCAGGAATGGAGCAGCAGGCTGGTTACTGAGGAGAAAAAATGCAGCAGTCATTTAGGGCTTGGGGAGGGAGACGTGAAAAGTAGCCTTCTGCTGAGTGGGCTTAAAACCCTGGGATTGGAAGGGTCCCTGAGAAGCCATCACACCTACCTCCAGCCCGGTTCACCACTCCAAAGCTTGGTGGCCAGTCCTCCTTCCTCCGCATCTGCTTCACAGACCTTTGCAGAGGAAAATCCCACACTCATTGCCATGCCTGCCTCGTTTTCAGGAAGTTTCCCTTTTATTTGGCTTCAGTCCATCTCTCTGCAGTCTGGTTACTCTTTAAAAATGAAGATTGAATTGCCTGTCCCCACCTCAAAGAAGAACCTAGACCCTATGTCTTTCTCATTTTTGGTCAAGCATAAACATTTTCACATTCTTCATTAATGGTGTCTAACATCTTAAATATAAATAGTGAAAACACAGCAAAGCAGCAGCCTTTTTTGAATGTGCCTTTTTGGCCTCCACCTCCCTGGGTTCTGACATACTCCTGGGGTGGGCTGTGTGCCTGTCCCTGAAGAATGCCAGGCTGGCCCATGTCCTGCAGGCCAAGTAACCCCTGCTATTGCTCTCTTCAGTGAGATCATTTCCTTTGATCTCACACCTTGCACCAAAGCCAGGCCAAGCCAAGGCAGTGCGAAGAGTTGTCTGCCTTAGAACGGCCGTGACACTCAGATGTGTGTGTGCTCAAGAAGGATGGGTACAGAGTGTTGATTTATTTGGGTTATACAATGTGTAAAACTTTTTCATTGGTGGCCAGTATTTAAAATAATAAAATAGCCAGAAATCTGAGTTTTTGCATAGACTTAGATTGCTGGCTATTCTTTAAAAATTTAGACTATCTGGCAAGCTCATTGCAGATATTATGTTGCAGCAGTCAGCTGGTGCGGGGTGTCAGTAATCTCCTGTTCGCGCAGGCCCCACTGCTCCCTGTTGCCTGTACCTACCCCCTTCTATCACTTATTGACACAGCCTCTGCCGGCACGTGCACGTGATTTTGGGATGTCCGTTTGGTTCTTGATTCCCTCTTGCTGCTACTGCAGGGCAAAGCAGTTGAGATGGGGGATCAGTCAGAAAGCATCCGTCTCTCAGGCAGGGGCCTGTGAGATGCAGAGGGATGCCTGGCCCTGGGATCCGGGCCTTCCCTTCCCTCTCTGTTGCCACCCTGCCCTTCTCCTGGGCTTACCAGATTGAACTGGCGGAACACCGTGATTCCATGAGATGAGCAGCTCTAGGCTGGGACAGCTAAGGAGTTAAGGGACAACCTTAGCTGTGCTCTGGGGGCCGGATGTGGCATCCTCAGCTCAGAACGCAGGGCCAGTCGGGGGGCCATGCCCTGAGTGCTGGTGGGGGCTCAGTGCTTTGGGAATTTGGACAGCAAGGAAGGACCCCTCATCACCACTCCTCCTGCTGGGCTGGTGCCCATGGGTGTCTAGTGGGACTCCTCACATGGTATGTCCTTCACGAGGCCTGCCACCACAGTCCTCCAGGTCCTGTGTGGCCCATGGCATAGTGCCCACATCACCTCTGCCCTACTGTTTACCCAAGCCAGTCTCCCAGCCAGCTGCCAGTATCACTCCTGCATTTGGAAATGCAGATAGCAGACACGTTGGAGCGTCTCTGAACAGAAAGCTGTGCCAGGGCTCTGGGGTGCCCAGAGAAAAAGAAGACAAGGCCTGGCCCTTTGTCCACTGTCCCACTCTAGCAGAGGAATGTGACTGAAGTAACACCCAGCTCCTAGATTTGAGGGCAGATGAGGAGGGGCATGCCGAGCTCTCTGGTCAGAGAGATGGCCTTGGACAAACTACAGAGCCTCTCTGACCTTCACAGTTCCTGAAGGGGCTAAACAGTGCCTCTTGGTGAAGCGTCTTGAGTCATCACATGGAATAATGGCTGGGGAGCACTTGCACTGCCACCTGCCACCTGGCTGGCGTTCCATAGATGGAGGCAAGGTGGCTCAGTGGAAGGAGACCTTGGGGGATAGAAGAGGGCCCTAGAGGAAGGAATCGTTTCTGGGGGATGGGACCTGACACTTGGGTACCATCCCTGTCCTTGACACCAGACCAGGAATCAGCAGAGCAGAGGCCATGCGAGGGGAAGGGGGCACTCGGGCAGCTCAAGGAAGGCCTAGAATGTTGTGGTCAGAGGGGAGAGCTTCAGGCACCCATGGAGGGCATTCCAGGAGACTCTGTGCTTGGGTTAGTTGGGGAGTGATCACGCTGGAGTGTGGGTGGGACAACGCTAGTGGTGGGGGCTCAGGCCGGGGGCAGACATGGGCCACAGTGGTGGACAGCCTTGCTAGGCCTTGGCCTGGGATGTGGGTAAAGGGCTGTTTGCACTGCCAAGGGAGAAAGAGGAAGAGAATTTGGGGCAGAGAGGTGGCCAAAGGGGCCCACCCTTGGGCAGGTGAGGGAGGTGCTGGCTGAATCCAGTTTGTGCAGGGTTGAGCCTGAGCAGCGGAGCAGAACAGTGAGGAGGTGCAGGGCTCTGTGAGCAGAGGGCAAAGCGGAGTCAGAGCAGGGGCTGGGAGGACAGCAGCCTGCCAGGCTCTGGGGAGGCCAAGGGCGCTCAGTCTGGGGAACCCCAGAGTGTGCAGAGGCTGGCCTTCCTTGGTCGAGTGATCACCAGCGTGATGTTCCCAATTGCGCGCAGATTCCTATGGAAGGCCGCAGGAGTCCTCTTTCACTGCGGGTGAGACTGCCCCAGCGCTAGGAAAACATTAATAGACCCCCAGGGACTGAGAACAAGGATTGAAAAATAAAACCACTTCCTACTCTCTTCCCTCAGCTGCCACTCCAAGAAGTTGTGAGCCTGACGCAGCTCTGCCTTAACAGAGCCCACGCCCTGCCCCTCATCCCTGGACTGAGTTCTTTCCCACCCTCCCGGTTGTTGGTTGCTGGGCAGGGGGCACTGGGGGGGGCTGGGGTAGGACCTCAGAGGCCAGGTGGCCAAGTAGCAGGCATTCCTGTGAGCCAGGGAAGCCAGCAGGGAATGTCGTTCTGAAGGTTCTGTGGCCTCTTAGACACTGAGGCCATTACCAACTCCTCGGTTCTGAGAGCCGCTTAGACCCACCAGGCTCAGTGGACAAGCTTCGGGGTGAGTGGGGCAGTGTTTTCATTTTGCAGCTTGCCAGGGCCAGCTGCCAAATCCCAGCTTCTCTTTTCACTAGCCTGTGCTCTTGGTAGAATGCCTCTCTCCCCTTGGTAAAATGGGGTTAATAACCCTCCCCCACAGCTTTCTGTCTCAGGCCTTTGTGGCTGAACCTGGGTTACCTGTTCCTCCATGACCCTATTCCCGTCCCCTTTCCCATCCCCTTCCCCTCCTCTGAGATTCTGGAGCACTTCGAGTTTGTCCTTTGTAATTCATCCACTCTCTCCTGGGCTTTTTCTGCTGGTTAACCTCAGTGTGGTCATCAAAAAGAGTTGCAGGGGCCCTGTTTGGTTAGGCAGCCATCTACCAAGCCTACATTGTACTCCCGTGTGGACTTGGGGCTAGGGTAGGGTCCGGGGGCCTCCAGCACATGTGAGGCCCATCACACGCAACGCCCTCCGCTGCCCAGCCCTGCAGCCTTGGGCACTTGTTTCTTCATCATGCAGTGCTTATTAAGCAGCCACTGTGTGGCAGGCACTGTGTGTGGTATAGGGATGCAAAGATGAAGATCCCTTGTTTCCAGGGAGCCAACAGTAACCCCTTCCCCTGCCACTCTTATCCCCTACACCCATCACCCCTGCCGTGCACACGTACACACTCCACATTCCAGTCACATCATGTTGCTTGCAGTACCGAGTGCCTCCTTGGCTTTTCATGCCTCCATGCGTTATACTTTTGTCGCTTCTGTTCTTGACCTGGGACATGCTTGTCTTTACTGTTTGGTTTTTTTTTTTTTTTTTTTGAGACGAGTCTTGCTCTGTTGCCCAGGCTAGAGTGCAGTGGCGTGATCTTGGTCTACTGCAACCTCTGCCTCCCCGGTTCAAGCCATTCTCCCACCTCCCCGGTTCAAGCGATTCTTCTGCCTCAGCCTCTTGAGTAGCTGGGATTACAGGTGCCCGCCACCACGCCTGGCTAACTTTTGTATTTTTATTAGAGACGGTTTCATCATCTTGGCCAGGCTGGTCTTGAACACCTGACCTCGTGATTCACCCAGCTCGGCCTTCCAAAGTGCTGGGATTACAGGCATGAGCCACCATGCATGGCCATCCTTACTGTTTACCTGGCTAATATCTACTTGGCCTTTAAGGCCCCGTTCTGTGTCACTTCTACCAGGAAGCCTTCCGCAGCACCCCCAGGCTGGGTGAGATGCCTCCCACTCCTATGCTCCTGCATGACTTGCCCAGTGTACCATAACCCTCTGCCTGCCTCCCCCACAAAATGCACACTGCGAGCCGCACAGGCTGGGGCTGCGCTCAGGCTCATTTATTTTGGTATCTCTAGTTCCCAGGACCAAGCACACAGGAGGTGCTCTGGGAGCGTTGACTGGATGTGTGTGATCCCATGGAGCCTGAGCATGTGTGTGTCTTGAGAGGAGGGTGGCCAACACTGGCTCCTCACCCAGTTTACTCCTCCTCATTTTTCTCTGGGCTCAGGTAAAACCGGGGCCGTTCTCATGTCATATGACCTGTTAGAGGATATGCCCCCCGCAAACCACAGGGTACCCAGAGGGTGGCTAGGTTTTGTGATGGAGAGCTCTTCTGGATTTAGAAACCAGAGGGAGAAACTTTGTTTCATGCTGAACTTGCTGGCAGTTTGATATCTTCCACATTCTCTTTGGTGAACAAGCAACTCCTCAATACTGGAGAAATGCAAAAGAAGGCATCTGAGGAGCCATCTTGAGGAGCTTACCTTTCATCCACCGTTCATTCAGCAAGCCTTTGAGGGCTTGCTTCCCTGGGACATTGCTGTATTGATTCAGTGGCCGGCTGAGACATGCCTGCTGCCCTCCAAGGCAAAGTCGGGGAGCTGAGCCCCCCACACAGATCGGCCTGCTAGCCTTCCGAGGAGGGAGCGGTAGGAGGCTGAGCTGTGTTGAACTGTCACCTGTGGAACCTGCCAGTTTGCAGGGTGCTCAAGGCACTCAAGAAAGGCTTTGGAGAAGCAGGAGGAGGGACTTGGGATGGACTTCAAAGAAGGATGCTTATGATGGTAACAACTTGATTTTTGTTGACCAGTCACTATGTGCCAGATACTGGGCCAAGCAAATAAATGCAGCTTTTCACAGCCACCATGAGGCAGATGCTGCCACTGTCCCTACTTTTACAGAAAAGAAAACCAAGGTGCAGAAAGTAACTTGCCTAGGGTTGCAGGCTGTCTGCACAGCTCGAGCTCCTTGGCAAGGAGTTCCAGTTGAGGGGCCAGTCCTGAGCTGGGCAGGGAACAGCTCGAGCGTAGGACCACAGGGAGATGGGCTGAGGCTGGGGCACGGACCCATATGGGGGATAGGGTCCCAAACAGAGGTGCTAGAAAATAAGGGTTTTACAGCAGCTTGGTGCCCCCAGCTTCCTCGCTGGTCCTCAGGGTGGAGGGCTACCTGCTGGTACCAGATCTATGCCCCGGTCAGCAAGCTGTCCCAGCCTGGATCTGGGGTGCTGGGGTGGGAAGCGTCTATTTTTGATAACTACTATTTGCCCTGGTTGCCCCTCAAGCTCTGACCTGCCCAGCTGTTTCACCCACATGGGCAGCGGTCTGACCTTGGGGGTGTCTCCTACTCTGACACCACCTCCCAGCTCACTCCTGACCTCTTTCCAGCATTCCTGGATCAGCTGCCTCTGCCCTGGCCTGACTGCACACACACACTCACTAGCCAGCAGAGGATGCCTAGCACCACAGGTTGGCAGTGGCTCTGGAACCACACTGTGTAATTTCAGATCCCGACACTGCCTGCCTCTTTCTAGTTTGGTGACCTTCAAAAAGTTATTTTACTACTCTGTGTCTCAGTTTCTTCAGCTGTAAAATGGGGATAATCGGAATCTGTACCTCCTAGGATTGTTGTGAGAATTAAAATCTTCCAACAGCATCTGACACATTATTTACCTTAAACATTCCTATTGCTTTTAATATGATCACTATTGTAATTATAATTGTCATGGCAGGTGGTTTCTGCACACCTACTCTGAGACTCTGGCTCCGCCCTAAGTCCTGTTTGGGAGGTGCCTGAATACTGGTGGGAAAGACCCAGGTATTGACAGTTGCCAGGTGAGGAAGCATGTGGTACTTAGGGGTCATGAGTAAGCCCAACGACAGTGTCCCTCCCTGACTGACTTCAACCTTGGCCTTTGCTTGGATCTCTGGACTTCCGTCTGATCATTTCTGCTCTGCTGACAGCAGTCCAGGTGTGATCCTGGCACAGGAGTTGAGATTAGAAGAAAAGCAGGGATTGGTAGATTAACAGAAGACTTGGGTAATAGAGATCTCCAGACATCACCAGGCTGGCTACCCTTAAAGGTCCTGAGCCCTTCCTATGGAAAAGGATGGCCACTAAGTGGGATATTTTGGAGGGAACCAGAAGGGTAGTAGGTTAGATCTGGGGCAGCAAACAGATTTTCTCTCTGGAGCAGTCACTGTGTTCTGCTGCCAAGAGTACGGTGTTGACAAGGAAGGGGACCATGATCCATCAGTGTTGTCTGCCGTGGCTCTGGGAATGGGGAGGAGCAGCACCCATGCCACCTACTTGCCATCGAGACTTGATGTTTACGGCATGAAATCACATACATGGTTGGGTGGGTGGTTAGGGCTTAATAATGGAGTGAGCTGAAAAGCACTGATGGCTTTCTAGAGGAGTTGAGAGGCCCAATGACAGTGCCACACTTGGCTTAGCAAAGATATGAAACAAGGGGCTGGAGCAAAGTCTCGGGGAACGGAGAGTGAAGGCTTCAGGGATGCCAAGTGGCCCAGACCCCTCTGGGGTCACATGCCATTAACACACAGCCTGCAGGTCAGCGCTCTGGTGAAGCTGCCCATTTCTGGGAATTGTGCAGAAGGGAAGGGCAGCTCCTGGAATGCAGAGCCGTTTCCTCCACATGGGTTGGGTCACTCTCCCTAGCGTGTCCTCATCCCCCTGGGTTGGGCACACCCAGACATCATAGAGATGAGATTAGCTTCCCAGGTCTAATTCAGCTCAATGTGAATGAAAGTCCATTCACTTTCCTAAGAGCTCCATTAATTATGAATGTGTCCTCCCCTCTAGCCTGATTTACCTAAAATACTTGCAATTCAATTGATGGGGTTAGGGGGACTCTTTAAAATAATTAGTATAGAAATACAGAAGCAAAAAGCAGTAAATACCAAACCTTCAATAAAGTTGGCAGCATCTTTGGGGGAGCCTCTGGATTGGCCCTGGGCCAGCCTCTGAGAATCTGTGGTCCTAAGGTCAGGGCCAAGGGAAGCAGCAACAATGATGAAGTATGCCCTATAGGATAGTGAATCATGAAGACACTACCCTAAGAAAAGCCATGTGGTGCAGCAAAATGATTTGGCAAAAGAATTGGAGGCAGTGTGGCATGACAGTTCTAACATGACCCTCGGCATCTAACCAGTCCACAGCAGTTGTCCACTAAGGGTGGGCATTGTTGCTGCTATGCAGCTCCTTCTGGGCACCATTTTTCCTGGCCAGTCCATAGGACACTGCTTTGGAAGTGATGCTGGGTGGGGTGGGGTGCATGGAGAGGCTAGGGGGCCTATGGACCCCTTGGCAACATCTGTAGCTGAAGCCATTCATTTACCATGTGCTGCTCACTTAGAGCAATGGGTGCAGTGATTTTAGGCTATTGTTTTGGGAAACAAGCTCTGTAGAAGCCCTAGAACCTGGAAGCCTGAGGAGAAGAGGCAAATTTCGTGAGGGGTAAGAACCACCGAGCCCTGCCATTTTGCCATTTTGTGGGGGCTGTTGGGGCCTGCTGCTGTCCTCCCGGAACCCTATGCAGTGTGGATGCCCTTCCCTAGGGCTGTGGATTGGGCAAGGAAATGGTTTAAATCACTGAAGCCTACCAGGTTGAAGGGAAAGCAGGGACCCAACTACTTTGTCGATGCAAATATGCCCTTGCTGAGGGACCCTCCAAGTTTTTCTCACTGGGGCCTTACACCTTCCTTGGCGCCTTGTTCTCCTGTTTTATAGATGGGGAAACTGGGCACCAGGAAGTTAAGAAACTTGCCCCAGGTCACACAGGGAGTCTGTATTGGAGGCCGCAGTGGAACTCCGGCTGCCTGGCTGTGGAGTTGAGGCTGTCCCTGACCTCCCAAGCTGTCCCACTGAGAACCGTTGGGCTTTTACAAAAGACTATTCCCGGGAGGTCTTAGACACACCCATGCTAACTTTGAAGATTGCTGAGCGAAAAGGTTATACTGGGGTGATCGGTCCACCCAGCCACCCACTTCCTAGGGGTATGAGCCAGCCCCTTTCAGAAGGATGGGTGTGACCCCCTGCTTCTTAGCACAAGGGAGGCCTGTGTGGGTAGAAGGCCGCATTGGGGAAGTGATGAGGGCAGTGTGAGTAGAGACTGAGCTTCCCATGTGTTGGGCTCTGCCTGGCCCTGTGAGAGGCAAAGGAATGAGAGGATGTGGCTCTTGTCCTCGTGGAGCTTACAGTCTGTTTGACAAGGTTAATCTGGCGTTCAGGGAAACAACTTCAAACCATGCAAGAAGGTTCTACCTATGGGGAAAGAAAGGGAGCAAGAGACAGACAACAGCCAACAGAGCTAATTTTTCCATTTACAGATGCCTGAGGTTTTCGTACACATGTTATTAAAATTATTGAGGAAGTGATATTGCCTTTTAGGCAGAAGTTTCCAGTATGAACAACGGTTTGGGTTGCCATGCAGCCTGTGGCCTGGGCGGGGCCCTGGGAGCAGTGGTTGCCATGGGAACCAGTTCAGCCGCCCCCACGGCCAAGTGGCTGCTGTTCCCAAAGTTGGTTTCTGCGTGGATGGGGCTGCCTGGAACCTCAGAGCCATTTCCCATGGAAACAATGCTCTAAATGATGGGTGATGTTCCCACACAGGCCTATTTTGTCTAGCTGTTAACAGCAGAGATGGTGGTGAGGCTTCTCATGCTGAGAGGAGGCTGGGAATGAGAGAGAGAGAGAGAGAGAGAGAGTGTGTGTGTGTGTGTGTGTGTGTGTATGTATATGTGTGTGTGTGCTCCCTCTTCTTGGGAGCAAAGTAAACAAGGTGAGAAAGCGAGCATTTGGGCATCTTCTCTGAGCTCAGCTTATCTCACACATTTTATTTCATGCTTAGAGCAATCCTGCAAAGTATGAGTCTCCAACTAACCCACTTTACTAATAAGATACTGAGGCCATGGAAGGTAATTTGCCCAAGGTCACTCAACTGGTCGGTAGGAGAGTATTCAGCACAGAAAATAGTGGGGAAACTTTAAGGAGAACCCCAAGTCTACCTTATACCACCTTCCAATCTCAAAGGGTCACATCCATCATCCTCAAAAGTGAAGACCTAACATCCTAGAATGATCTCCGAGGTGCTTTTTAGTTGAGAAGGGTGGAAAGGAGAGGGGTGTTGTGAATGTAAGCAGTTTGCTCCTTACCCACCAACCAACCAACTTTTCATTCTGTGGTGACTTTCGTCGTAGCCTGTGAGTGGTTTTAAAAAAATCTTTCTCTGTACCGCATGAGACCAGCTTATTTTGTAGGAGTGTAGTTCATGCCTCTTGGCATCTTGAACTCCCCATCTGCAAAGACATCATTTGATCAGGGTTTTTGCAGGGGGGCTGGAGAAACATGCCTATCAAGAGGAGATAGCACCTTTAGGAATTGGGGGGTTCTCTGGACTCATTCTCCAGCCTTGGAAACCCCTTCTTTGTTTATAGCTCACACTTGATTCCAAAGGGTCCTGTCTGTGCCATTAGTCTGATCTCTTAGTAGGAGAGAGACAGTCCCAAGCCCTGGCTGAGAGAGTTGTCCCTTAGCTCTCTCCATGGAGAAGCCAGCTCTGTGGTGTGTAGGTTGTCTGACCATTGTTCAGAAATGCGTGTTGAACCTCTAGTTCATTCAGTAAGTGTCTGCCCTGTGCCAATGCTGTGCCAGGCTCTGGGAGTACAGAAAAGAACAAGATGCTGTTCCTGCCCTTTTGCGCACAGTAAACACAGAAAATTCTAGGCATCATTGTGGCGTCTGTGGCAGGAACTTCAGGGCTCAAAGCACAGGTGGTGGCAGTGCCTGGTGCTGACCCACAAAGAGGTATGTGCTCTCCTGGGGGTCTTAGGTGTGTGCACAGGCTGCAGCGTGACCACAGGACACATTGGGAGACCACAAACCTGGTTAAGGGTGAGAGTAGAGTATGAGGGGCTGCAGCACAGGTGTGGCTGGAGAGCTCAGCAGTGGCAGCCAGTGACAGGCATTGAATGTCCTGTGAGGGGGCCTGGACTTTCCTCCTCAGCATTGAGGGGCACTGAAAGGGTTTTCACAAGGGACGCAGTCTGATGTTTGTGTGAAATGAGTAGTCTAGCCCTGTTCCATTGCGTCCAAATTAGAAGGAAACCCCAAGTGGGAAGGGAACCCCAGCTTGGCTCCCTGTGGTCTCTGAGGGTTCAACCTCTGAGAGCAAGGTGCTGTCAAAAGGAGGGGGCCCCCACTGGCCATTTCCTGCCAGCTGCCTTGGCAAGCGGAGGGCGTTTTTTAAGGAGTCCCCAGGTGATTTGGCTGTGGGTGGTCTGAGTGCCGACTCAAAGGTTCATTCATGTACTCCAGCATATTTACTAGTGTATTTCTTATCTTGTTTTCTTTTGAGAAGAAAATAAAGACAAACAGTTTTCCTTTTCAATACCTTCCCACCCACTTAGTATTTTTTAGTTATGTCGCTGCCAGCAGAGAATGGAAGCTTTAAAAACAGCCAAACACCGACTGGGCATGGTGGCTCACGCCTGTAATCCCAGCACTTTGGGAGGCCAAGGCAGGCAGATCACAAGGTCAGGAGAGCAAAACCATCCTGATCAACATGGTGAAACCTGTCTCTACTGAAAATACAAAAAAATTAGCTGGGCATGGTGGTGGGCACCTGTAATCCCAGCTACTCGGGAGGCTGAGGCAGGAGAATCTCTTGAACTCCGGAGGCAGAGGCTGCAGTGAGCTGAGATCGCGCTACTGCACTCCAGCCTGGGCGACAGTGAGACTCTGTCTCAAAAAAACAAAAACAAAAACCAAAAACAGCCAAACACCTTTCACCCAGCCCAGCATCATTGCCCAGGACAGGGCAGCAGTTGCTGAGGGGCAGTGAGGAGTGAACCCCACGCTCTGCTGCTCTGAGAGGCAAAGGAGAGAGGCCACTGGGCCACCCCTCCCTCCCCGTTTCTGTCACCCTGCAACTCCCCTCCGCCCTCTCTCCTTGGCCTGCCTTCACCATCGTGGATTTGGCCATGGAAGAGCTCAGTTACGTGAAGCCTCAGCCCGTCCCGTATTGTAGGGAGATGCTGGAACCAGATCCCGGGGCCACAGTCGGAACCTGGTCCTATACTGCCCCAAAGGAGCTGAAATCCCCGCTCGAATGAGAGGAAATCAAACATTTTCAGGTGGCTTGAACATTTTATTTTCCTGGGAGCATTTTAATAGTGTTAAACTTTTCCAGTACACAAATATAACGCATGCTTGTTGTAGAAAATTGAAACATTAAGAAAATGAAAATGCCCTGAAATCTGCCTCAGACACAACCAACTGCTAAAGCTCTTAATGCCTGGATCCACACCTGGCTGTGTAGATTCATAGGTGGGCCTCTTCATGGAAGGTGGATCAGGTGTACTTACTAGCTGTTTTGCAGCCTGTTTTTTTTTCATACATAACAACACACTTTTTCTAGGTTAGTGAATATCTTCCTTTTAAATGACTGCATAGTACTCCACTACATGGATAAACTTTAACTTTTCCCCCCAACATGAAGTTATTTCTATTTTCCCCCATTCTTAACATCTTTCTTCACTTCTCTGATTATCTCCTTAGAATAAACTCTCACATGGGGTAGAGCTGCAGGAGAGGGTATGAATATATTTATGCAAGTGTATTTTCAGTACAGCCTAGGCAGATTTGCACTTTCTCTGCAGTGTCGCAAAGCTTTGACTTCTCCGACACTTTGGGGAAGTCCTAAATGTCAACATCAGGCTTCACTAACTACAAAGGGTTCTGCAATTACTCTAGCCTGTAGCCCCATGCAAATCAGTGTGGCCACATAACCCACATTTGTGTCCAGCCCCCTTTCTGTCAAAATCTAGAACTGAAGACTATTTTAGAGCTGAAACTAATCATAAAAGTAATCTAATCCAGCCCTTTAAACTCATAGATAAGGAAACTATGGCTCAGAGAGGTCAGTGGCCTTCCCAAGTAGCGGCGGAGCACACAGGGCACCCAGTTCTTTGTCCTCCCGGCCACGCTGCCACCCTCCTCTCTGTGAGACCATTGGTTTCCCGGTCACACGTACGCCATGCCATTTCCCCTCCCAACTTGCACAGGGATTCTTTTTTTTCTTCTACACAGCAGTAGAATTAAGCTTTCCCTCCCTCGATTCAAGGTCAATTTTTGTGCTACCCAGGAATGCCCTACCAGGAGGTGGTATTGCTTCTTCCTGGCAGGGTCCACAGTTAGTTAGCAGTTGAGGTTCCTGGCTGTAACCCCCAAATTGTTCTTTAGGGGATCCACCTAGCTGCACCCGTGTTTAACATTTGGTGCTGTCAGCCTCCTTCTGGAAACTCTTGGCTTCTATCATGACCACAGATCCTGGTTTCCCTCCTTTTCTTCTGAGTGCCTCCCGGAGGCTCCCTCCTGCCTCTCCTTGTCACTTTGCAACACTGTTTACAAAGGTCACTCTTCACTTCTGTTAAGGCCCGATTATTCTTTAGAATCCTGGTCCCACCTCCAGCTGCCTCCTGGTCACCTTAGCTGAGGGTTTCTCAACCTCAGCACTATTGACATTTTAGGATGGATAATTCTTCATTGGGGGAGAACTGCCCTGTGCGTCATACAATCCCTGGCCTCTGCTGAACAGATGCCAGTGGTACCCACTCCATTTTGACAACAACAACAAAAATATCTCTAGACATTGCAAATATCCCTGGGGAGCAAAATTCCCCTGACTGAGGACCACTGCCTTAGCTGGCCTCAGCAGCATCAAAACAAAACTTCGACCTGCTCCTACCCCCTCCTCCCCAAATAAAATGATTCCAGCGTGACTTTGTGTATAATACAGGGCAAGAAGCAGAGAGAAGGGAGCCACAATCATAGAATTCTGAAACTTGGAAGGGGCCTCAGAGTCCCAGAGCTCAGGTGTGCTAAGCTATCATGGCCCCCTTTCTAAGCTTAGACACAGCTTCAAATCCTTCTCAGCATAGCAGCCCAGTTAATAAGAGGGGATGTGAAAGATGAACCTCCAGGCCAGCCCTGCTCAGACCACTGCCCTCGTGTTAACCTGTACAAGCAGAGTTTAGTGGCCGAAAAGCTTTGACATGGCTTTTGGCTGTACTTGCTAAACAAGACCAGTGGTACTGTGTCCTCAACACCAGGCCTGGCACATAATTGGTGTTGAATGAATGATGGTTGAATAAATCACTTTAACAGTGACTGTCTCTGGGTAGTGAGACCAGGGGTAATGCTTTTATTTTCTTTTGCATTTCTTCATTTTCAAACCTCTTTATAATTGAGAGTATTACTTTATAAAGGAGGAAAACATATGAATATTTTCCCCTAAGTTAAAAAAGCCCTCTGTGTCATTCCACATGTCTTGCTTCCGCAGGTCTGACCTACGAGAAACATGGCAACCAGCGCCGTCCCCAGTGACAACCTCCCCACATACAAGCTGGTGGTGGTGGGGGATGGGGGTGTGGGCAAAAGTGCCCTCACCATCCAGTTTTTCCAGAAGATCTTTGTGCCTGACTATGACCCCACCATTGAAGACTCCTACCTGAAACATACGGAGATTGACAATCAATGGGCCATCTTGGACGGTGAGACCTGGGTGGCAGCTGTGCATTGGGTGGGATAGTAGATGTGGAGGATCAGGGAAATCTGACAGGTTTCAGTGGGATAAGATGGTTTCCTTAATGTTGCTGTTATGGGATGGTTGGTGTAAAGCTGTGTGTCGTTTTCAGGGTGAATTCTGAACAGGGAAGGCCTTCGTAGAGGGCTTACAAGATTTCGTGGAAACCAAAATGTACATTCAACAAAGAGGGGAGGCTAGAATCATGCCAACTCAGTGATGTCATGTGTGTTTTTTCTTGCTGATCAGAATCTCTGATTAACAGTTATGGTTGTCTTTAGCTAATAAAAAAGGGAAAAGCAAGTTGTTTCTTGATGAACATAGTTTACTTGGTACTTGTCCTGTGAGGGGAATCTCTTGCATCTGACATTGTGTTTCTAGCTGAGTGTGAATTAGTCTGGATTACTATTTCTAAGTGTGGCAGCCAGGCCAGCAGTAGCCGCAGCATCAGGAAACTAATTAGAAATGCACATTCTCAGGCCCATACTGATTTGGAAATTCTGAGGGTGGGCCCAACAACCTGTGTTTTAACACACCCTCTAGGAGATGCTTGAAATCAGGGAGTATTAAATCTTCAAATTTGTTATTTTTCAAAGTTGTTTTGACTAGTCTAGGTCCTAAGGTATTTCTATGTGAGTTTTAGAATCAGTTAAATTCTAAAATTCTAGATTTTGATTGGGATTGTGTTGAATCTGTAGATCTGTTTGAGGAGAATTGATGTTTTAACAATGTTGAGGCTTCCAGCCCATGAACACAGTATCTCTTTCCATTTATTTATTTCTTTATTTAGGTCTTCTTTAATTTCTCTTTTCAATTTTATTTGTAGGTTTTTTTGTTTGTTTGTTTGTTTGTTTTTTTGGGGACAGAGTCTCGCTCTGTCACCAGGTTGGTGGAGTGCAGTGGTGCGATCTCAGCTCACTGCAACCTCCGCCTATCGGGTTCAAGCAATTCTCCTGCCTCAGCCTCCCAAGTAGCTGGGATTACAGGTGCACCTGCCACCACACCCAGCTAAATTTTTTTTGTATTTTTAGTAGAGACGGGGTTTCACCGCGTTGGCCAGGATGGTCTCGATCTCCTGACCTCGTGATCTGCCGGCCTCGTCCTCTCAAAGTGCTGGGATTACAGGCGTGAGCCACCACGCCTGGCTTATTTGTAGTTTTGAGTGCATAGGTCTTTTACATGTTTTGTCAGATTTATACCTGCATCTGTATTGATGCTATTGTAAATTATTATTTTTGGTTTTTTATTTCAATTTTCAATTGTTTGTTGCTAGTATATATAAAAACAATAGGTTTCTGTATATTAATCTTGTAACCTACAACTTTGCTAAACTCACTTACTAGTTCTAGTGTCTTTTTTGTAGATTCTACTGGATTTTTCTGAATAGACCATAGTGACTGCAAGTAAAGACAGTTTTACTTCTTCTTTTCCAATCTGGATGGCTCTTATTTCTTTTACTTGCCTTATCTCATTGATTAAAATCTCTGGCATCCTGTTGAAAAGAAGTAACGAGAACAGACATCCTTGTCTTGTTCTTGATCTTAAGGGGTAAGTGTTTGGTCTTTAGCATTAAGTATGATGTTAGTTGCAGGCCTTTTATGGATGGCCTTTATCAGGTCATGGAAGTTCCTTTCTATTCCTAGTTTGCTGAGAGTTTTTATCAGGAATGGATGTTGGATTTTGTCCAGTGCTTTTTCTGTGTCTAGTGAGATAACCATATGGTTTTCCTTTTTTAGTTTGTTAATATGGTAAATTACATTGTTTTGTTTTGTTTTTGTGACAGAGTCTTGCACTGTCACCCAGGCTGGAGCGCAGTGGCATGATCTTAGCTCACTGCAACCACAAACTCCTGGGCTCAAGAGATCTTCTTACCTCAGCTTCCCCAGTAGCTAGGACTATAGGCACACACCACTGTGCCCAGCTAATTTATTTTTTTTGTGAAGTTTGGGGGGAATCTCCCATCATCGCCCAGGCTGGTCTTGAACTCTTGGCTTCAAGCAATCCTTCCATTTCAGCCTCCCAAGTGCTGGGATTACAGGTGTGAGCCACCATCTCTGGTCCTTGATTTTTTTAATATTAAACCAACATTGCATCCTTGGAAAAACCCCACTTGGTTATGATGTATTATCCTTTAATATTGTTGGCTTTGATTTGCTATTTAATAATTTGTTTACAATTCTTATATCTGTGTTGTTGTGAAATATTGGTCTATAGTTTTCTTGTAATGTCTGTGTCTAATTTTGGTATCAGAGTAATGTTGACCTTATAGAACGAGTTTTATTCAATTTTCTGGAAGAGTTTGAGTTAAATTGGTATTTCTTCCCTAACTGTTTAGTAGAATTCACAAACAAGGCCATCTGACCCTGGAGTTTTCTTTGTGGGAAGATGTTTTTGTTTTTGTTTTGAGACAGGGTCTCGCTCTGTTACCCAGGCTGGAGTGCAGTGGCGTGATCAAGGCTCACCACAGCCTAGACCTTCTGGGCTAAAGCAGTCCTCCCACATATTTTGTCTGTCTTTTGGTTGTTTCAGCTGAGAAGGTAAATGTGGTCCCTGTCACTCCATCGTGGCCAGAAGCAGAACCAAATCATGACTTCAAAAAAATACAATTTTGTGGCCGGGCACTGTGGCTCACGAGGCCTGTAAATCCCAACACTTTGGGAGGCTGAGCTGGGCAGATTGCTTGAGCTCAGGAGTTTGAGACTTGCCTGGGCAACATGGTGAAACCCCATCTCAACTAAAAATATAAAAATTAGCTTCAGGTGGCTGAGGTGGGCGAATCACTTGAGCTCAGGAGGCAAAGGTTGCAGTGAGCCGAGACTGCACCACCTCACTCCAGCCTGGGCAACAGAGTGAGACTCCCTCTCAAAACAAAACAAAACAAAAAACTTTGTAAATATATTTTAAAAGCACTGAATTATATACTTTTAAAGTATTAATATTATGGCATGTAGATTGTATCTCAATTTTAAAAAACACTATCCTCCAAGGGTTTGTCTGCAGCCCTGGGACTTTGAACGATTTGACCAGGTACCAAGCACCTTCCCATCTTGGGACTTTGCATTTTGTCTTCTCTCTGCCTAGAACATTCTTCCTGCAGAAACACTGATTTCATTTAGGTCTCAGCTCAAATGTCACTTTATCTAAGAGGTCTTCCCTGACCAAACCATTGACACTAGTATCCACCCCACCCCAGCCATTTCTATGCCCAATTCTGTTCTTCTTTATTCTGCCTTTTATGGTTGAACATATTTTATCTTTGTTTGTTTGTATTTTTGTCTCTGCTGACTAAAATATAAATGTCTGAGAGCAGGGACTTTATTTACTGACTGCATTATTCCTACCATTTAGAATACTGCTTGGCTCATAGTAGGTCCCCAGTAAACATTTGTGGAATGACCAAATGAAAGAATAAACCTTGAACAATATATGTGTAGTGACAGGTTTGATGTGCTAGCTATATTATTTTTTTCTAACTCACATTACAATAATATGTATATATAACTATTAAAATTGAAACTTACATCTGTGCAGTTTCTAAAATCATTTCATGCATGACCTATTGGAATATATGGCACACTTTGGGATATACTGAGTTAAATAAATGTAAACAAGTTTCTTCACTGCAGGACTTATAAGAACCTTTAACATGCAAACACATATTAGAGGTGTAGTAATAGGATACATTGTCCTTAGGGCTTCCCACAGGGGTCATTTTTTGCACTATGACCCCTGTGGATCTGAACTATGTTCCATAGAGAACATTCTGAAACACATTGCATAATGCATGTAAGAAAGTAACACCATGCCTGGTACATCGTTGGAACTCAATCAGTATTTCTCTCTACAGCCATATAAACTTCTCTAACTTTTTTCTGAGTACCTTTGTTTTGCTTTTTTGAGACAGGGTTTCATTCTGTTGCCCAGGCTGGAGTGCAGTGGCGTGATCTCGGCTCACTGCATCCTCCACCTCCCGAGTTTAAGCAGTTCTCTGCCTCAGCCTCCTGAGTAGCTGGGATTACAGGGGCCCACCACCACGCCCGGCTAATTTTTTTGTATTTTTAGTAGAGACGGGGTTTCACCATCTTGGCCAGGCTGATCTTGAATTCCTGACCTAGTGATCCACCTGCCTCAGCCTCCCAAAGTGCTGCGATTACAGGCGTGAGCCACCGCGCCCGGCCTTTTCTGAGTACCTTTGGATGCTAAATTGGTTTCTGAGGAAAAATGTTTTCCTTAAGATTGATGTTTAGGAAGATTTTGTGATAACATTTATAGCAGGAGAGGGGAAACATGGCCGCAGCATTATATTAGAAGTGTGCATTTGCAAAGCCTGTGTTCTGAAGCGCCTGGGCTCTCCATGGCATTACTTTAGAAGACTAAGTTTGTTAAGCCTCTAATTCTGCCACCAGAGTCAGGCCCGATTTAGGGCATTGCCCACCCAGGCCTTCCTCGGGAATAGACACCAGATTCCCAGATTAGATGCTTCTCCACTCCATTAGATCTGCTATTAAGAAAAGGAAGACTTGGCCGGGTGCAGTGGCTCACGCCTGTAATCCCAGCACTTTGCGAGGCCGAGGTGGGTGGATCACGAGGTCAGGAGTTTGAGACCAGCCTGACCAACATAGTGAAACCCCTCTTCTACTACAAATACAAAAAAATTAGTCAGGTATGGTGGCGCCTGTCATCTCAGCTACTCGGGAGGCTGAGGCAGAAGAATTGCTTGAACCCGGGCGGCGGAGGTTGCAGTGAGTAACTCTGAACCTTTCTGGGGCTGAACTTTTCCGGAGTGGTCTGCACCCCTCGGATAGCCAGGACTTCCCTGGGCATCTGGATCCCAGAGGTCCTGCTCCCCTGAGGCCATGCCATCTTCGGGGAGGTGCTAAGCCTGGAGGTGCCCTCGGTTGCCCTGTACCCCACTGAACTCCAGGGGCTCTCAACTCTGCAGTTTCTCTTCTTCCAAACTCAGAAAGAGTAAAAACGTGGCAGCACGATGATGAGGAGAAGGAAGCGAATGATAATTTTGATGACAGTGGTATTGAATGGGCAGAAACTGTGTGGAAGGCCCGTGCTAATAAGCACATTTTATTTGCTGTCTTTGAATCCTTACAGATGCTACCGTGATAGTTGCTGTTGTTATTTCTGTTTCATAGATGAAGAAAATACAGCAAAGTGTCACACAGCCAGCAACGGTTTGAGCTACCTGTTGACTCCTATCCACTGTCAGTCTGGTTGTGTAGGAAAATCCTCCCTGACAGCACAGTGGATCCTTGTGCCTCTGGGAAGAGGAGCTGAAATCCCAGGAAGAAGAGGGTGTGGCTGAACTAGCACACCTCTCCTGCCCTTCTTACTCCTCACCCAGGGTCCTTCAGAGAGCCAGGTGCTCTGGTTGTGATCTTAATCTCACGTCAGAGATTTGCAAGCTGCTTAAGGAAGCCTTCTCTGTGACTTCCACACTGATTATTCTCACAGGCTGCCTGCTTTCTTGCAAACCTGTTTCTTGTTTTCTTCCAGGAAGTCACATTGCCTGTGTCCTCCCAGAACCTAAGAGACAAGAGCTGGCTGGCCTCAGGGGCCAGCAGCCGGGGTCTCCTGTGGCTGCGGGACCCCCAGGCTTTGGAGCACGCCTGCTCTGAGTTCTTTCCTGCAAGGGTTCGGGATCCTCATCTCACTTTACATTGTCAAGAGCCCAACCCTTGGAGCCTCTCTTCCTCCCCGTCTGGTACCCGCTTCTCCACTGTGGGGTTCGCTTCGACTGTCCCATCTCCATGCTCTCAGCCCTCTCCTCCCGTCTCCGACTTTGGAACACCACCTCACCTTGGCTTTCAGCTGTGTGACTCCCCTCACCCCAATTCTCTCTTGTCACGAATCAGGAAGCCCCAAACCTTAGGCAGAGCCATGGAGTTTTGTGTTTGTTTGTTTTATTGTGATAAAGTGTACGTAACATAAAAGTTACCATCTTAACCATCTCTAAGTGCATAGTGCATTCACTTTGTTCTACAACCATCCCTCCCATTCATCTCCAGAACTTTTTCACCTTCCCCAACTGAAACTCTATACCTATTAAACACTGACTCCCCATTCTCCCCTCTCCTCAGTCCCTGGCAACCACTATTCTGCTTGCTTCCTTTTCTTTTATTGATATCATATTTATACATATTTTGAGGGCACAGTAATGATCAAATCCAGGTAATTAGCATATCCATCACCTCAAACATTCTTTCTTTGTATTGAGAACATTGCAATTCTTCTCTTCTAGCTATTTTGAAATTTGCAATGAATTATTATTAACTATAATTTCCCTACTGTGCTATCAAATACTAGAACTTATTCCTTCTATCTCTTTGTATTTGTGTACCCATTAACCAACTTCTCTTCATCCCCCCACCCACACACCCTTCCCAGCTTTTGGTGTCAATCATTCCACTCTCTACCTCCATGAAATCCACTGTTTTAGCTCCCACATATGAGTGAGAGCATGCGATATTTGTCTTTCTGTGCCTGGCTTATTTCACTTAACATAATGACCTCCATTTCCACCCATGTCACTGCAAATGAATGTCCTTTTTTTTTTTTTTTTTTGAGACGGAGTCTCACACTTGTTGGGCAGCCTAGAGTTCAGTGGCACGATCACTGCAACCTCCCCCTCCCGGGTTGAAGCAATTCTCCTGCCTAAGCCTCCCAAGTAGCTGAAATTACAGGAACCTGCCAACACGCCCGGCTAATTTTTGTATTTTTAGTAGAGATGGGGTTTCACCATCTTGGCTAGGTTGGTCTCGAACTCCTGACCTCAGGTGATCTGCCCACCTCGGCCTCCCAAAGTGCTGGCATTACAGGCATGAGCCACTACGCCCAGCCTCATTCTTTTTTATGGATGAGTAATATTCCATTGTGTATATATGCTACATTTTCTTTATCATTCATCCACTGAAAGGCACTTAGGTTGCTTCCTTACTCTTGGCTATTGTGACTAGTGCTGCAATAAACATGGGAGTGCAGGTATCACTTCAATATACTGATTTCCTTTCCTTTGAGTATATACTCAGCAGTAGGATTGCTGGACCATGTGGTAGCTCTATTTTTAGTTTTTTGAGGAATCTCCATATTGTTTTCCATAGTGGCTATACTAGTTTATATTCCCACCAGCAGTATCCAAACATTCTCTTTTCTCCACATCTTCCCTAGCCTTTGTTATTTTTTGTCTTTTTGATAATAGCCATTGTAACTGGGGTGAGATATTATCTCATTGTAGTTTTGATTTGCATTTCTCTGATGATTAGCGATGTTGATAATTTTTTCATATACCTGCTATCCATTTGTTTGTCTTCGTTTGAGAAATGCCTATTCAGGTCTTTTGCCCTTTAAATCAGAATTTTATTTTATTTTATTTTATTTTGCTAGTGAGTTGTTTGAGTTTCTTATATGTTCATGTTATTAATCCCTTGCCCCTTAAATACTAAGTCCCCATTTTCTCCTCTCCTCAGTCCTTAGCAACCACCATTCTTTCTTTCTTTCTTTCTTTCTTTCTTTCTTTCTTTCTTTCTTTCTTTCGTTCTTTCTTTTCTTTCTTTTTCTGAAATGAAGTCTCACTCTGTCACCCAGGCTGGAATGCAGTGGTGCAATCTCGGTTCACTGCAGCCTCTGCTTTCTGAGTTCAATTGATTATCCTGCCTCAGCCTCCTGAGTAGCTGGGATTACAGGCGCGCACCACCACACCTGGCTAATTTTTGTATTTTTAGTAAGGATGGGGTTTCACCGTGTTGGCCAGGCTGGTCTCGAACTCCTGGCCTCAGGTGATCCACCCACCTCGGCCTCCCAAAATGCTGGGATTACAGGCATAAGCCACCAGGCCCGGCTTCTACTTTCTGTCTCTATGAATTTGACTAATCTAGATACCTCATTTAAGTACTGTGATAAGTGGAATAATATTTGTCCTTTTGTGTGGCTGGCTTATTTTAATTAGCACAATCTATTCAAGGTTCATCCATGTTGCTGCATGTTCTGAATTTCTTTCCTTTTTTTTTTTTTTTTTTTTTTGAGACGGAGTCTTGCTCTGTCACCAGGCTGGAGTGCAGTGGTGCGATCTCGGCTCACTGCAGCCTCCGCCTCCCGGGTTCAAGCGATTCTCCTGCCTCAGCCTCCCGAGTAGCTGGGACTATAGGTGCACACCACCATGCCCGGCTAATTTTTGTATTTTTAGTAGAGACGGGTAGCATTTTCACCATGCTGCCCAGCATGGTCTCAATCTCTTGACCTCGTGATCTGCCCGCCTCGGCCTCCCAAAGTGTTGGGATTACAGGCATGAGCCACCGCGCCTGGCCTTCTCTCCGTTTTAAAGCCGAATGATATTCCACTGTATGGATGTACCATGTTTTCATTATCTATTCATCTGTGGATGGACACTTGGGTGGTTTCCACCTTTTTGCTATTATGAATAATGCTGCTATGAGCATGGTATATAAATATCTGTTTGAGTCCCCGCTTTCCTTCTTTTGTCTTAGAGTTCTTGTGTGCCTATTTTTTCTGTTGGTTAGGGATGGAAGGCTGCTAAGACCCTCACTTTACAATTGTGGAAACTGAGGTACAGATGGAAAGGTCACTAGCCTAGGGTGAGACCTAGCTAGCTGGAGAGCCGGGTCTTGGGCTTCTTGACTCTGCCAAGCGTGTCCTCACCCTGTCCTACTACCTCCTGCTTTGGCCCAGGCCTTGGGCCTCTGAGGTGGAATGCTGACCAAATCCTCTGCCCACTTAAAACAGGGCAGGTGTCTCTGGGCCTCCCCACCCTCTGGCTCCCAGCCCCGCCCTCTGCCCAGCCAGCCTCTGGAACTTTGCATCTTTCTTCCATCAGTGGAGAACAGCAGTGGGCCCTGAGTCTCCAGACACCGCTTCCCACCTTGGGGTTCTTGGGCCCAGCTCCACAACCTCTGTCTCCTTCTCCCCAGCAAGGGCCCAGTGTTTTCAAAGAGCAAAAGCCTGGCTCTTCTCCTGCACCCTCAGAAGCTGGGACATTTCCACCCTGGCTTCTGCCCAAACCTCAGACACAAGAGCTGTTGTCTTCTCAGAGGGGCCTGAACCTGGCTTTTCCCCCGCACACTTGAATCCACATTCTTTCTGGGGATGGGGGGGAGAGGAGGACATTGGAAGGGCAGGGAGAGGAAAAGGAACGTTTATTGAGAGTTTTTTTTTTCCTGAACCAGGGGCTTTACCAGGGGGCTTTATGCTCAGCAGGCCTTAGGGCAGCTTCAGAGTGGGCACTCTCCATAGGCCCCAACTAAGAATGGGGTGCAGGCAGAGCTGGCCTGTCACCCACCAAGGGGAAGCTGCCCTTCCCCTGCCAGCAGTGATGTGGGAAGAATTTCCCTCTTTCCCTTCATGGGGAAGCATGGCTGCTGGCCTGAGATTATACAATCCAGCCCTGCAGGCCTGGGCCTGACCCTTTGTCCCTGGTGCATCAGCCACACTGCTGAAATGCCTCACTGATCTCCATGGTGCCCAGGGCAGTGCTCGCTGGTAGAAAGCCCTTCCTCACATTGCTGACAGATCTCTTCCCAAATCCTCTCTTGCTGTCTGTCGTCAGAGTGGTGATAGCAGTTACTACCAACCAGACTTTTCTCGAAGGCCTCATACTAAGGGCTTTTACAAGGATGCCTTATTTCATCCTTGTGATAATTCCGTGAAATTGAGATTAGTCAAGTGAGAGTAAATCACTTTCCAGGTGAGCACAGCTGCTCTGCAGCCAGTGTACCTCAGTACTGTTGTACTAGTTGGTAAAATAGTGAAGTACTCTCTATCACTGGAAAATTGCTGCTGCTGCTGCTGCTGCTGCTGCCCTGCACCTGAGAGGCCCTTCCCAGACCCACTAGCCAGGCTGGGAGCTGAAGGACCCCCCTCCAGCCACTGACCTAGTGTCAGCTCAGTGAGGCTTGGACTCAGTGATGAAGATGTGAGTGGAATATGCAACTCCCTACACCCAACTCTTAGCACAGCCTGGGCTCGTTCCAAATTTGTCAGCATCCCAAAATCCAAGTGTTTTTCCACTTCCCTTGCTGACAATCAGGTCATATATGCCAGTTAATGTGGGGTTTTGCCTGAGTTTCAGAACTTCATGTTGGTCACTGTTAGAAGTTATGTGACCATTTTGGGCCAAGCACACCAGCCTGACCAATAGATCTGAGACCTCCCCTGTCTGCCACTGTGTTGGGTGATGCCACCTTCCCTGGGCCTCAGTGTTGCCTCTGTCAGCCTGTGGTCCCCACACCCTGGCTCTGGTGACGGGGGCTCCTCCTCCCTTTGGGCTGCCTCTGGACAAAGACCTTGCACCCTTATCAGTGGGATCTGCATCCAAATGAGATACACCTCATAGTTGTTGCAAAGGATAAATGAAAAAAATACAAATTGTGACTTCCTTGAGGAAAAGGACTGTGCCCACCATTGTATCTCTGATGTCAGCCCAGACTTGGCATCTATTAGGTGTTTAATTGTTGTTTATTGAGTGAGGGGGGAAACAAGTCACCTTGCACGGGGCTTGGCACGTAGCAGACCTCAGTAGATGCTATTGTTGCAGTGATTGCTTTAATGTGATATATATTATTGTTGTTTTTGTTGTTATTTTTAGAGACAGGGTCTCACCGTGCCACCCAGGCTGGAGTGCAGTGGCATGATCATAGCTTACTGCAGCCCTGAACTCCTGGGTTTAAGTGATCCTCCCACCTTGGCCTCCTAAAGCACTAGGATTACAGATGTGAGCCACTGTGTCTGGTTTATATTATTTATGAGGTGGCTTGATGGTTTCAAGAATAGGTCCCATCACCTGTATGGATGAGGGGCCACTGACACATGTCCCTGTGTCTAGGGAGGTTCAGAAGTGAGGCTTGAGCCCCTGACTTAGGGATATACCTCTCCACCCAGAGTTGTGTGAATTGAACCCTGAGTCCTGTGTACCTGGATATGTTCACTAATTCATTCTGCAAATAATTGCTAATGTACCCATCTCTCTTTTGGGCTCTGAGGACGCAGCAATTGGCAAATCAAAGCTCCTCCTCTCATGAAGCTTATGTTTTAGTGGGGTGAGGGGACAGAGCATAAACAAATATGTATGGTGTCAGGTGGTGATAAGTGCTGTGATGAAGAGTCAGACAACGTAAGGGAGTCACAGTGAGGAAGGGGTTGCTGTCTTGTGTTGGCTGGTCAAGGAGGGCCTTCCTGATAAGGGAATGTTGGAGCAGAGACCTAAAGAGAAAGCTGCACCTGTATCTGGAAGAGAATCTCAGTCAGTGGGAGTATCAGGTGCAAGGGCCCCGAGGCAGGGGTGTGCCTGGCCTGTGTGGGAATAGCTGGGAAGCCAGCGTGTGGAGCAAGTGAGAGCACAGCTAGTAGGAGAGAGGTCAGGCAGGTAGCTGGAAGGGATTGATCTCACGGGGTTTTGTAGGTAAATGAGAAGCCGTTGGAGGATTTTGAGCAGAGGAAGGACATGATCTAACATGTTTAAAATGTGGGTACTTCTCAGTTCCTTATCCTGCTGCGCTCCTGGCCTGGTGAGTGAGAAGAGCTCACTCTGGCTCTGGTGTGAACGGAACACAGAGGAACCACGGCAGAATCGGAAAGACCAGTTAAGAAGCTCCTGATGGTGGGCTTGGGCATTGGTGGAGGAGGTGGTGAGAAGGGTAGATTCTGGTTGTGTTTTGAAGGAGGAAACGACAGGATTTGTCGGTGGAGTATATGAGGTTATTAGAGAGGGAAGAGTCTTTGGCCTGAAGAACCAGTAGAATAGAGTTACATTTATCAAGATTAGGAAGAACAGTGAAAAACAAGTTTTGGGGAGAAATCAAGAGTCTAATTTTGGACATGTTAAATCCAGGATGCCTTTCACACATGCAAGTAGAAGTCAGGGTGGCAGCTGGATATCTAAGCCTGTAGGAGGGGAGACATGTGGGCTGGATAGAAATCTGGGCGGTGACCTGTAAAGCTGCAGGATGAGAGATCACCAAGAACGTGACTGCGATTAGAGAAGGACCCACCAATGTTTAGAGGCTGGGGAGAAGAGGAGACAGGGCAGGACCAGTCACTGCAGTAGGATAAAGACCAAGGGAGAGTGGCATCCTGCAGCCAAGTGAAGAAGGCGCTTCACAAAGGCAGGGACCATCAACTGCATGAGAGACCAGCCAGGAGCCCAGCAGGATGAGGAACTGAGAAGCACCCATTGGATTTAGTGACATGGAGGTCATTGGCGACTTGACAAGATCGGTTTTGATGGAGTGGTTGGAAATGAAAGTCTAATTAGAGTGGGTTCAAGAAAGTGGTGGAGAGGAGGAGCAGGCAGCGAGGATAGGCAGAAGCGTTTCTGTAAGGAGGAAGAGAGAAATGAACAGTAGTAGGAGGGAGAGGTGAGGCCAAGGGGCAGGGTTTTGATTTGTAATTTTTTGTTCGTTTGTTTTAAGACAGGGTCTTGCTCTGTCACCCAGGCTGGAGTTCAGTGGCATGATCACGACTCACTGCAGCCTTGACCTCCCACAATCCTCCCACCTCAGTCTCCTCAGTAGCTGGGACCACACGCCTGGCCAATTTTTGTATTTTTTGTAGAGACGGGGTTCTCACTTTGTTGCCCAGGCTGGTCTCAAACTCCAGGGCTCAAGTGATCCTCCCAGCTCAGCTTCCCAAACTGTTGGGATTACAGGAATGAACCACTGTACCCAGCTTTATTTGTAAATTTTTTTGTTTCATTTTATTGTATTTTTGAGTTTTAAAATATATATATATATTTATTTATTTATTATTTTTTGAGACAGAGTCTCACTCTGTCACCCAGGCTAGAGTGCAGTGGCACACCCTTAGTTCACTGCAACCTCTGCTTCCCAGGTTCAAGCGATTCTCCTGCCTCAGCCTCCTGAGCAGCTGGGACTACAGGTGCCCGGCACCATACACAGCTAATTTTTGTATTTTTAGTAGAGATGGGGTTTCACCATGTTGGCCAGGCTAGTCTCGAACTCCTGACTTCAGGTAATCCACCTGCCTTGGCCTCCCAAAGTGCTGGGGTTACAGGTGTGAGCCACTGTTCCCGGCCAATGTATTTTTGTTTTAAGATGAGAGAAATTGTAGCACATTTACCTGCTGGTGGAAATAAACCAATAGAGAATAGGATGATGAAGGAACAACAGTTGCAGCAGTGTCCTCGCACAGGTGGCAGGGACCTGGAGCCAGTGCTTAGCTGGAGAGGATGGTCTTAGGAGCAGAGCTGGGTCATCCACCCTAGCGAGAGGGCAGGTGGAACATGTGTTTTACAGGAAGGGAGGTGGGTTGATTTTTTCCTCATATAACTTTTTTTATTGAGATAAAATTCACATGCCAAATTCACGTGTACAGTTCAGTGGTTTTTAGTGTCTTCACAGAGTTGTACAACCACATATTGCTGATTGATTAACAAATCAGTAATTACTGTAATCACTGCCAACTCATTCCTGAACATATTCATCCCCAACCCTGCTCAAAACCCCCCTTACCCATGAGCACTCACTCTCCATTCTCCCCACTCCTCAGTCCCTGAAACCATTAATCCACTTCCTGCCTTTATGGATTTGCCTACTCCAGACGTTTCATGGAAGCAGAATGGGACAGCACATGATCTCTTGTGCCTGGCTTCTTTCACTTAGCACAGTGTTTTCCAGGTTCATCCTGCTGCAGTGTGTATCAGAATTCCGTTCTTTTTTATGATATTCTAGTGTACGGATATACCACATTTTGTTTTTTGTTTTTGAGATGGAGTCTCACTCTTGTTGCCCTGACTGGAGTGCAATGGCACGACCTTGGCTCACTGCAACCTCTGCCTCCTGCCTCAGCCTCCCGAGTATCTGGGATTACAGGTGTGCGGCCACCACACCCAGCTAATTTTTGTATTTTTAGTAGCGAGGGGGTTTCACCATGTTGGCCAGGCTGGTCTCAAACTCCTGACTTCAGGTGATCTGCCCGCCTTGGCCTCCCAAAGTGCTGGGATTACAGGCGTGAGCCACCGCGTTTGGCCATATGCTACATTTTGTTTATTCTTTCATCAGTCAGTGGACATTTGGGTTGTTTCTACTTTTGGCCATTGTGAGCAATATTGCTGTGAATGTTCATGTGCAAATTTTCATGTGAAAACTTGCTTTCAGTTCTCTTGGGTTTACACCTAGAAGTAGAATTGCTGAGTCATTTGGTAACTCCATGTTTAACATTTTGAGGAATTACCAAACTGTACCAGCAGTGTGTGAGGGGTCCCATGCCTCTCAGGTGCGTTGATGTGGGGTGCAAGCATGTGGAGTTTATCTCCTGATAGATCCCTGTTTCAATTCCTGAGCTGAGAGTGCAAGCTTGGCAGAAGAGGACAGGTGGGTGGTGGTCACCCAGGGAGTGGGAGAATGATGGAGAAGGATGGCAGGCACTCTAAAGGCCCTGGAAGGTGATGCTCAGGCCTTTAAAGAGGGAGAAGCCAGTGCACTCATGAGTTTTCTCTTCCCTGCCACCCATGGCTGCCCAGGCGCAGGTGCGGAGTAGGTGGAGAGTTTGGTGTAAGCAAGTGGGGTGAATGCAGGAAGCAGCCTCCGGGCTTCTGTCTTCCATCTCTGTCCTCACCCCTCCTTTTAGACCTGCTCTTCTTCACAGGCTGTGGGGATGCCACTGCTGACTCCAGCTCAAAGACAGGCTGGTGTGAGGAGCAGGGCAAGGCTTGGAATCAGACGGGCATGGGTTCAAATTCTGCCTCTACTGCTCATTAGCCATATGAACCTAAGCAGATCACTAGCCTTGCCCTGCCTCTGTCTCTTCACCTGTCAAATGCTGGCCTCCCAGAGGGGTTGCAAGGTGGAAGTGGGATTATAGGCCAGTGCTCCCAGTTGTCTCCCTGCGTCTCTGCACTGCCAGGCCCCCGTCTGTTCGTGTGATATCCCTGGGCTCTAGTTACACAGCTGAGATCCCTGCTGTCATTTCCCCTTTCTTCTCTTCCTTCCCTAAGAGCAGCATTGAGGGTTCTAGGTTCCTCTAAGAATCCCACAGAACCATAGACCATCTCCCCAGAATGTGCACCCGCATATGCAGTTTGTATACCAGTTCTGGGGATCATGGGCCTTGTGAAAACTTATCCCAAGACCCCCTCACTCCATTCCCCACAGCTGCAGGGTGTGGCCTCCAGCATGAGCGACCCCCAAAGCTGGTGGCTGGCACTTCTCCCCTGATGTTATCCTTAAGCCAGGGTGTTGAGGAGGTTGGGGCCACTGGCAAAGGGACTCTTCCCTGTCACCAGGGAGCCAGTTGGTGCCCACTACAGGCCTTTAGCCCCCTTCCCCTTGGGGAGTCCCAGGTGTCCTGGCTGTCTGCACCCTGCCAGCATTTTGGAGAAGTTCAAGAAAGTGGCCTTTTTTCTAGGAACAGTGCATGGTGAATGCATCAGCCCTTTTGCCCAGCACCCAGCCCCACTCCATACACACCCATTACCCAGAAAGGGGAGCACAAATTAAAATAGTAAACATCACTCATCACTATGTATGTTCAACTAAGTGACATTATTTTTTTGAATCTGTTCTTAAGCCTCCTTACCTTATTCTTCTGTAAAATGGGCATAATCATTCCTGCCTCCCATGATGGGTTTGTGAATTAGAGATACATGGAAAACTCTAGGCATGGGGCTGGGCATAGTGGCTCATGCCTGTAATCCTAGCACTTCGGGAGGCCAAGGTGGGCAGATAACTTGAGGCCAGGAGTTCGAGACCAGCCTGGCTAACATGGCAAAACCCCGTCTTTACTGAAAATACAAAAATTAGCCAGGAGTAGGGATGTGCACCTATAATTCCAGCTACTTGGGAGGCTGAGGCATGAGAATCACTTGAACCCAGCAGGCAGAGGTTGCAGTGAGCTGAAATTGCACTATTGCACTCAGGCCTGGGTGATGGAGTGAGACTCTGTCTCAAAAAAAAAAAAAAAGAAAGAAAGAAAAGAAAAGAAAAGAAAAAAGAAAACTTTAGGTATGGCCCTTGGAGGCATATTATCTCTAGAAATTGTTTTCTCTATTGCTTGATATTCCGCGACCCTTATTTCACCCTGTAGGGGTGTCATAAAAGTTTTTGTTTTTGTTTTTTTGAGACAGAGTTTCACTCTTGTTGCCCAGGCTGGAGTGCAGTGGCGCAATCTTGGCTCACTGCAACCTCTGCCTCCCAGGTTCAAGCGATTCTCCTGCCTCAGCCTCCGGAGGTGCTGGGATTACAAGTGCCCACCACCATGCCCGGCTCATTTTTGTATTTTTAGTAGAGACGGGGTTTCACCGTGTTGTCCAGGCTAGTCTCAAACTCCTGACCTCGTGATCCGCCCTCCTCGGCCTGCCAAAGTGCTGGGATTACAGGTGTGAGCCACCGTGCCCCACCGTGTGTCATAAGAGTTTAAAAGTCAGTTTTTAGTGATTTCCCCTAAAGCTGGAGTGGGCTGTTTTAACCCAGTGATGGCATTTCATGTAGAGTGCAGATGATTCATCTAGTCATTCTGCGAGTATTTTTTGAGCCTTCCTTGGGTGCTGAAGATTTTGTGGGCCCAGGGAAATGAAAGCCAGGCTCCCACATTCTGGGACTGTACCCCATGGTGAGGAGCTGAGCCAGGCCCAGAGGCCCAAACTTGGAGGAACAGATGACACACGCAACAGGAAGGGCTCAAAGATGGAGGTCAGAGGCTGGGCGCTCTTGTGAGGAGGAGGGGAGATGGACTGCATCCCAGCTGGAAGGCGGCTGGGACAGCCAGTGGAGAGGAGGGGGAAAGGGCATTCTAGATGGAGGTCATGGCTTGGGCAAAGACTTGGAATGGAGATACAGCCCTGCCGGTTCTAGGATGGCCGGACAGTGGTGGTTCTGGTTGAAGAAAAATGACTGGACAGGCTGGGACGCTTGGGCCTTAGGGAAATAGGAACACCCTTCTTCCTAGTGCGTGGCCTTTAGTGGGTCCCTTTAACTCCTGGACCTCTATGTCCCCATCTATATTAGCAGGATGGTAATATCTTCCTTCCAAGGCTGTGAAGAGGACTGAGAGAGCGGGTGTGTATAAAGCCTTTGGCATAGTGCTGGCTGCCAGCAGGAACACGGTGGGTGGGATCACTTTTAGCCAAAGATCTTGACTGCACCCTGGGCTATGGGCCACTGTCAGAGCCCCTGGAGCTCATGCTGTGACTTTTCTCACTCTGGAAGCCTGGGTGGAGGAGGGGGAGGTGGCTCACGCCTGTAATCCCAGGCGTGGGCACTTTCCCTAGTATTTCCCAGGAGGGAGCAGGAAGGGGAGAAGGGAGGAGGAGAAGCAGAGAAAAGGGGGAGAAGTGAGGGGGAGAAGGAGAAGCACAGAAAAGGGGCAGAGGCGAGGGGGAGGAGGAGAAGGTCTTGACCATTACATCAGAGCCCCAGGCTGGTGCCCCTCCATGCTGGCTGCCCTCCTGCCTGGGACTACATGCCTTGCCAGCATGTGGGGCTTGCCTTGGCATCTGAAATCCACAAGCTCCCAGCAATTCCAGGGTCTCCAGTTAAATCCTCCTTTGCAAAGCTGCTGGACCCCTTGATCCCTTGATCCTCAAGTGGGAGGATTGGAGCATCGCAGACAGATGTGCACAACACTGACCCTGTCTCTCCATTTATCTTTCTCCTTCCTCCTCCCCCAGTCTGGCTGCCTCTCTGTCTCTATCTGTCTGTCTGTCTCTCACAAACGCACACGCACACGCACATTGGCAGCATACCTCTTCTCCCACAGTGACTAATACTTTCTGTCTCTGGAGTCCTCCTACCTTCATGACATCAGGCATGGGGAATGCAGGCAGGATCATAATTTCTTAATAGTGTAGCTGCCCATTATCTTCACCCTCCCCCAGGAAGCCTTGGAGTCAGAACTGCTGACAAGGGGCCTGTGGCCAGGCATTTCCAGGTGTATGTGTGTGGAGGGGTGGGCTACACAAGGGGTGGGCTAGTCCCACTTGGGACCAGGCCCAGCTCAGCCACACACCCCTCCTCCCTGCTAGCCCTCCCAGACCAATGGATGGCTTCATACCATTCCCGGGGTAGATTTTGTCCCTTCCGTTTCATCTGCCATCATTAGTGTATTTAGGGTTTATATGTTTTCTGGAGCCAATTTTGATCATTTATATTTCTTGAACCATCCATTTCATTGAGAATTGAAAATTTATTATCAAACTGTGTATGGTTTTCTCCATAATTAAATGTATAGCTGTATCCATAGTCAGAGGCCTTTTCCAAAGGCTTGTCTTTTTTTCTCTGATAAGAATTGCTGAAAGCTGGGTTTTTTTAAATTGGTCCTTTGAAAGAATCTGCTTTTGATTTTTAGATATCAGCTACTTTCCCCACCTCCTACTCTGGCAATTTCTACTTTTACTGATACCTTTTTCTTTCTCTATTATTTTATTTTATTTTTCCTTTTCTAGCCTCTTGATTTAAGTGTTTAGTTAATTTTCAGTTTTAGTTTCTGAAATGCATTTAAAGCTATAATTTTCCTCTAAGTACCACTTTGGCCTTAAATGAGAGGTTTTATTACTGTTGATTGTCCTTCAATTCTCAACTGTGATTTCTGCTTTTTAATTAGAGAGTTATAGGGGAGCAAGGCTTTTAACATTTTCAGGTGGCTAGATTCTCTTATACTCTTGTTTCTGTTCATTTCTGATCCTGTTACAGTACAGGTTGAGCCTCTGCAGTCCAAAAATCTGAAATCTGAAATGATTCAAAATCTGAAACTTTTTGAGCACTTATGTGACGCCACAGTGAATAGTCCACATATAAGTACTTAACATGAACTTTGTTTTATGCACAAAATTCTCGGAAATATTGTATAAAATTATTTTCAGTCTATGTGTATAAATATAAATGAATCTTGTATTTAGACTTGGGTCCCATCCCCAAGAGATCTCATTATGTATAAGCAAATACTCCAGAATCTTTTAAAAATAAAAATTCCAAAACACCTCTGGTCCCAAGCATTTCAGATAAAGGACAAAACTTAGCCTATAGGATTTCTGCCTTTTGGAATTTGTTGAAATTTTTATTTATGGCCTCTAATATATGGCCAAATTTCGTGTATGTTTAAAAATGCTTGTTCACGGCCAGGCGCGGTGGCTTACGCCTGTAATCCCAGCACTTTGGGAGGCCAAGGCAGGTAGATCACGAGGTCAGGAGATTGAGACCATCCTGGCCAACATGGTGAAACTCTGTCTCTACTAAAAATACAAAAATTAGCTGGGCATGGTAGTGCGTGCCTATAGTCCTAGCTACTCGGGAGGCTGAGGCAGGAGAATCGCTGGAACCAGCAGGCAGAGGTTGTAGTGAGCCAAGATTGCGCCACTGCACTCCAGCCAGGAGACAGAGACAGAGTGAGACTCCATCTCAAAAAAATAAAAAAATAAAAAAATGCTTGTTCACTATTGGAGTGTAAAGTTTGTTCCATCTCTCAGAATAAGCTTAAATTTTGTTTTTAGAGACAGGTTCTCATTCTGCCCCAGAGGCTGGAGTGCAGTGGCAAGATTGTAGCTCAATGGAACCTCAAACTCTTGGGCTCAAGCGATCCTCCAATCCTCCGCTTTATCCTCCCAAAGTACTGGGATTACAGGGATGAGCCACCTTGCCCAGCCAAGTATTTAAATTTTGTTATTTAATGATAGGACATTGCTTTTGGAGATCATTTGTTCTATATTTAAGAGAGGCCTCTTCAAGTCTCTCATAATGATTATGGAATTTGTCAATTCCTGTTGTTTTTAAAAATCCGTTTTTTTTTTGTCCACATACATATTTAAGCAACATGCCTAGATGCCTATGATTGATGACTGCGGCACTTCTTGATGCTTGTACTTTTCCAATTATAAATACTCTGTCTTTGTCCGTTTCATGATTTGGCCTTGAATTGTTTTGTAGATGCACTTCTTTTCTTTTGATTACCATGTGGCTGGCATGTTCTTTTTATCCTTCCATTTTTCATCCTTTCTGTCATATTGCTTTATATGTGTCTTTGAAAGAAAACAGGCAAATGGATTTTGTATTTAGTATCTGCTTTTAATAGATGAATTTAATCCATTTGCATTTATTGTGATGAATCATAGATTTATTTCAGCCATCTTATTTCATGCCTACTTTTTATTATATTTGCTTATTTTTGTTAAGTTTATTTTTGCCTTTTGTTGGATTGGTTTCACTTACTTTGTCCTGTTTTTCCTCCGTTGCTTAGGAAGTTTGAGGTTTTACTTCCGTTCTTCTATTGGTTATGCTATATATGTATGTGTAGGTATACTCATATTTTTCTATCAGCATCTAGATGTAATCAGGATCATTAGCCTCTTGATAAATGAGGCAAGAACTTTAGTACTTACTTTTTCCCGGCTCCTACCCTCACACATTGGATCATCATAGATTTTAGTTCTACATTATCATCTATTCTCTTCAAATTATGCAACAACATTTAGTTGAATTTACCTATTCTTTTAAAAATTTGTAGAGATGGGGTCTCACTGTGTTACCCAGGCTGGTCTCGAACTCCCGGCCTCAAACTATCCTCCTACCTCAGCCTCTCAAAGTGCTGGGATTATAGGCTTGAACTTACTGTACTGGCCTTAAACTTAACTCTTATGTTTTGCTGTTTTCTTCACTTACCACTGTTTGTGGTATCACTCATCTTTCTCTTTGATGGATTTATTTTTTTACTTTGTAAGAATTCTTTCAGAAAGCCTGGGTGATATAATTTCTAAGACCTTCAATGTCTGAGATGACTGTTTTTCCTTTCCATAGGGCCCATTTTGATTTTCAACTCCCTATTAATTTTTTTTAATTTGAATGATCATATTTTAAAATATCCTAGATCTCTAGTTTTCATTTAGATAACATATACCTTCAAAATCTGTAAATATATGAATTACAATATTGCCTTAATGTCTTCTGCTTTTCTTTTCTTTTTTTTGAGACAGAGCTTCGCTCTTGTTGCCTAGGCTGGAGTGCGATGGTGCGATCTTGGCTCACTGCAACCTCTGCCTCCCGGGTTCAAGAGACTCTCCTGCCTCAGCCTCCTGAGTAGCTGGGATTACAGGCACCTGCCACCATGCCCAGCTAATTTTTTGTATTTTTAATAGAGATGGGGTTTCACCATGTTGGCCAGGCTGGTCTTCAACTCCTGACCTCAGGTGATTCACCTGCCTTGGCCTCCCAAAGTGCTGGGATTACAGGCATGAGCTGCCACGCCCGGGTGTCTTCTGCTTTTCAATTCAGGCCTTTGCATCCACACTTCAGCCAAATGCATGCTGTTTCCGTCTGTTTTATTAACTGCAGTTCTGAGTGGAATTTTTTTTTTTTTCTAAGAAAAAAAAGCTGCAGTCCCTCCAGTTGAAGGTGCAGTCTTCCTGCTCCCTCCTGGGAAATACTGGGGAAACTGCCCGGTCCTTGGCTGTAGGTCCTGCCTTCTGACCTCTTCATTTCACATCCAGATGAAATAGTTCTAGGATATCAGAGCTGTAAGGACCTGCTGGTCCTGGAGCCCCGCCCCTCATTTTCTACATGAGACTGAGGCCCAGGGAAGGAGCAGAAGTAGCCATGAGCTGCTTTTATGCCCTGGGCACCTCTTGGGTCCTTGTGTCCATCACTGGCCCCTCTGAAGTGCCAGATGGCTCCAGGGGATGTGCAGCAATGATGGGCTGTGGGGACAGGCCACTTTCTTGGGTACTGTGTAAAGGTGCCTGTCTAAGGAGATGTGGATTCCCAGGCGTCGCCGAATAGCTTGTCCTGTGGCATTCCTTGCCATCTATACACTGGCAACTCCCACATCTGTATCTCTTGCCCCCTCTTCTCTTCTCTATGTCTGACTTAAGTCCCCAGATACCTATTGGAAGTCAAACATGGTGTCTAATAGGTTCTGAAGCCTGTGTCAAAAACTGAGTCCCCCAAACCCTGTTTCTCACCCAGACTTCCCCACCTCAGCATCTGGCATCACTATTCCCCTAGATGCTCAGGCCAGAAACAGGTGTCATCCCCATCGCCTCTTTTTCTCACCTCTCTACCCCCACACTTTCCTCCAGAAAGCTCTGCTCCTGTTGACTCTGTCTTAGAAAGTGGCCTTGGTCTAGTCACTCCCCCAGCACCCACTCCCTGCCCTCAGCTCCACCAGCGTGTGTTGCCTGGATTCTTGTGCTAGCCTCCTCACTGGGTCCCTGCTTCCACTCTTGCTCTGTTTTCCCCAGCAGCCAGAATGAACTTTCCAAGATGTCCTCCAGAGCATGCCTTTCTTTTTCTTTCTTTTTTATTTATTTATTTTTTTTTTTTTGAGATGGAGTTTTGCTCTTATCGCCCAGGTTGGAGTGCAGTGGTGCTATCTCGGCTCACTGCAACCTCCGCCTCCTGGGTTCAAGTGATTCTCCTGCCTCAGCCTCATGAGTAGCTGGGATTACGGGCGCTCACCACCATGCCCGGTTAATTTTTGTATTTTTAGTAGAGACGAAGTTTCATCATTTGGCCAGGCTGGTCTCGAACTCCTGACCTCAGGTGATCCACTTGCCTCGGCCTCCCAAAGCACTGGGATTACACGCGTGAGCCACCGCACCTGGCCAGAGTATGCCATTCTTTTGCCCAGACTCTCCAGTGGCCCCTGTCTTGTTTAGAACCAAGCGAACCTTACACAGTGTGGCAGCCCTCACCTTCTGCCCCCACCTCCTCTCCATCCTTCACACACCCTTCACTCCGCTTTTTGCCCTTGCACACCTCCACCTTTGAGCCTTCGAATTTATTGTGTTCCCTCTGCCTGGAGTGCTCTTCCACTAAGCCATGTGGCTCCCTCCGGCCCCTCATTTAGTCACTGTTCAAATGTCACCTCCTGATAGTGGTCCTCCTTCCCTATCCAAAATGACACCAACTTCTGCCAGTGAACCTCCAGCCTACTATATCATTCTTCACACTGTGTATCTATCTCCACTAAAATAACAGCCATTCATTTGTTGATCTGTCTCGCTACTAGATGGTGAGTCCCATAAAAGCAAGGATTTGGTCTCATTTGCCTTCTGTCCATAGGGCCTAGAACACTTCCTGCCACCTAGCAGGCACTCAGACATTCCTTAAATGAATGACAAGATTGGACAGACTTCACATTTATTTTTTCATTCAAGTACTATTCGGGGCTACTTTTTGGCCAGGCCATGAGTAGACAGGTGACTGGCACAGACCTGCCGTTACCCCTGGGAGCTAACAGTCCTTCTGGGGACAACTACATGGGCGGCCAGAAGTGTTCCCGGAAGGGTTGGCACGGGGCTGGGGTTGGTCCTGGGGCTCCAGCAACAGCCAAGTCAGAGTCCGCTCATCAAGGCCAATGGAGAAGGGGAGGGAAGGGGGAGTTGGAGGAAAGCGTCCTGGACTGCGAGGGTAGCCAGAGCGGGAGAGAAGACCCCACTGAGGATGGCAAGCTCACAGCAGACCCTCCCGTAGGGCTCTTGTGCCAGGCACTGCACTGAGGGCATTACATATATTAACTGAAAACTACCTTGACCATCCCCATTTTAGGAAATGGTGGCAAAGGGAGGGTAGCTTGCCTGGGGTCACACCCAGGCATGAGGAGCCAGACTCCGCCCAGTGGGCTGGCTCCAAAATCTGTAACCATCCGCTCCCCTGCGTCGCAGGAGAGGGGAAGGTGGATCTGGTCAGACAGTAGGGGGACTGGGAAGATGCAGGGGAGGCTAAGCCATGAGCAGGTGCTTGGAGGATGCTGCAGGTTCAGACTTCATGCCCCCAGAGGGCAGGAGGGGGTCAGGCCTGCACTGCTAAAAGGAACCCCCCAACCTGCCTACCAAGCTGTGGCTGTGAGCAGAGGGATGAGACTTTCCCTCAGCAGGAAGGAGGCTGGAGGAAGGTGGGGATGAGGGGTGAGGGCACCTGGGCAGGAGTAGTTGGGGGGAAGGATGGGTTAGGAGGAAGAGCTTCCAGCCCCAGCCTAGGAGGAAGTGCCCTGGCTGTGAGGGGCCACTCCTCCCCCAGGGTCTCCTTGGTATCTGTCCCCTTGGGGGCTGAGAAGCCCTTCCTGCCCAGATGGCCTCTTCAGGGCTTCCCCCCAGGCATGTCCACAGATAAGCTCTCCTCCCCTAGGGGGTGCAAGGTAGAGGCACTGTTTTCATTGATAGAGGAGGAAAGGGGAGGCTCAGAGAGTCAGGCAACCTCCCAAAGAGTCACAGTTTGTAGGCCCTGCAGCAGGGATCCAAGCCCAGTTCTGGCCAGAGGGATTGTGTAGCAGAGTTTATCACTGACTTCATGAGAGGGATTGTGTAGCAGAGTTTATCACTGACTTCATGAGAGGGATTGTGTAGCAGAGTTTATCACTGACTTCATGAGAGGGATTGTGTAGCAGAGTTTATCACTGACTTCATGAGGCGCGTCTGTAGATCAGAGAATTTAGGCCTAGTAAGCACATGGGGTGAAACTGGAGGAGAAGGGTTTGATGGGTCCACAGTGAGTCAGAGCCTCACCCTGAAGCAGGCTTTAAGGTGGGGGAGCTTCAGCTGGGACCCTTGGAGCAGCCCCAGAGAAAGAGCTCATGCAGCCTCTCACGGGACAGCTCAGCCTGGGCCACAGTAGGGACAGCAGCAGCAGCGTGGGAGTCTTGCAGGCTGTGGGGGCTACAAGGTAGGTGAGGACAGCCCCTGAGTGGCCTCATCCCACCCCAGTTCTGGACACAGCCGGGCAGGAGGAGTTCAGCGCCATGCGGGAGCAGTACATGCGCACAGGGGATGGCTTCCTCATCGTCTACTCCGTCACCGACAAGGCCAGCTTTGAGCATGTGGACCGCTTCCACCAGCTCATCCTGCGCGTCAAAGACAGGTGAGCATCAAAGACAGGTGAGAGTACCGGGAAGAGGCCTGTGCCTGTCTCCTAGGGCGCGCTCTCTCTCTCTCTCGCCCCTAATTAAAGGCGTGGATTTTTTAAGCCTTATGTGGAGTAATTAAATAATTTGAAATCTGGTTTATACTCATTTGGCCTTGTTGAGTCTCAAAGAGGCTATGTAATGAAAATAAAAGCACAAACTAATAGGAAAAGAACAAGCTTTGAGCAAATTCCATTAAAGACAGAAAAAAATCTAGCTAACATATATTCCAAAGGCAAAGTGTTAATAAGTTTACCAGGTAAAGGGACACACATACATACACATAAAGCTCCCACAGATTAATGTGGGTTTTACTCTGAATACATGAATTGCAAAAGAGAAAACAAAAATGGCTCAGATGTGGGAAAATGTTCAACTTTCTTGCTAATCAAAGAAATGTAGGGAAAATAGTAAAGTACCATTTTTCACCTGTCAAATTATAATTTTTTAAAATGGAAATACTCAATGCTGCCAAATACTCAATGCTGCAGTGAGACTGTCGTTTCATTCAGTTTTGGACAAAATTTGGCCCATGTCAGTAAGAATCTTTATGGTGGCCATGCCTCTTGATGCCCTCTGCTGGGATCCATCCTAATTGTGCGGCCGGTTGTGTGGTTGATACATCTGAGTGACCCAAGAGATGGGAACCAGGTCTGGGGAGCCAGCCCCTGGCCAGCAGCCCCTCAAGGCCTCATCACTGGCCTTGCAATGGACCTGAGGCTTCAAGCCAAGACAGCCAGCAGCCCCTGGGCCCTTTCCCCCAAGCCCTAACCTCTCTCTGGAAAGGGGGAGGGAAGGGACTGCAGTCCAGGCTGACTGGGGAAGTGGTGTGGGCTGGCTGTGCTATGCCTGAGATGTGGCTGTGCCACCTTAACCAGGTGTGAGGGGTGCTGGAAACCTCACAGAGCTGCTGTTCCTTTATTTCCCAGGGAGTCATTCCCGATGATCCTCGTGGCCAACAAGGTCGATTTGATGCACTTAAGGAAAATCACCAGGGAGCAAGGAAAAGAAATGGCGACCAAACACAATGTAGGTGTGTGCGTGTGTGTAGAGGGGGTCAGGAGATGTGTGAAAGCTGTTGCCTGCTCACCCCGGCAGTCCTGGTCTTCAGAAATGAAACTACTGTTTATTGAAGGGCTCCCGTTAGTTTAAGTCTTGTTGCTACTGAAATCCTGCAATTCCAGGAATCCAGGTAATGCACATCAGTGTTTCGTCAATGGTAGAGACAGGTCCCCTAGAAAGAAAGTAGAAGGTGTCTGTCTGGGACCTGGGGGGATCATACAACTCAGGGGCTTCTGAGCGATGGGATGGGACCACAGTTGGCAGTGGTCTGAGGCCCTGGAGCCTGGGCCATTACTGAGCCGGCAGGAGTACAGGATGTGAAGGGGCTCCAGGTAGGTCCCAGCTTGGGCTTCGGTGCCTTCCCGCGTCCCCTCTGGGTGTGTGCAGGGAAGCACGTTGTCCTGACTCACAGGGGCCCCATAGGACTCTACTGGCCACTTATCAGGGGCATCTGCCATGGCCGGATTTGGTTTCCAACCTGGAAGAGGCTCCAAAGCAGACCTCAGCACCCCTTACCAGGGCCAGGAGAAAGTGGAAAGTGTGCCCAGTTCAAACCTGATTCTCTGCCAGCCGCTGTTGACCTTGAGCAAGTGCGTCATTCTGAGCTGAGTCTCCTGAGCTGCAGAATGGAGATACTTGCTTACCTCAGAGGGTTAATATGAGGACTAAAAGAGGTCGGGGATAGTGAGACCTGGAAAGCCAAACAGCCCACAATGAAGAGCAGTTTCCATTTAGTGTTATCAGAGGCTCAAATATTTGTCCAGTGAATATTTCAAAGGCTTAAGCTCTGCTTTTTGTGCTCTGCCCTTTGTGTGTCTGTTGGCTACAACAGAAGTGTGCACATCCAACCTCACGCGATGATGATGGATGGGAAGATACTGACTGGTTTGTGTTCTGGGCAATGATACAATCTACTCCTCTAAAACAACAACTTACTCTGTCGCCCTCCTCCGTGCATTTCAAGTGTTTATTATTTTTCTTTCCTTCACTGTGCTTTTCTTTTTCCAGCATATTATAATGAAAGGCATTAATTTTGTAATCAGAAAAAACTTATGAAAAATAACAAAGTTATTCAGTCTAATCACACTCAGCTTACTTCCATCTGTCTCATCAAGGGAGGCCTATGTGTTCCCCACCCTGCTCCCCACCTTTGGGGAATGAACACTTACTGCCTTGGTGGGGTCCCTGCTGTAGGAGAAGGTGAGCGCTCAGGAGTGAGTGTGTCCTGACCTCATAGAGCCTTTGTTCTCCTCCCTCTGCCAGCCTGAGGCTTGGTGCAGATCTGGCCCTGGAAACCTGCTCTGTGGGGCCACCACAGTCATATCTCCCGCTGTCTGCACCCTTTCGACCGGGTGATGATTTCTCAGCATCGAACGTGCAGACAAAAACCTTGTGTAAACATGGCTGAGCTCCCAGGCTCATAGATACAGATCAAACAAGAGCTGGGATGGGGTGGGGGCCAGCTCCGATGGGCCAGGGTCACCTGGGCCCAGAATCCTGGTCATGGCCCAGCCTCTCCTCAGCCTTTTCTACCAGTGTCCACTCTGGAGGGGCCCAGAAAGAGGGGCAGAAGTCATCCCAAGGTGGAGAAACAGACCTCAGAAAGAAAAATGGATAGAATCAGAATGTATTTTTGATAAGTGAAACAGTCTTTCATCTTCAAGTATATAAAAAGATCACTTTATTCTATTTTTAGGGAGCTATTAAATATCTCTGTGCCTAGAGAACAAGAGGGAATTGGAAAAGCCATTAGTAACACTTTCCAACCTGAAAGAGTGAAAAGCCCTAAATGATGGTTGAGGCTGTTGGGGGCCGGGGCTTCTGTGGGGGGTTTTGAAAGCACCTGGGTTCCTCAGAACCTCTGGACATTTTTAAGGGTGGAACAGGGCTTTGAGGATCTCTGTGCCACTTTGACCAAGTTGAGCTTTGCCTTTCAGATTCCGTACATAGAAACCAGTGCCAAGGACCCACCTCTCAATGTCGACAAAGCCTTCCATGACCTCGTTAGAGTAATTAGGTGAGCACTGCCCCCTCCCTAGAAGCGGGCCTCCACAGCATGGGTTGGCTCCTGGAGGCAGCTGGGAGCTTGAGGAAGCAGATCCTGTTCTGAGGCCATGAGGCTGTGGAATTCTGGGCCTATTTTTGGATTTCTTCTCCCTCCTTCCATTTCTTTCTTTTGCTTTTTCCACCCACCTCTGCCCTCCCCGCAGCTGCTGACGGGTTTGTGGGTGATGTCTGCTGCACATGATAAGTGGAAATGCCTTCCTGTCTGAGGCAGTGGCCCAGGCTCCCTGGAAGGCAGCTCCCTCCAGCCTGGCTTCAGTGTTCTCCTCACACCAAAGCTTTCAACACTGTACAAACCCGGTCTCTCTCCTCTTCCCTGCCCTGATATCAGAGCACCCTTTGATATTTCCCCTGAACAACCAATATTCTGATTCCAAGGTTCAAATTTCAGAAGCATTGCACACGTGTCTCCTTTCCCAACCCCACCAGCTGTCAATCTCCAAATATTGTCAGCAATCCTAATGAAAGTTTCTTGTCTATTCCTTTGCGTGGTCAGGGTCCAGGCCGTAATCACCTCATGCACTCATGACTAAAACAGCCTGCTGGCTGCATCTCCTGTCACCAATCTATCCCATTTCCCAAATCTTCAACATGTGCAGCAGCCTAACCAGTGGGTCTCAGACATTGTGCGTTGAGTTTGTGGCCTATATGCTGGCGCCTCCAAGGGCTGCTGGTGAGCTGTGAGATCAGCCCCGGGGCTCTAACCCCCACTGTACACACATCTCCCCACATGCTCAAAAAGCTCATCTTCTCGTTATTCCCCAGCATAATGAGGAAATACTACAGTCTTCACTTTATGTTTTTGCTGCCAGTTTTGCACTCTCAAAAGGACTTTCTCATCCAGGCGTAGTGGCTCATTCCTGCAATCCCAGCACTCAGGGGCAAAGGTGGAGGTGGAGGCAAGAGGATTGCTTGAGGCTAGGAGTTCAAGAACAGCCTGGGCAACATAGTGAAATGCCATCTTTACAAAAGAAAGAAAGAAACTATTTTCTCTTGGGCGTTTTGCCTCCAATTAGGACATGCTGCCATCAGGTAGCCTATGGTGATGCCTTGGTGGTGAACCTGTAGTGCCAAGGTCAGGTTTTAGACATAGGAAAAGTTAACAGAAAACATGAAATCGCTTTTACGCTCAGTTGACCCATCATTTTATTTAAACTATGAAACACAGAATAGAGGCCAGCACTCTATAAGACAAAACGTGATGTAGCTTATGATTTATATAAATGTAGCTACAACATAATGTCAGTCATTCCCATCAGTAGGGCGGTTTAGGTTATCCCCTCCCCCATCTCCCCCATTTCATTGCCTCAAGAGAAGCTATCCTGCCAGGCCCTCCTCCAGCGGCCAGGGCAGCCACTGCGTGAGGGATGGCATCCCCATCCCCCTCACCCACTAACCCTGCCAGAACAGGCCTCCTCTGACTCAGAACTGGGGCTAAGGAGGAGAGGGGCAGAGGAGAAGCAAAGCCCATTCTGACTTTGTCTTTCTGTCCTTCATTGTTTCAAAAGGCAACAGATTCCGGAAAAAAGCCAGAAGAAGAAGAAGAAAACCAAATGGCGGGGAGACCGGGCCACAGGCACCCACAAACTGCAATGTGTGATCTTGTGACAGGCCTGAGGCCCTGGGCACAGTGACTGTGGCCTGGCCAGCCCTCGGGACCCCTCCCCACCTAACTGCACTGAAACCATTTCTAACCACAACCCTTGGCCCAAGGACTTGGTACAGGAAGGGAGAAGGGCGGGTGGGCAGGGAGCAGACAGGGTCTGGCTTTGCCCAGAGGGCACGGGCTTTCCCACCTCTCACAAGAGACAAGGAAGCCACCTGTAAGCAGAAGCAGCATCCAAGTGCCCCTGGCGCCCCCATGTGTTGATTCAACCCAGTTCCTCCCCCTCTCTCGGTGGGTGTGTTGTTTATTGTAACTACATAGTGTTGGTTTGATGTGGAAGTGTTTATCCACATACAAAGTGCAAAACAAGCCATGAACAAGCTTCTTTCCCTTACCCCCCATCCAGAGTATCTGAGCTTGGATGTCTTTTATAGATTTTTAAATTATTTTAGTGATTATTATTTTATTAAAGGGGTCTGGGCTCACTGCCTGGTGAATTTTCAAGTGTTCAGCAGACCTCTCTGGTAACATATCTGGAATATTGTTGTTGTTTTTTAACCGAGTTTTCCCATCAGTGCCAAAACTCAACTCAATCTGAAAGTAGAGCGACTGAGAGGACAGAAAGTAATGGGAACTGTAGCTGGAGGCCTCAGGCCATGGGTCAAACCTGGGAGGGAAAGAGACCCTACACATGGCCTAGAAATGAGAGAAGAGAGAGGTATTTACCCAGAGGGTTTTCCTATGGTTGGGGATGCAAATATTAGAAAACAGATTGTATTTTGCTGAGGGGAGTGGCTGTCATGAGCATGTCAGTTCTAAAAGGGGTTTTCATTATCCTGGAAATACATAAACTAAAGTAAGCTGATTGGCTTTGCAAACGTGTTCATTTGTTTTTCAGACAGTATGGGTTAAGTTCTCTGCCCTCCCCAGAGGTCTGAGGAGGCTCTGGGTTTCTCAGATCTGTCTCTTGCTGCTTTTTCACATCAGCTGTGCTGCTTGGTGCCTCTCTGATATGAACACACTGACACGTCAAAGTAACCTAATGTGGACACCATCCAGAAAACTCCAGTTCATGCTGGATCTTAACCAAAAATGATTCAATACTGTTATCACTAAAACAGCACCAAGACCTGAAGCTATCTTCCCTTGGAGTCAACTGACTACCACCTCTATAAGCCTAGTCAATGAGCAGACCCCTTCCAGTATTTGTAAAAGTAGTACTAGGTTGCCTTTTTGGCAATTTTTATTGACCTGTTGAATCTTGACTATAATATGATCTGAGAAGTAAGGAAGGCTGGACTGATGCGTGGCTGTCACACACCTTCTGCAAGGGGGCAGTCTCCCCAGCTCCCTGATGATGCCCACCCCCGCCCCCCACCTCAGGTGCTGCTGGTGTGAGCCAAAGACTGGAGTTTTTCCAGCTGGGGTGGGAGTGGAGAGACAACAGGAACAACGGTGCACCAAAGAAAAGGTCAGAATAAAAGGCAGCACAGCTGGTGGCCTTATTTTCTAGATGTTACAAATCAGGTCACTATGCAAACTAGAATATCCTCAGCAGGTGGCCTGGCCACTCTGGAGAAAGAAACCCAAGGAAAGCGAGCACCCAACTGGATGCCAAGACACCTAGGTTCTGAAAATGCGCTGTGTTCCTACCTCGGCAAGATCACCAGCACTGAGGGGCCCAGCTGGAGAATGATTCTGCTACAAAAGGAGACAGTTGAGACTTTTGTTTGTTGGAAATCAAACTTCTTATTTGTCTAAATTGCCCCTTTTTCTGTTCCTAAAAGGAAGGATAAGAGAGAACATTCCAGATGAGGCACTTCAAAGTTTCCTTAGACCCTATAGTGTTGAGGTATTTTAAACACTAAAAGGACAAAGCTCTTCCCAATCCTTATGCTTCCCTAAGTGGCATCTGCAGCAGTTTGTTGTGTGCAGTTTGATGGCAGCTGCAAACTGGAGGTGAGGCGGAGGAAAGGCAGGTAGGAAGAAGTGAGGATGGAGATGTTCAGAATCGAGAGCATGGCGGAGTAGGGGAAGAAGCCCTGCACATAGGGCAGTGTCCACAGCCAGAAAACTCCTGCTGGGCACCAACCACTATGAACATACCCCATGCCCACCATGGAGCTGCAACTCCTCGACAGCACTGAGTGGGATAGTCTCACTGGAAGCAGATCAGCTGACGTAGAACAGAGACCTCAGCCATAAAGATGAGAAGACATAGGGATTTCACCCACACAGTTGGGACAGAAGGAACAGTGCATCTGTTCATCCATCCTGCACTTGGCCCACGTTGAACTCCATAGTGCCTGAGAGAGACTAGTTAAGGGTTGGTCTTCTGTATCCTCTGCTGTTGAGCCTCTGGTAAGCTTTCATCTCCCATGAACTCATTTCCCCATAAATGAAATGAGTAAATAATGCCCCATTTGTAGAAGTGGGCCCTCATGACTGAGGTAGCTTCCAGATAGGCCAGAGTAGAGTGTAGAGTGTGCCCCATGGCATCCCTCCATCTTCTCCTCCATCATCATCTAGCAGGGTCAGACTGGGAAACCTGGTTGGCCACGCCACACCATGACCGAGGAGCCAACTGGGACTTGTGGCTGTTTGACATCCTCACGTTCCCGTTGGTCTTCCGGAGAATAGTGCTACCCTCACATCCCCTGGAGCACCGCCTTCCTGAAATGCCCTCACCCCATGCCTTTGCCACTGTGTGCTCTCAGATTTCTTCCACTGTTTGACACCCTCCTTAGAGGGCTGCTTTTTTTTTTTCCGGAGATAATCCTAGCCATCCTCTCCACTCCCACGGCTGGGGACTATGGCCACTTACTTCCTGTGCACTTTGCCACTCAGGGGACACCTGGATGGTTTCTCTTAGGACTTTGCCCACCTCCTTCTCATGGCACTTGCTGTGGAAAATGCCTGGCTGGCCTCGTGGGGCCTGTCTCACTTTGCCAGGAGACATGACCCACTAACGTGGCAACTCTAACCCAAAGGCCCCTCAGACATGTCACAGCAAATCTGGAGCCACACAGGTTCCCTCCATTGGCAGCCCATCGTGTTTGAAATTCCATGTCGGGTTTACTTGGAATGAAAGATACTTGAATTATTGTGCGCCTGTGAGCACCCAGCTTCTGTTTCATAGTCTTAACAGGTGGCCATTGTCGTGAAACGAGAGTGATGCCTGAAGATCTCAATGATGTTTGAGCCTTTTATGTAACTTTTTATTAAGTCTTTCTATCTCTCGACTGATTAATAAAGAAGAGAAACACGTGTCTGTCTTAGTTCCTTTTACTCCAGTATTCCTGAAGTTTTGCTGAGAACATTGTGATTTGTTGGTGTTTTGCCCAGAACATCCACCTCTTACAGAGCATGACCTTGGTGCTAACCAGATCTAAAGTAAGGAGGAGCCCACTGGTGGCCGTGGGGTGTCTCCTTCCTGCATGGAGCCGGAGGATGAAGGCAGGCTAGCACAGCATTTAGAGGCAATACCTTTTATACTGGGCAGATCTGGATTTTAGCCCTGCTACCGACCTTTATGTGCCTTTAGGCAAATGACCTGCCTTAGTCTTGAGCTGCCTTGCCTGTGAATGGGACAATAATGTGCACTTTGAAGTAGCTGGAGGACTAAAGCTAATGTAGGAGTGTGGTGAGGAGCCCAGAAGCGGTGCTCTTTGTCCGGGACACCTATTGGATTATCTGCCTGACATTCCTTTTCATAGAAACTGCCCTCTTTCCCCCATCCTTAGGGTTATAGTCTTTGGCACGATGTGATTTCATTTCTTTATTGATTAAATAGGGTGGATACTTGGTGGGTACTTGACCAAGCTGAATCTCTCAGGCTCCGTTTTCCAGGGAGTAGAAGCCAAAACCCTCTCTTGGTAGCTCTTTGGGCAACTCTAGCTGAAACATGTAAACCTGGGTGCTGGAGGATGCTTCTCATGCCCTCTGGGCTGGAGGCAGAGAAGGCTAGACTACAGACTGGGGAGAGAGGTGATGTAGTGGACCACTCAGCCTGTCTTCCTGCCCGTTCATTCTTTCCACAAATATTTATTGGGCACTACCAGCTAGGCATTGGGCTGGGTGCTAGGTATATGGTAGTGAACAAGGCAGTGGGTCTTCTGATCAGTCAGTTCTTTCTCCTGTAGTTCTACGTTAGTTTCATGTGGCTGTTGTAACAAATTACCACAAACTTAGTGGCTTTAAAAGAGAAATGTATTATCTCACAGTTCTGGAGACCAGAAATCAAAACTCAATATCACTGCCCTGAAATGAAGGTGCCAGGAGGGCCTTCGCTCCTTACCTCTCCCAGCTTCTGGTAGCTGCTGGCATTCCTTGGTGTGTGGCTCCATCACTCCAGTCTTCGAGGCCAGCATCTCCATATCTTTTACTTCTCCATCTTCACATTGCCTTCTCTGTGTGTGTCAAATCTCCCTCACTCTCAGTTGATACTTCTTCCATCACTGAGAAGGTTGAAAACAGCTGAACAGAATTTCCGCAGACTCCTTTCACCACCTCTGCCCCCTCCCCAGCATCTGCACCCACCTGCTGTGCCTTCTTAGTTGTTCGTGATGAACCCTCTATGCTCCTGGCTGAGGCCAAGCCCCTTCCTCGAGCACTAGCACATACCAGGCATTAGCCTGGCCCCTCACCCCTCCTCTGTAACTCCAATTTTCCCCTCTACTGGATCTTTCTCATCTTAAAGAAAAACAAAACCTTCTTTTGACCCACTTCTTTTGCCAGATACCACTTGATTCTCTGCTCTCTTTTGTAAGAAACCATCTTTTTTTTTTTTTTTTTTTTTTTGAGACGGAGTCTTGCTCTATTGCCCAGGCTGGAGTGCAGTGTGATGCTCTCAGCTCATTGCAACCTCCACCTCCCGGGTTCAAGCGATTCTCCTGCCTCAGCCTCCCAAGTAGCTGGGACTACAGGCACGCACCACCACACCCGGCTAATTTTTGTATTTTTAGTAAAGAGGCAGGGTTTCACCATGTTGGCCAGACTTGTCTTAAACTCCTGACCTCAAATGATCCACCCACCTCTGCCTCCCAAAGTGCTGGGATTACAGGTGTGAGCCATCGCACCCAGCCCAGCAAGAAACCATCTTAAAAGTGTAATCTATGCTCACGGTCATGCATTCCTCTCATTTCTTTCTCTTTAAACTGCCCCAGGTGAGCTTTCACCTGCCACTCCATCACCACCACCATTCTCAAAGTCACCAGTGGCCTCCATTTGGCTAAATTCAAAGGCTGGTTCTCAGTCTTTTCATACTTGAGCTCCCTTCAGCAGTAACACAGTTGAACACTCCCTCTTCCTCATGAGGCTTCCATTGGCTTCTAGGATGCCGCCATCTTTTAGTTTTTCTCCTTCACTGGTCACTTCCTTCTTAGTCCTTATCTTCCACCTAATCTGTTAACTTTGGAGCACCCTAGCGCTTAGTCCTTGGTCCTCTTCTCTGCCTACACTCACTTTCTTGATGACCTCATCCAATCTTGAGGCTAAGATGCCTTTTATCTGCTGTGGGCTTCCAGTTGTACCTCTCCAGCTTGAAACTGTCTCACAAGTCCCACTCATATATCCAGCTGCCAAATTGATATCTCACTTGGATGTGTCAGGTACCCAGTCTCACAGTTAACATGTCCAAAACGGAATTCCTGATTTTCACCCTCCCGTACCTGCATCACATGTAGCCTTCCCCAGCTCAGCTAATGGCAACTCCATGCTTCCAGTTATTCAGGCCAAAAACCTTGGAGTTATCCTTTGTTCCTGTCTTTCTCCTGCATCTCACACCCAACAAATCTCTGTTGACTCCAAGATATATCCAGAATCTGCCCTTTTCCTGTCACCTCCACTGCTAACATTCTACCCTGAGCTGCCATCTTTCATGCCTGTTTCATTCTTGTCTTTCTGAAGTTCATTCTCAACACAGCAGCCAGAAAATTTTTGGTGAAATGGAAGTCAAATTATGTCTCTGCTCTGCTCAAACCTCACACCCCGGTGGCTCCTCCATCTAATTTTTAAGATGTGTCGGAGTGGGCTATGCCACTGAACACTTAGTAATGGGCTGATGTTTATTAGCCACAAAAAAAGGATGGTCAAACATGTCAGTTCATTCAGGCAGCACACACTCACTGAGCTCTGAGCCCCACATCAGGGCTGCAGAGAATATTAAAACTTGTGCAGCACAGGGTTCCCAGCCTCATGGGGATGATGAGCTGTGGGGATCTGTGCATTAAGAGGAATGCTGTGACCTGGAGGAGCTCCCATAAATCTTGGTCCCTCATAATCCTTGTACTCAGTAGATGAAGAGGGTGTTCATTGACCAGATGAAGATTTTAGTCACATTTTGGGCCCACTACTTCCATCACTTTTGAAGACTGAAGGTTTCCCTTTCTAAAGGATGCCCAGATTCCCAGGTCCATACCAGGACTATTTTAAAGTCCACTTTCATCTCCGCACACTTCTAAAGAGGCTGTGAACTGAAGTTCCCAGGTGTCACAGACATCAGCATTGTCATCACCCAGGAGCTTTCCGGAAATGCAGACTCTTGGGCCCTGTCCCAACCTGCTGAGTCAGGATCTGCATTTTAACAGGATCCCAGGAGAGCTGTGTGCACAATGAAGACTGAGTAGCCACTGCCCCAGAACATCAGGCCTGGCATCGAAATGAAATCCAGCCCTGGACTCACTGTTCCTCAGGATCCGCTTCAGCTTCATCCAGCCAGAGGAAGCTTCATCTGCATTCATTCAATGACTAAGAAGTTCGCGCCTCTGCCTTTAACAGCTGCAAAATTCTGCCCAGCGAGGAGGAGGCCGTGAGCTCCAAGTGCCCGCCCACGGTCAGCATGTGCTTCCCTTAATTATGGGAAGTTTTCACACAGAGGCAAGTGGGCTCCCAGTTTGCTTCTCAAACACTTGCATTTTGGTTAAAATGTGCACAACTCTGGTAAACGTAAAGAACAAGAAAAAATCTAACTGCCGAGAACTCTTAGGGACTCCCAGTCCCTAAGCACTTGAAAGGGTGGGCTATTCTGTGCAAGCTGGATTTTCACTTAGCATAGCTGCTGGGCTTCCACGTCATCCTAAATAGCTCATTACCATGCTAATGTGGAAATTTAAATACAAAAAAGGAAAGCTGAGTTTATACCAAGCAAAGAACTGATGGATGGTTTCAGTGGAATGTACATCCTGGCAATTATGTGCTAAACCATTAGCTCTGACTCAAATCCAGCTTCCTAGTCTGTCATCAGCCCTGCGCCTGGGCTAATGAACAGAGGTGAAATCACTGGATAAGTGGCTCTCAAAGTGTGGCCCTCAGACCAGCAGCTTCCGTATCCGGGGAGTTTGCTAGAAATGCAAGTTATCTGGTCCCACCCCAGACCTAATGAATCAGAAATTCTGAGGTGAGGCACAGCAATCTGTGTTGAACAACCTTTCCAGGAGACCCTGTTGCACCCTAAAGTTTGAGAACCACTTAATTAGATAAATTATTTAGGTAAAAATAAAAGTTCTTGCCACGGGAAGGTAAATTGCAGCTGGGTTGTTCTTATCTACAAGACAGCTGCTGACTCTCTGGGCAAAGTTGTCCAGGTACTTCTTCCTTCCTTCATCTGATTCATGCGGACCCCTCAAGGTCTGGAACTGTTATCAGAAAGGGGTTCCGATCCAGACTCCAAAAGAGGGTTCTTGGACCTTGCACAAGAAAGACTTCAGGGCGAGTCCATACAGTAAAGTGAAAGCAAGTTTATTAAGAGAGTAAAGGAATAAAAGAATGGCTACTCCATAGGCAGAGCAGCCCCCAGGGCTGCTGGTTGCCCATTTTTATGGTTATTGCTTGATTATATGTGGAACAAGGGGCGGATTATTCATGCCTCTTCTTTTTAGACCATATAGGATGACCTCCTGACGTTGCCATGGCATTTGTAAACTGTCATGGCGCTGGTGGAGTACAGCAGTGAGGACGACCAGAGGTCACTCTTGTGGCCATCGTGGTTTTAGCCAGCTTCTTTACTGCAACCTGTTTTATCAGCAAAGTCTTTATGACCTGTGTCTTGTGCCGACCTCCTATCTCATCCTGTGACTTAGAATGCCTTAACCATCTGGGAAAGTAGGTCTTACCCTCATTTTACCCAGCCCCTATTCAAGATGGAGTTGCTGTGGTTCAAATGCCTCTGACAGGACCCAGGTATCTCATACAGGGGTTGTTAACCTTGGCTCCATGGGGTTACAGGTGGGGTGGCTGACACCCCTCAAATCATACGCAAAATTCCGTGTATACATATATTCTTCTGGGGAGACAATCTTGTTTTAGCAGATTCTCACTGTACTGTTGAGTGTCACCCAGCATGAAAATGAACCAGCCTCTTGAACCTTCTTTTTTGACTTCAGGCCCTTCTGGTAGTTTCACAGCCATAGAGAGTGGAAAGAGGAAATGAAAGGAGCAAAGATCCATCGACTCCACAACTTCTAAGAAGCTCTAGATTGTTCACTTGGTGGACACATCTCTGAGCTTGCTCCCATAACATCCTGAGGGAGGGGAGGCGGCTGGGCTGCCCTTCTCCTCCCAGTTCCCCAGCGTGACTAAGTGTGTAACGCACATGACTCCCTCATCTCCTCCCCTGCTGTGGTTAACACCCCCTGCCTCTCTGGCCCTCAACACCCTGGTACAAAACCAGCAAAGAGCAAAGAAAATTCAGGGTGCTGTGGCAGCTCCAGGACTACTTGGCAACCCATCACTAGGATGGGAGCCCAGCTGGGCAACGGGAGCAGAGGAGAGATGGGAGGAATGTCAAAAAAGCACTTGAAGGCAAATGCCATCGACTCGAATTTGAATTTGTAACCACCTAGACCAATGGTTCGCACTCAGGCTGTATAATAGAATCACTCGGGGAGCCTGGAAAATAATTCTGCTGCCCAGACCACTCCTTCAAAGAGTCTGGTGCCATTGGTCTAGGTTGGGGCCCGGACATCAAGACCTTAAAGCTTCCCAGGTGATTCTACTGTGCAGCCAGAGCTGAGACCACTAGCTGGGCTGCATTTTAATCTCATCTCCTGAATACCATGCCTTTCAGTGATAATGGGTTAATAAAAAAACAGTTGCCTGGAGTAGCCACTGTCTATAAAGCCACTCCTATAAAGGATCAGTTTCCCAGCCCTTGATGTATAAATGGACATTTGACCATAGGGGATTCTTATATTTTCATTAAAGTGGGTCCCCTCAGAGTCTGGCTTGATTTGTTGGTTTTCTGGTCACAGTCCACTGTGATATCTCATTTGTCCACATCTCTTCCATTTTTACATCCATAACCCAGGGAAGGGCCTGGTGATACAAAGTTAATGCTGAATGTTTATCAAATGAATTAATAATTATTACAGATCTCAGCAGGGGCCTCCATGCCTTAAAACCTAAATCAGATTGGCTCAAACTATCCTTCTCCATTCCCAAGCCTATGGTTTGTGGCAGTCCCAAGGCCCACGGAAGACTTCACACAGTTCCCCAAAGTCAGGTTCTCACAGGGACCTCCACTTCTGTCCATTTCACTCTGACGTTCAGCCCCTGCCTCAGTTTCTACAAAGAAAACTCACTCTCAATAAACATTCCTAGCCAGGTGCAGTGGCTTGCACCTGTAATCCCGGCTACTAGGGAGGTTGAGGCAGGAGGACTGCTTGAGCCCAGGAGTTTGAGACCAGCTTGGGCAATCTAGCAATACCCTGTCCCTTGAAAAAAATAAATAACCATTCCTGAGTTTTGCTGGGGACTTGGGGGTCACAAGGATGGTCCCTCTGCTGTCAGGGCCTCTCAGTTGGCCTTCACCCCATGCCAGACCCTCCACCAACCTGTCTTCTCCTCCAGCACCAGCCACCCAATGAGCTAAACACCCATCCCTTTAGATTCTCTAAACCTCATTTGCTTTCTTAAGCCATAATCCCATAATCTCTTCCTAGAATGAAATATGGTTTCAGCTCTTAATAGGATGGCCAAAACCAGTTTGCTGAGGACTGAGGAGTTTCCTGAAACGCTGGTCATTCATTGCTAAATCCAGGACAGTCCCGGGCAAACCAGGACCATTGGTCACCTTACTGGTAAGAATAAAATTCTTACCTTGTTCTATAATAGTGGTACTAAGAACTATAAATTAGCTGGTGGTTCTCAACCTAGCAGTCATCATCATCATAATTACCTGGGAGTTAAAACACAGGCTTTTATGATTTAGCAGGTCTGGGGCCTGAGAAATTGCATTTCTTACAAGTTTCCAGTTGATGTGATAGTGCTAGTCTGGGACCACACTTCAAGAACCCTGAATTAGGTAATCCACATTACACATTCAACAGAGGATTTGGCATACAGTAAATAAATGCACAACAATAACTAGTTATCAGCTAACGTTTTGTTGAGCACTTACTGTAAACCAGGCACCCTGTTATTTCTACATATTACCTTATTTAAACCTCATGGCTTCCCTGTGAGGTAGGTGATGTGATGCTTGTTTTACAGAAAGGGAAACTGAGATTCAGGGACAACCAGAAGTGACTGAGCCTGCACATGCACCCAATTCTGACTTGGAAGCCCACGCTGCATTCACCAGCACCCCCGCCACACTGAGAACTGAGCTAGTCCCAGCTAGCTGCCCCGCCCCTTTTTAATTTTAACTTTGAGGAAAATCTTTCAATGTGTCTCACACGTCCCTGCCTTCTTCCAAGTGAGCTGAATGCAGATCAACTTCCTCTGCATGACTCAACAGCAGCATTTTGAACTTCAGTGACAGTCATTTTCCAGAGTGTCTGCACTGGGCCTCCTCCAGGGGCAGCCTGAGCTGTGGCCTTGGACACCACCTCCAGTTCTGTTCCTCCAGCTGCCTTTCCCAGCTCCATCTGAGAAGTCGAGGCCAGGACAACCCAGCAGTTAGCCCAGTGAGTAAGACCCAAGAGGCCTCATATGTAGTCTGGGGGCTTCTGGACTGCAGCCCAGGGGAGCACCCACAGCCGGGAGCCCCCTCAGCCCTGATCTTGGCCCTGCTTCCTTAGAGTCAGCCTGGTGGCTGAGGCTGCTGGAAATGGACCCTGTGATTCAAGGCACTACAGCTGACTTTCTTGTTAATATAACAGTTCTTCCCCACCACCCCTCCTCCTCCAAACCATCCAAACTTTTAGTTCCTTCTTTGTGGCTGGCATTGCTGAGATTTCTGGTATTATTGGTGCACAGAGGATGTGTGGAGTGCGGTAAGAACACAGGCTGCCTAGGTCTGGCCCAGCAATGCTGCCAGCTGATGACCTTCGGTAACTTGTCCAAGCTCTCTATGCTTTGATTGCCTCATTTGTCAAATTGGATTGATGACAACATACTTATTTTAGGGATATTGAGCTATTGTTGAATTAGATACAGTCATGTGCCACATAAGGATGTTTTGGTCAAGGGCAGACCACATATACAAAGGTAGTTCCATAGATTAAAATACCCTATTTTTACTGTCCTTTTTCTATGTTTAGATACACAAATACTTGCCATTGTCTTACAGTTGCCCACAGTATTCAGTTCAGTAACATGCTGTCCAGGTTTGTAGCCTAGAAGGAGTAGGCTATCCCATAGAGCCGCGGTGTGTAGTAGGCTCTACTATCCAGGGTTGTGTAGGTGCACTCTATGATGTTCACACAATGATGAAATCACCTAAGGATGCATTTCTCAGAACGTATATCCGTCATCATGACTGCATATACTTTCAAAATAGTGGCTGGCACATCGAAACTCTATTTAAATGTTAGCCAGGATTCCAAAATCAAATCCGTAAATGCTTCTGGAGTATTTGTACTAGTCACTCCAGCCACCATTTACTCAAACAGCATGTACCAGGCATTGTGCTTTGCACAGGTCACGTCATTTAAGGCTTGGAGGAGCTAGGTGACTTGCCCAAGCACACCACCCTTAGTGGGGTGCTCGTCTCCCAGGCCAAGCTGGCCTGTCCAGCGGTACCCCCTCTGCCTCCCTTGTGGGGCAGGCCCTGAGCTGGGCATTCAGCAAGGAGGCTTAGCCTCCCCCATCCTCTGACCATAGCCCCTGCCCTGCCACCTCTCCCCTGCCTGCCTAATTTCTCCTTCCCTCAGATGCTCCTTACCCAAAAAACAGCCTCCTGTTGCCCTCTCCTCTCCCGGGTCCCAGGGCTACTCTGAGCTCTGCTCTTGCCCAGCTCCCCTTGTCAGTCAAAACAGATTCAGCCATCACAGGAAGCAGTTTGGCATCTGGTATCAAGAGGTTTAAAATCCTCTTTCCTAAAAATGCCACTCCTAGGACCCTCTCCTAAAGAAGTAATCAAAGATGCAAAGAATGAGGAACAAAGGTGATCTTCACATTCATAAGATACAAAATGTTAAAGGATCTAAGTGAGCAATAATTGGAGAATGATTAGATAAATGATGCTGTACCCATGTATTGAAGGATTATACCACAAACGTGAACAGCAGAAGAAATGTTTGTTTCCTGCATTTTCATCATCCTTGGATGGTAGTGTCTTTTTAAAAATCTTTGCTTAATGGAAACACAAAAGAAGGGCATCTAGTTTCTACTTTATTTGTATTTCTTTGACCCCCAGTAAAGATGGACTTTTGAAGACTTGTCCATTTTTATTCCTTATAAAGTGCCTATTTATGCCCTCTTCAATTTTCTGTTAATTTCATTTTTCTTATTTATTGGTTTTATGTATTCGGTTTATTGACCACTTATATGTCATATTTATTGCAAAAATTTCCCTTAGAATGCAGTTTCCTTTTTTCATTGTATTACTGATTTATTTTTATACTATAGATGTTTAAAATTTTAAATGTCCAAAGCTATTATTTACTCCTTTATCGTTTTTGTTTTTGGTACAATGCTAATATGATCCTTTCTCATCCAAGTATTATTATTATTTCCTTCGAATACCTTTAGGGTTACACCTTAAATTTTTTTTTTAATGTTTCTCTTAGAGTCAAGGTCTCGCTCTGTTACTCAGGCTAGAGTGTAGTGGTGATCATCGCTCACTGCGGCCTTGAACCCCCGGGCTCAAGCAATCCTCCTGCCTCAGCCTCCCTAGTAGCTGGTACTATAGAAATGTGCCACCACACCCAGCTATTTTTTTTTTTCTTAGAGACGGGTCTCACTATGTTGCCCAGGGTGGTCTCCAACTCCTGGCCTCAAGGGATCCTCCCACCTCAGCTGTTCACAGTGCTGGGATTACAGGCATGAGCCACCATGCCTGACCCAGATGACTTTCTATTCATAAAATAAGGGAATGGAATTGTCTATACCTCATGCCATTATATTGAAGATCAAGTAAACTAATGTATGGAAAGCTTTAGAAACAATAACTGGCACATAGTCTTTCTCTGTCATTGTTAGCCGATTATTAATTTAACTTTAATTCACTGGAAATTTATTCTGGAGTGAGGCGTGAAGGATGTTTTAGCTTTGTGTTAAGCCAGTTGTTCCAACACCACTTTTTCAATAATATATCCTGACCTCATCAAAAAGCCTGTGGCTGGAATGCAATCTTTTTGCTGAGTCTGAGCCACATGGGGAATTCCCTTTACAGAGCTATGAGCTGCGGAGGAGGCTATTCCCAAATTCCCTGCTCATCCTCTCACTAGTAGTACTCTTCCCTATGCTAAGTTCACCATGGATTTCCTAAGGATAGGGTGTGGAGCCAGACACACTCAGCCCGACTATTCTCTCCTTTCCTAGCCCAAGTTCAGACTGTCAAAGTCAAAATAAAAGTATAGAGATAAATCTCTAAATTTAACATTTTATTTGGGAAGCAAGAATTGCAATTCAGGGCCAGTGATCTTCAGAACTTCCGAAGAACAAAGAGAAGGTTAGAGGTTTTACAAAAAGGAGAAATGGCTGGATGTGTTGGCTCACACTTGTAATCCCAGCACTTTGGGAGGCCAAGGCCGGCAGACTGCTTGAGCCCAGGAGTTCCAGACCAGCCTGGGCAACATGGTGAAACCCCATCTCTACAAAAAATTTAAAAATTAGCTGGATGTGGTGGTGCACACCTATAGTCCCAGCTGCTTGAGAGGCTGAGGTGGGAGGATCACCTGAGCCCCCGGAGGTTGAGGCTACAGTGAGCCATGATCATGCCACTGCACTCCAGCCTGGGAGACAGAGTGAGACCCTGTCTCAGGGGGAAGTTCTGATTGGTGAGTGGTGGCAGTGGTTAAAACTAGTCTTAGAATAACAGCAGGCTGTTTTGGTAGCCATTAGACAAAACTGGTTTCAGTTTATGAAAACAGGCAGTTTCAGCAGCCAGGCTTGCAGAGAATTACATTTTTGGAGCAATGTTATATTCCCTGGGTATGTTTTCCCCCAGACTCTCTACTCTGATTTAGTTGGGTATGACAAGAACGATACAATTTGTACGACCAATTTTCACAAGAGTTTTGTATCCTCAGTCCTTCTACAAACCCTCCTCCTTTTTCTTTCACTTTCTCCCCTGGGGCTACTGAGATCCCATTTTCTCTAACCACCCTGGTGCCACAGCCCACGGAATCTGCTGGGTCAAGGTCAACAATGAACCCCCCTGCCACCCCCAGCCCAGGCCAGCATGCCCAGGTAGGAGCCAAGAGGAAAACAGTGCCTCCATCCTGCACGGGGTCGTGGTGACGGGGGTAGGGTGCTCCCCTCCCTTTGGGAAATATCCAGCCAGCCTTTCTTGCCATTGTCCACCAAACTTACTTGTCTTCCCAAGTAAAGGCCAAACCTGCATCTGAAGCTCAAGCAGTGTTAATGCCTCTCCCTTCGAAACACCCACCTCTGCAAGGAAGTTCTTCAGACGTAACACACATTTTTGTGAGGGGCATGGTATCAAAGATTAGGAAAGGAGATAGGTGATGCCTCTTTTTCTTAGGCGAAGAGCTGAAATACTACTTTTTGAGTGAGGGCTCACCATGTGCTGGGCAGGGCCAGGTGGCTGCACAGCCCGGGAGGAACTGTTGACATGACATTTGCGCGAGGGGCACCTGCTGGTCCTCACAGCAGCCAAGGTACATGCTGAGAATCCTCACTGCATCCCGCTGGGGACAGTAAAATTCTCTCAGAGGAAAAAACTGAGCTTCAAGGCGAGGACTCAGACCCAAATGTGTCTGATCCAGTCCATGCCATCCCTAGACAAGGATCAGAGGACATTTCCTCACCGTGTGGCCTTGGGCGAGTTATTCCAATTCTATTGGCCTGGGTTCCCTCTTCTGAAAAGTGGACATCCTACTTACTTTTGAGATGCTGTGAAGATTAAATGAGTTAACACGTTCAAAGAGCTTAGAATAGTAGCTGTGCTCGCTCCTTCACAGTTGCTTTAAAAAAAATGTTTAAGCATTATCAGCATTATTACTCTAGTAGCAGCAGCAGTTGATACTATCCCGGTTGAGGTTTCCCGGCCAACCCAACACCTGGGAAGCAGGACCAGTGCCCCTCTCGTCCACCAGATGGCAGCATCGCAGAACGGACGGGCCCTTTCTAGCTGCCTCTGTGCGCACGATTTGTAGGGAAGCCCTCCACCTTCCCCAGAGGCCCGGGAGAGAACCAGCAGCTCTTCCAAAGCGGGATATCAAAGGTCAGGCTCCTATACCCACGGGCCCCTGCTCTCGGCCCAGCTCTCTAGGATTTCCTGCCCTAGGACTGCCCATATGCAGATAAATATGCATCCTGGGGGCCCAGGGTCTGGATCTCTGCAAGTTCACCATTTATATTTGCCAAAAGCTTCGCACAGCACCAGGCCGAGAAACCTTCTCAGGAACTGTCTGATGAACCCGCTGGGTCTAAACTACCCCAACGAAGGTCCAGCTCTTTCTGGGTGCTTCCTGCTGAAAGCCACCCCAAACCCCTCCCGGCTGACCTCCAATGCCTTCCAGGAGTAGGCTGCTCCATCTGCTTCCGGCCTTCCACATAGACACAAGGACTGTGGGGTCCCCAGGAAGGGCTTTCAGGAAGGCTCTCTTGGCTCCATTTTCACAGGCTTCATACACACACACACAGTCCTACCATGGCCTCAACCTTGGGAGACCCCAAACCCTGACCACTGGCCTCTGGCCTGCTCACTTGCACCCGGCATTGGCCATGTCGTGTGAAGGCCTGCTGCCTTAGATCACAGATGGAGCTTATTAAAAGGGTAGCTTCCAAAGCCTCACCTGGGGCCAGTGGTCCTCAAAGTGCTGTTCCAGAACAAGGGCAACACATCTCATGGGAACTTAGAGGAAATGCAAATTCTCCCCACACTCCCACTGAATCCAAAACCCTGGGTTGGGGTCGAGCAAGCTGTGCATTAATACACCCTCTAGGTGAAGCTGCTGCGCAGGGAAGTACAAGACCCACTGGCCTGCCCTCTTCCCTTCTGTGGCTGCGGGATTCGTCTCTGCAGATGGTGCCAAATCTCTCCCTCCAGCACTCCGGTGGGTCTAACTCATCATCTCCAAGAGTGGTGTGGTTGGTGGGTGATGTAGTGCACCACCTGACACAGTTGTGGTCCATATTTTTCCAATATGATGGTGCTCAAAGCTATTGTGGTCTTAGTTTTTAATCTCGATGAAAATATGTAATGTTTTCATTACAGTTGCTTAGCAAATAGAACCCTGACTTGTGACAGCTGTCTCCACAAAATATCAAGTTACATGAGCTATCTTGTTTCCAACAACTGTAAATTTCTCCTCCAAGGCAGGAGGAGACATTGAGGTGATCCTGTTATAGAGGGGAGAGGAAGAGATGCAGATCTACACACACACACACACACACACACACACACACACACACACACATGCATGCACGCACACACACGCAATGTCACTGAGAGCCCTTGCTCTGAGGAAGGACCAGGCCTGGGATGGGAGCAGCTATGGTACCTGGAGGATTGAGAGGTACAGCCCCATACTTTAGGAAGCTCACAATCTCGAATGGACAGACATGCTTTTGGCAGAAAGTGTGAACAGTTAATTCCCTTCCCTGCCACTCCCCGCCAAGAAAAGAGTTTCATGGAACTCAGAATTGCTATCCAGATCCCCCATACGCAGAGTAAGGGAGAAAAGACAGACTTATTTCCTGTGAAAATGGATCTGGTGGCATCATGTAAACAAGTCTCTCTTGATGCTGGAAGCTGCTGGAAAATTAATTCTTTGTAATTACAAGTAAACTTGTATGTTTCTCAGAAACTGTCAACCAAATTGTCATGATTCTATGAATAGAAGTGTAGTGGATTGAACAGTGGCCCCAAGAAGATGTTGAACTAAAAGGAAGAAGCTGAGGCAAAATTAATATAAGTAGAGAGTGTATTTGGGCCAAGCTTGAGGATTGCAACATGGAAGCATAGATTCAAGTTGCCCTGAATACACACTCCAATTAGCAGCAATTACAAGTGGAGTTTTAAAGGCAAAATAGGGGACAGGGAGTGGACTGTACAAAGTTGTTTGTCAGGAATGAAACCACCTTTGCAAAAATTATAACAGTAAGAAAATTATGACAGTGAAAGAGATCTGACCTAACCAACCTCCATTTTTCCCTTTTACCTCCAAACTGCCCTTAATTATTCCTGAACTTGGACTAAACTAACTTTGGAAGACATTTAGTTTATAGTTTAAATTATAACAGCCTTTGCCCAAAACTAAACCACCTTGGTAAAACTAATGAAAGACCACCAGGTTAGGAGGATGAGGGGAACCTGACTTCTGCTAAGGTGTAGATGTAAACAATTACTAGCCATTATTCTAGAAGTGACAAGATTTGCAAATTCCCCAGTTACTCCTGCAGATAACATCACTCTTATAGAACCTAAGATTGGCTTTTTGAGATGTCTTTTCAGGTTTTTGCATTTCTGACAAATGATAGCTCCACCTAGACCCTCCAACTGGTCCTGTGCCCCCACCCAGAAGTTGACTGAGCATGCACGAAGACCATTTTCCACACCCTGATGATTGCATCCCCAACCAATCAGCAGCACCCATTCCCTGGCCTGCCAAACTATCTTTGAAAAATCCCAGCCTCCAAATGTTCAGAGAATTGATCTGAGTAATAACTCCATCTCCCATATTGTGTGGCTGGACTCATGTCAATTAAACTCTTTCTTTATTGCAATTCCATAGTCTCAGTGAATTGGTTTTGTCTGTGTAATGGGCAGAAGGAACCCATTGGGTGATGACAGGAATTCTCATTGGCTTACAGAAATAACACTGATTAATGATTGGCTATACATTGTTAAGCTATGGAGTGTGGGTTATAGGTTAATTTATAGCTGCTTGTGGCCATGGCAAGTAGTTTCAAGAGATGAATGTAGGCTGGGCACGGTGGCTCACGCCTGTAATCCCAGCACTTTGGGAGGCCAAGGTGGGTGGATCACGAGGTCAGGAGATCGAGACCATCCTGGCTAACATGGTGAAACCCCGTCTCTACTAAAAAAATTAGCTGGGTGCGGTGGCGGGCGCCTGTAGTCCCAGCTACTCGGGAGGCTGAGGCAGGAAAATGGTGTGAACCCAGGAGGCGGAGCTTGCAGTGAGCCGAGATAGCGCCACTGCACTCCGGCCTGGGCAAA